>NC_090376.1:141850298-142153328 GCF_036365525.1 Heterodontus francisci
CTGCTGGCAAATTTTAATTTTTAATGTGAAACTCTCCCTCCCCAAAAATTTACAAAATAAAACTGTAACGCCCTTTTCCAAACCCCCACTAAAAATTAATGTAAGTATTTGCCCTTCCCCCCGCCCCCAAAAACACACCTTTAAATTCAGACCTTTCCCCCCGCCAAACTTCACAAAATTGAAAGTGCACCCCTTCCCACCATCGCCAATACTGATGAAGCTTATTTGACCCCATTCCCCTCCCCCACAGCAAAAGTCTTAGCACCTTCCCTCTCCCTACTAGTGTCACAGCTGCCCTCTGCTGACGGGGAATTGAAGGCGCAGGAGTGCTGACCACCACACTGAAGATCACAGCAGGCCCACACGATTCAAGGTAAGTTGATTTAAATTTACTCAACTCATTAATTTAAATATTCAATTCCAGGCCCCGTCGCCTAGCGGCAGGGTGGGTGACCACAGAACCTCACCGCCACCGGGAAGATCAGGCCGGGCCCTCCCGGCGTCAGCCTCCTTGGCAGGTCGCTGCCGAAACCGTCTTCTGGTCCGCCGTACCCCCACCACCACCATGGAGCCCGACATAGTGGGCTAGGTAAAATCCAGCCCAACATTTCAGGTTTGTGACCTTTCATCAGAACTGTCAAAAGTTCGAAATGTGTTAGGTATTGAGCAAGTGAAAGGTGGGAGGGGGAAGAAGAACAAAGAAAGTCTGTGATAGGGTGGAGGGCAGGACAGATTATCAAACGTTTCATGGTACAAAGCCAAAGGAAGTGGTAATGGGACAAGTAAAGAAACAAATATTGTGTCTGGCAGGATAGCAGCCATCTAAACACAAAGCCAAGGGATGAATAAAGAAACAAGGGGGAAAAAACAAACCAGAAAAATACAAACAGAAAAAGAAAAGAAAATGGGGGCAGAGGTTATGATCTAAAATTATCGAATCGATGTTGAGTCCAAAAGGCTGTAAAGTGCCCAGTGGAAAGGTGAGGTGCTGTTCCTTGAGCTTGCGTTGAGCTTCAGTTGAACACTGTAGCAGGCCAAGGACAGTATGATCAGGGAGCAAGGTGGAGAATTGAAATGACAAGTGACAGGAAAGCTCACGGTCGTGCTTGCGGACTGAACAGAGGTGTTCGGCAAAGTTTGCGTTTGGTCTCCCAGGTGTAGAGAATACCACATTGTGAACAGCGAATACAGTATATTAAATTGAAAGAAATACAAATAAATCACTGTTTCACTTGGAAGGAGGGTTTGGGGCCTTGGACGATGAGAAAGGAGGAGATAAAAGGGCAGGTGTTGCATCTCCTGCACTTGCATGGAAAGGTGCCATAGGAAAGGGGGAGGAGTGGATCAGGATGTTGTGCAGGGAATTTTACAGTGTTTGAGCCTTCTGGACTCAACATTTGAGTTTAATCATTTTAGAATATAACCTCTTCCCCCATTTTTTCCATGTTTTTTTTGCTGGTTTGTTTCCCCCCCCCCCACCTCTTGTTTCTTTCTTAAACTTTATGTTTGTACAGCTGGTATCCTACTATTTACATATCATCCAGATATATCTTTTGTTTCTTTACTTGTCCCATTGCCCCCATTCCATTTGGCTTTGTACCATGCAACCTTTTGTCATTTAATTTGTCCTTCTCTCCACCCTATCACAGATCTTCCTTTTTTTTTCTCTCTTACTCCCTCCCGCACCTTTCACTCACTCAAAACCTACTACATTTCTAACTTTTGACAGTTCTGATGAAAGGTCACAGACCTGAAATGCTAACTCTGCTTTTCTCTTCACAGATGTTCCCAGACCTGCAGAGGATATCCAGCATTGTCTGCTTTTGTTTCAGATTTCCAGTATCCACTGTATTTTGCTTCTGTGGAACAATTGATGTGAGATTATTTGTTAATTGTAAAGCTGAGACTGATAGATTTTTGTTTATCAAGGGATATGGGGCAAAGAAGGGTACATGGAGTTAGGTCACAGATCAACCATTGAATGGCGGGCGGAACAAGCTCAAGGCATTAAATGGCCTACTCCTGTTCTTATGTGCCTAGATCCTTAAGTTCTAGTCCTAGTCCTAATCTTCTTCCTATCTCCCTCTTCCCATGACTTCCTGATCTTCCATCTTTGTCTCGCCCGGTCACGTATTCTTCAGCATCCTGTTCCTCTCTCCCTTTCCTTTCCAAATATCCTTCCACTTACTCCTCTTCCCTACCCTTTCTCTTCCCACTCCCCTTTTTCACCCGTTCCCTTTTCACCTCTTTCAGCTATTCCCCTAAAATTCCAGAACTTACCTCAGTGAGCAAATATATTGGGTTTAATTCCACAATCACGTGCTCCCAGCATGGAACAGTGCTCACACACAGCACAGCCCATGATTTTCTATTCATTAACATCAATAGACAGCCAACCATGGATTACAGGGGAGCAATTTATTGAGCAATAACTTCCTGCTCGTTATCAAGAGTGCTTTGATAACTTAACTGCCTGTGACCAAGCTCAAATGCAGGGAGATTAGCATGCATTGGGGAGCAGATCCAAAGGCAGGAGGCAGCATCTGCAGGAAAGAAAGCTGTGAGACCAAACTAGCAGCTCGTGAGGGAACCATCCTAGCAGCCGATGCATGGGAGGCAGTATGTTTAAGGCCAGGAGGCAGTAGGCTTTGGCTTGGTGGCCGATGGTCACCAGGAGAGTTGCACAGATACTTGAGCCCAGATCAGCAGAAGAGTCTTTTAATAGCTGCGGAAAGGGGTGGAGTAGGAGGGAAGAGTTGAAGAGGAAGCAGCAAGTATGAAATTACCAAAAGCAGGCTTGGTATCAGTGACAACAGGAAGCAATGGCAAAGACTCAGAAGTGGACAGATGGCAGGGAACTTTAATAAAACTGAAATAAAAGTCAATGAAACTTAAACAAATTTAAAATGAAACTTTTAAATCAAAGTGGAAAGCTGGCTTGGAGGCAGTTGAAAGCAGACAGGCTCCAGGAGAGGAGTGGAAGGTGGTAAAGCATAATAAATTTAAAATAAAACTCATAAATTTTAAATAAAACTTACCTGCAGGGAATGTAGCAGTCCAGGGAACTTAAAAGTATATATAAAGTTTAAATAAAATTTACCTTCAGAAATGACTTGAGAGGCAGAGCTTGAAGGCTGCAACGGTACCACTAAGCATTGGGAATATAGGAAGGTAAGCATAACGCCAAGGAAATAGTTTTCACTATCTATTATATGATAAAAGGGATAATAGGGATTATGACCAATTGTGCCTGATCACCTACCTGGGCCTCTTCTGGCAGTGACTCCTGTCTGCTGCTATCTTTCCCTGGCAGCTTTGATATTAAGCATTGTGTCCCACGATCCCCAGTTAAAATGCAGTGAACTCTAATGATGTCATTTAGACCCTGTCATTTCCCCATTAATGAGGCCCCTGCCTGTCTGTGCCAGGCAGCCTCCACATTCCCAAAACCTCAGGTGTTAAAATGGAGGGGGTTGGGCATCACCAAGTTAGGTATATAGTGACAAAGATAAACTAAACAGTGAAAAAAATAAGCGAATTGGTAAATGTTAAATAGGCATAAGACAGTTTGAGACTTTGTCATTGGTAAAGTTTTGCTTATTTGATCCCTCCGAAGTCCCTCCGAACTAGAATCCATAATTTGATGAACTTTGATATTTCCAAAACTTCATCAAGCATCAAATACATATTAGAGGATTGATTTACAGATTCCCTACTTGTTACATACTTTGCATGGTATGAGCACACAATGAAAAATTGTAGCTCACAATTTTCTGATGTGTGCTTGTGTCATGTAGGGTTCTTTGTGGTTTGTAAGGGCTTGGAAATTCTATACTTGGATGGATTCTGTAACAAATTACATCTAATAAATAGCACTGATTTACAGAAATAAACATAAATTCAAAAATGATCTTCGAGAAGAATGTTATTTGGGTTCACATGCTATTTCACGATTTACAACTATGACTTGAGAAGTGTTTATATCTATAAAGAGATTTAAACATGTTGATTAAATATAATGGCTGAGAGTTTCTGCTTTGGGTGCAACAGGTGATGTGGGTGCAAGCTGTGGTTAAAATTGTGCTATTTTTAATAAGTGTTTTTTTTTTGCTCATGTTTCTGCTCGAACTCATTTGCTGATCACTGAAAGTGGAATCTGCCACGAACCAGCACAATCAGGCAGTGTTTTAGAATGATTGTTTTTTAAAATTTACATTAAAAAAATCCCATAACCTATCCAAGAGTGATAATCTCGTAAAGGTTTATTAATACAACTGAAAATAGATTTAATATAAAAAAAGCACTTTTAATCAGAGTTTCTAGTCCACCACATGTAAGTAACCCAATTTTAAATAAATTAAAATGATTTTAAAAAGCCATACGTTGCCTAGTTAATGTACATAAGTCAGTTTCTTTGTAAATTAAGAAAAAAAAAAGCTTTTAAAATGAGCCTGTTAATGTCCTTCCACCCAAAAAATCTTCATTTTAAGCCAAAGGCTTGCGAATGGGCACAATTAGTGAATACTCACCATGGTGATTTATTCAATCTGGGGGGTGGGGGTTATGGCCTCTTTTGAGGGTGGGTCAGGCTTCCAGTGTGATCCTTCTAGACTAGTACAGAAGATGCCAGAAACTCATTTTGTGCTGAATCTAACATGCACTTGAAATTCCTCAATATTTAGTGCTGATTTCAGAAGAATTGCACTTTAAAAGCAGTGCAACCTAACGGAAACTCCAAGCTACTGATTTGAGTATGAATATTGACCAACTTAAAGTGTTATGACCAGGTGAGAAGGGGTCTATGGGTTCGCTCTCAGCCTTCACCTTGTTTAACTATAATAGGGTTTAATTTGAAAACACCGTGTTTTTAGCTCCCCCTTAGCCCTTGTTCACTGCTCCAATTGCAAGGCAAAGAAATCAAACAGATTTCCTGAGATTTAAACAAGAAAGGTAGAAGTTTATTGATCTTAAACACTAATCCGGTTAACAACTATGAATATGCGACGTGACTATGCTAGCATGCATACGCGATAAACACACACACAGATAGCGACAGAAAAAGTAGAAGGAATGAAGGGGAAAAGTTTGAGGAAATATCTGGTAGTTACAGTCCTTTGAGTTCAATGTGGAGTCTTTGGTTGCCAGTAATTAGTTGGGGCCTAGTTCACGCTTCAACTTTTTCCAATGTAAGCGTCTTTTCTCTCTTGAGGTTTCCCTGTCTTCTGTGGGTCCGGTGGCTTGGGAGAAAGTGAGAGAGAGAGAGAGAGAAGCTTCATCAAACCTGCAGACAAGGGTGGTGCTGTTGTTGTATGGCGTACCGACCTCTACCATGCAGAAGCTCAATGCCAACTCACGGACACTTCTTCCTACCTCCCTCTGGACCAGGACCCCACCACCGAACATCAAGCCACCGTCCAAAGGACTGTCACTGACCTCATCTCCTCTGGAGATCTTCCCGATACAGCGTCCAACCTCATAGTCCCACAACCCCGGACAGCACGCTTCTACCTCCTTCCCAAAATCCACAAACGGGACTGTCCCGGCAGACCAATTGTGTCAGCCTGCTCCTGCCCCACTGAACTTATTTCTTTCTATCTTGACTCTATCTTTTCTCCGCTGGTCCAGTCTCTTCCCACCTACATCCGTGACTCTTCTGATGCCCTACGTCATTTTGACAATTTTCAGTTTCCTGGTCCCAACCGCCTCCTCTTCACTATGGACGTCCAATCGCTCTACACCTGCATCCCCCACCAGGATGGTTTGAGGGCTCTCCGCTTCTTCCTGGAACAGAGGCCCAACCAGTCCCCATCCACCACCACCCTCCTCTGCCTGGCTGAACTTGTTCTCACATTGAACAACTTCTCCTTCAACTCCACGCACTTCCTTCAAGTAAAAGGTGTCGCTATGGGTACCCACATGCGTCCTAGTTATGCCTGTCTTTTTGTGGAATATGTCGAGCATTCTTTGTTTCAGTCCTACTCAGGCCCCCTCCCCCAACTCTTTTTCCGGTACATTGATAACTGTATCGGTGCCGTTTCCTGCTCCCACCCCGAACTGGAAAACTTTGTCAACTTTGCTTCCAATTTCCACCCTTCTCTCACCTTTACATGGTCCATCTCTAATACTTCCCTTCCCTTCCTTGACTTCTCTGTCTCCATCTCTGGGGATAGGTTGTCTACTAATATCCATTATAAGCCCACCGACTCCCACAGCTACCTCGACTACACTTCTTCACACCCTACCTCCTGTAAGGACTCCATTCCATTCTCCCAGTTTCTTCATCTCCGACGCATCTGCTCTGATGATGCTACCTTCCATGACAGTGCTTCTGATATGACCTCCTTTTTCCTCAACCGAGGATTTCCCCTCACTGTGGTTGACAGGGCCCTCAGCCATGTCCGGCCCATTTCCTACACCTCTACCCTCACCCCTTCCCCTCCCTCCCAGAACCGTGACAGGGTTCCCCTTGTCCTCACTTTCCACCCCATCAGCCTCCATATCCAAAGGATCATCCTCCGCCATTTCCGTCACCTCCAGCGTGATGCCACTACCAAACGCATCTTCCCCTCCCTTCCCCTGTCAGCATTCCAAAGGGATCGTTCCCTCTGTGATACCCCGGTTCACTCCTCCATTACCCCCACCACCTCGTCCCCTTCCCATGGCACCTTCCCCTGCAATCGCAGAAGGTGTAATACCTGCCCATTTACCTCCTCTGTCCTCACTATCCCAGGCCCCAAACACTCCTTTCAGGTGAAGCAGCGATTTACTTGTACTTCTTTCAATGTAGCAAACTGTATTCGCTGCTCACAATGTGGTCTCCTCTACATTGGGGAGACCAAGCGCAGACTGGGTGACTGCTTTGCGGAACACCTCCGCTCAGTCCGCAAGCAGAACCCTGAGCTTCCGGTTGCTTACCATTTCAACACTCCCCCCTGCTCTCATGCTCACATCTCTGTCCTGGGATTGCTGCAGTGTTCCAGTGAACATCAACGCAAGCTCGAGGAACAGCACCTCATTTACCAATTAGGCACACTACAGCCTGCCGGACTGTACATTGAGTTCAATAATTTCAGAGCATGACAGCCCCCCATTTTACTTTCATTTTTAGTTATTTTTTCTTTTTTTCTTTTTTACATTTTTTACAAACTTTTATTTGCATTTATTTCATTTCATCTTAGTTTGTTCAGTTTGCTTACCCACTGTTTTTTTTCAGGTTTGCACTTGCTGCTGTTCAATATTCAGTCCGTTAACACCTAATCCGTACTAATGCTTTGTTTTTCAACACACCATTAACATATTGTTTGTCTTTGCTCCATGACCTTTTGGTCAGCTATGTGGCCTTGTCCAATCTACACCTTCTCCTTTGTTATCTCTTGCCCCACCCCCACCTCACTTGCTTATAACCTGTGACTTTTCTAATATTTGTCAGTTCCGAAGAAGGGTCACTGACCCGAAACGTTAACTCTGCTTCTCTTTTCACAGATGCTGCCAGACCTGCTGAGTGGTTCCAGCATTTCTTGTTTTTATTTCAGAGAGAGAAGCTTCCTTGTTTCAGCCTCAGTTGCACACTGCCTTCTGAATTTAAACTGTCCTGTGGCTAATTCAAAAAACCTGGACCAACCAGTTTGTCATGTGGCCAGCTGGTTTAACCAGTCCTGGCTGTGTGGATTGTACCATCTTAGCAGGGCCTGGAATGCACTTCCTTACACCTTCAATGTTTGGTGATCAAAATCCATTTGGGTTAATTGGAGCGGGGAATAGCCCTTTGTCTTCACAAGCAGCATCTTAGTATGCAAATGTCCTACCAGCCCAGTGTCTGGTGATCTTCAAACAAGTCATTTCTTCACTCGAGCAACAGTTTAAAATGAATGTTCATGTGGCGCAACTAATATGCCTCATTCTTGGCAGGTGTGGGACTGTCTGACAAAGCTTTTATGAAAGTTTTCAATCAGTTTGAAATTATCAACACAGCAAATTATTTATTCTGATATGTTTTGAATGCTTTTAGTTCTGTGCTGAAACAAGTTATTCTCATCCTGTCTGAAACACTAGTAGGCAGGTCACATCTTGAATTTTCTAAGCAACTTTGCCTTACTTTCGAAAGGATGTTAATGTGTTGGCAAGAATTTAAACAACAGCAACAATGATGATTCCAGGATTTAGGGTCTCTGAAGAGACTATTCTGGGAGAAAAGAAAGCTCTGAGGTTTATGATCCAAGTCTTTGAATTGCTGAGAGCCATAGGCAATGTAACAATCAACAGGTTATTTAATCTAGATTATGATTAGATTAGATTAGAGATACAGCACTGAAACAGGCCCTTCGGCCCACCGAGTCTGTGCCGAACATCAACCACCCATTTATACTAATCCTACACTAATCCCATATTCCTACCAAACATCCCCACCTGTCCCTATATTTCCCTACCACCTACCTATACTAGTGACAATTTATAATGGCCAATTTACCTATCAACCGGCAAGTCTTTTGGCTTGTGGGAGGAAACCGGAGCACCCGGAGAAAGCCCACGCAGACACAGGGAGAACTTGCAAACTCCACACAGGCGGTACCCGGAATCGAACCCGGGTCCCTGGAGCTGTGAGGCTGCGGTGCTAACCACTGCGCCACTGTGCCGCCCATATGAGTGCTGCACTAGGATTACAAATAATGAAACTAACTCGCATCAAGAGATTTTGGAGATTTATTGATTTTTTTTCTCCCCCCAGAGTATTAGATTTCTGCAATTTACTCTGAACAACAGGAGCTAATGTTATGGTAGTTTCCTCATTTAAAAAAATGTCTAGATCAAAATCTATTTCGGAATTGAGTTGAAGATTACAAGACACAGTTAGAGAGGATTAAATCCTCCTCAGGAAACAATGGTTTCTGTGCTCGTAGGACCAAGAAAACTCTTAAACTTGAAAGATTTAGAGAAGTTAATATTGATAGAATCATCCTGGTGTCAATTGAATAGTAATGTACAGTGTGATTATGTGGGAAAGAAAACCCTGTGGGCACAATCTCATTGGAATTGGAAATCCCACTCTACAGCTTGCCTATTTATACTTGGTCCATTTATTTCTCTTGTCTTTCATCATTCATATCAAAGTTCAGAGATTTGTTGCTGTAGAGCTTTCAGTCACCCACTGTCCAGGTCTATCTCCCTCGTCGCAGATCTGCAGCAGCTGGATAACTATAATCTTAACTCTTCTGTACTGTGTAGACAATAACAGTACGGTCCAAAATAGTAGTATATTTTAATCTGTGCTTGTCAAACTGGTAAACAGTATTTGGAAGGTGATATTGTGACAGAAATAGCAATCTTTATCCACATCTTCAAACAAACTGAGTGAATTGCATATGACATCTGATACGCCTACTGCCTTCATGATGTGTTATGTCAGCTGTTTTGGTTCTTCCCCTCTACGTTAAGCAAAGGTAGAAAAATATGAGTGAATAAATGTTCAGCCATATGAATCCATATGTGAATGAATGAGATGGCACCATGACTGACTGTACTGAAGAATGGTAAATTACTGGAGAAGATGGATCTGAATGTATGGTTTTCTAGTGAGTTCTTTTATGTTGTCTGATGCAACATCGATGAGATGCGTGGAGTCCAGTTTGCTGAAGATCTCAAACAGGTTACTAACAGCTAAACTATTATACACTACAGTGCAAACTATTTACAGAATCTTACTCTGGGTGTTACAGTTGCAGAGTGACTCTGGCTCCAAGTCACATGACTGCGTCCTGGCACTTAGCTCAATAGCATACTAAGATCTTAAAGGGACATCACTCTTAAAGGCATATGACATCCCCTTTCTTTCCAAAGATAAGTCTTGTATGCTAAAAGTAAAAACACATAGCAAAATTATTTACACATGGATAGAGATTGTGAAATTTACAAGTATAGAGACTTAAATGTCCATATATCGTTTTGGTAGTTTGACAACTCTTGCTCGGAGAATTGCGTCTTAGCTGTTGCTGTTTTTTTCTGAGGTTTCTCCCTTTCTGCATTCAGTTTCTGTTGCTCTGTCTCCAGCCTGCTAACGTACTCTGTTGCTTTTCTCAAGATGACCACCTTTGAGGCCTTGTCATTCTTGGAAAGAGGTGTGTCCTTCGCCTCACCTCATCCTCCAAAAGTCTCAGTTCAAGGTCGAGGGCTTGTTGGGGGAGGAGTACTTGGTTTCAGGGAGGTATCTGTCCATTCTGGCTCATTATGGTCTGGTGGTTCTCTAGAGAGCAGAAGTGAAGGCACTGTATAGTTGTGCTTTTGCTGTGTTTCCAGACTGCACCGTTTGATGCTGGTCAGTGTCTGCAAGTGGGTTCCAGTCCTTGGAGACTTCCCCTTGGCAACCCTATCGTGGATGGTTATGATGTCGAGGTCCGTACACACTGGTGCTCCTGCCACTGCTGGTCCGCTCATGTCTACAAGGTAGAATGTTTGTGGTTACCATGCTGACTTGCCATATCTGCATTGCTTGTTAATGTGCCACTACAAGGAATAAGTGACCAGTTGTATGCAAATAACTTGGCAGTTGTCTGTTGTATCATTGATTTCCAATGGCTGTGGTCATTGAGGGTTTGGACTGGTAGGATATTTGCACTAGTACCGGTGTCAACCTTGACCCTGAATCTATGTTTGCCAGCTTTCTTTGGGCACGTGATGTTAATAGTGGCAAAAGCTTCCAATTGTTTGACTTCATCAACTTGATGTGTCAGGTTCACAATATGGAATGCCTGTTCATCTTCTGGCTGAGAATAAGACCTCCACGTTGAGGTCTTGTCTCTGGTCTGTTTCACTGTGGACTTCGTGTATCAGCTTGCATTTACGCAGGTCTCTGGCACTCTCCTTGCTGTTGTTTCCCTGTTGCTGCGCCTGTCTTCTGTTTGTCTGTGTCCTGTTGTGGCTTCTGACTGCGTCTTTGGAGTCAGATTTCTTGCATTGGCAGGCCTACTGTCCTTTTGCACCACATGCCTTGCACAGGTCATGAAATGCAGGGTAATTTCGCTGTGAGTGGGACAGACCACACTTATCACACATCTTGCTTGCTCCTTTCCACCTGGTTATGGTGCCGACACTGTTGGCTGTTTTAGTGCTTGCAGGTGCTGTTTTGCAGCTACAATGGTTTTGTATTTCATGCCATCCTCCAGCCGCACATCAATGCTGTGACCTTTCTTCCCCCCCACCACCACCCCCCCACCGCCAAGAGGTCTTTCTGAAACACTTCAATGGGTGTTGATACAATCACAAGCTCCATTATTGGGTCCGACAGCTCGGTTTCTGAGAAGTCGCATTCATTGCCCTTACTATGGCATCTACTGAAGAACTGGTCTATTGATTCCTGTGGCTATTGCCTGTAGGATATCAATTCCAGACTGTGAATTCTAAAATACACTCATAATTGGAGCTGATCATTTAGCACTTTCCATATCTTTGCGGGATCTTTCTGGTCCTCGTCAGATAAGCCAGAGGTATTGATTCTGTGTAACCCATCATTTCCAACTGCTGTTAATAATTTCACAGTCTGTTTTTCTGGTTCAACAATTCCTTGGTTTGTGAAGCATAACTGCATTCTTTGTTCGAGCAGCTGGAACTCGGATAGAATATTCAAGGCCTTCCAGTTTACATTGGTAAATTTGGTATCCCTAATTTTGTTGTTCTTTTGTTTTAGAACTGGCTTTAAGACTTGTTCTATGATTGTACACTCTTCTTTCAGAGGCTCTGTTATTTATACGAGTTGCTTTGATTGACAGGAATAGGTGTTTGCTAGTGCTGTTTGTTTATGTTGCTTCTAGCACTTAGGCCTGTTCTGTTTACACAGCTATTCCAGTAGGCAGATCAATGGGGTTTTTTTAGCTGTTTTTTAAGAAAAATGTTCTTCACACTCAAGTGGTTTTAATGTTTTATTTAAACTGTGGCTTCATGAATGGAAGTTTTTATTCACGCTTGAGTAGTTTTTTTTTAAACTTTAGTTGTATGGATGAAGGCTCTGCAGTGATCTAGGTTTTTCAGTGTTTTTTCTAATGGACACCTCCTGTAAGGGCGCAAAACTTGATCAGCTTGGGAAAGGAGTCGAATCTTCCCCATTTTTTTTCTACATGGAGCTTTTGAAAAAAAAAAGATCGTTTGAAGGACTTCAGTACCTTTTTTTGAAGAAAGCAGTATCGCATGCCCATCAGCACAATAAAGTCACAGAATAATATAGCACAGAAACAGGCCCTTCATCCCATCATTTCCATGCCGGCCATCAGGCACCTATCTATTCTAATCCCATTTTCCAACACTTGGCCTGTAGCCTTGTATGCTATGGCGTTTCAAGTGCTCATCTAAATACATCTTAAATGTTGCATTGATTCCTGCCTCTACCACCCCCATTCTGTGCTTTCTCTTCTGCAGCTGGAGGCAAGTTCTTTTTTTTCTGTTTGAGCAAGTATTTTTCTTGACCTTTCTCTCTACTGGCTGTAGGAAAGGTTGTTTTCAGATCTAATTTAACACGTGCCAGTGCTGGCTCTCTCTTCTGCAACCTAATTCACCCCCCAGACCTTTTATATTCCTCCTTTTCAAATACTTATCCCATTCTCTTTTAAATGATGCTTTAGTCTCTGTCTCAATAGCATCCAAGTAACCTCCTGTTCAAAACTATGTTCTGTGTTCCCTGCTTTGTTCTTCCAATATGAATCCTCAGTCTCAGAACCCTTGTTCCCCATTCACCCACCAGTGGAAACAATTCTTCACTGTTTATCCTTGGTCGCCGGGTTTCACTCACCTCTTTACTGGCTGCTGTTCTCAGAACCATTCCCCCAAATGCTGCTGTTGCTGCTCCTAGCTCTGCAGGACATGCTGGGCCCCACATGGCAGTTCCCAGTCTCCATCTCTCTTCCAACCCCCAACAGCCCCCATGCCCCACACCCATTCCACAGTCTCCCTTTCTCCCTTGAGCTCCAGTCCCTTGGCACCCATCCTCCCAGTCCCTGGTCACTCATGCTACCATCCACTCGTCAAGCCCCAATGCCTGGCTCCTGGCAACCAGGTGGTTCCATTTTTAGCCAAGCTGAAGCAGAGAGGACATCTCTCTATGTTGGCTGGAGTGACATGGAGCAGAGGGAGGGGGAGAAAGACTGTTTCAGCAAGGGATTAAAGCAAAACATTCTCGCAGGCTGCCAGCAGCAGTGAACATCCATGTTCCATTTTGGGAGACTCCCAGGCAATCTGTGACAGTTTGCAACTCTCATGCACACACACACGTACAGACATTATCTTGTACATTTTTTCGCACAAAGTGAAAGACTTGTAATTGTACAGCATCTGATCATGACTTCGAAATTTTCCTTGATCAGTGCCCAGGCACACTGGTTCACCTGGGTACTGTGCATATCAGAATATCGGGCAGGCAGGAGCACCAGCCTGTTAAAGGAATCTGCCTAATTTTCAACCATTGATTTAAATGAAGGAAGATTGAGCAGGTTGCTACATTCACGCGAAGTGCCGTGTTTGAAAATACTAAACTCAAACTGGAGAGTTATAAAAATGGACTTTTCTTTTTAAAAAGTAAACAATGTGCTGTCAATAAAATGGAGGACAAAACACATGACCCTCAGTATCTCTTGCCCTCAAATCCACATCTGTGTCTACCAAGACTGAAAACGACTAAGCCTCATCTGCATGGAAATGCGACAGATAGTCATACCTGAATATGAGCTTTACTCAAACACAATAAGACAAGGTCTTTCGCAGACTTCTTATCTCCATATAACCTCCATTACAATGGCTTGTGAACACCCTCATCTCCTCAGAATGGGGCCATCACCAAGGCCATTATACAGCCCAGCTAGGACTAAAACCTGAAGTCACATATGTGTGAAAATAGTCACCTTAAAAGATATTAGTTTTGAGGAACAAAGGGAGAGTCTTTTCAGGACAGGACTAGAGACATCATCAGTCTGGTCTCTCCTCAGCCACACAGTGCAACAAAATGCCATATTGAATTCCAGAAAGGCTGAGAGAGAGAGAGAGAGAGAGAGATCATTTCCAGCCAACACAGTTGAACCCTGATGAGGCAAGTGGAAGCTAACAACAAAGACAAGAAAGAGTGCCTTGGCACCATCTTCAAGCCCAAGTGAAGTGCCAGAAGACTGCAAGAGCCCAACGAATACCAAGACAACCAGCAAACAGGACTTCAACTTTAAAAATTCACATTCCGGGGATGATCCCACAGATTATTCCTGAAACAGCAGATTTTTACAACCTGAGCTCTGTACACCTCTTACCCTATACTTTTCTATCTATCTTTTCTTGAGAGTGTGTGTGCGAGTGAATGCGTGAGTGTGTGCTGTTGTGAAAATTTCAGGATAAGGGATATTTCTCAATAAATAGTTAATTTTCTGTTTTAAACCTATAAGAAAACCTGCTGCTGTCTGTTTATTTGACAAATAAACACAAAGGGGTTAAACCCTAATAACAAAGAACACTTGCTGCAGTCAGGTGGGCGTTCAAGAGCGGAACCACCCACACCCCTCACCACATGGCTGTAACAAATTGGGGGCTCACAGCCAGGATCTGAACCACCAGACAAACAAGAGGTTTGTAAATGGAAGAAAAATTGATCTCTAAAATTGTGGAACAGTAAACAAACAGGTTTTCTTGTATTTGGTGCCAGAAACAAAAGATATGGCCGCATTTAATGCTAAGGAGTTTGGAGAGCAGGGAGATATAGCCATAATAAGTTAAATAAATTAGCTATTGAAGATTTAAAAGGGTATTCACTTTCAAACAAAAAACATAAAAACCTGAACTGGTGAAGAGTCTGACTAACCATTTTAAACTTACACCTGAACCAGAAGAAGAAAGCATGGAATCTGAAAATGAAAGGATAGCTCTTGCTAGAATTCAGAAGGAAAGGGAAGAGTTGCAGCTGAAAAAAGAGGAGATGCAATTGCAGAAGGAAAGAGAGGAAGCAGCCAGGAAGTTAAGTTTGAAAGGCTACATGGTGGGCATGCTACCAGCTACTCGAACCTTATCCCCAATGCAGAGCAAAACTTTGATGCACTGAGACACTCAAGAATAGTGCCAAAATTTGATGAGAAGGAGGTTGAGTCATATTTTATCTCATTTGAGAAAATAGCTATCAGGATACAATGGCTGAAAGAATTTTGGACTCCCCTCTTACAAGGCATGTTTGTGGGTAGGGCTCGTGAAACTTTTCCCTGTTATCAGAAGTGAGGTTCTCCGACTATGAACAAACTAAAACTCCAATTCTAAATCCATATGAGTGAGTACCTGAAGCATATAGACATTATTACTGTAGCTAGTGCACCCAAAATCCAACACTCTGATCAAGACGGAGCCTTTGTTTCCAAGGTTTTCAAAGACTATGTGTGCCAAAGGGGATTGGGTTAGAGCACAGCACACCACGTCTTCCGCAGTCAGTGGGACTGGTGGAACGTAAAAACCAGGAAGTAAAAAAGCTGTTGACCAAACTGTTGAGAATCAGAGGAATAAGTGGGCCGCCATCATTCCAGAAATGCAGTTATCAATAAATAATGTGCCCATCTGTACATCAGGGACAGTGTTCCCTAGAACACCGTATTATTTAATGTATGGTGTTGAAATGCATACACCACTTACTCGAGGTTTTTTTATTGCCTGTACACTTTCTGATTCCTTAACTCGACAGCAACAATTAGATTAGAAACAAGAAACAACAGATCAAATTCATGCAATTGATCAGAGGATCAGAGAGAAGAATAGACAAAAACAGGTAATTAACAAAGCTTGGCAACCTGTAACCGGGGAGTGGGTTCAGGAGAGAACTCAGGAGAGACTTACCTGGAGACTGGAGCGTCGGCAGGTGGACCTGGGAGGAAGCGCACCCTGAGCGGGACCTGAAAAGGAGGGCGGGGCTCGAGGCCCTTACGTAGCTGGAGACCGGAGCGTCGGCCGGCGGATTTGGGAGGAGGTGGATCCGGAGCGGGACCTGAAAAAGAGAGCGCGGGGCTTGAGGTGCTTACTTACCTGAGGACCGGAACGGCGGCAGACTGTCTCTCTGTGCTGGTGCTGAGACTCAAAAGAGGAAAAAAAGACTTATAGTGACATCATAGGAAATCTGTAAGCTGATTGTTTGGGTAAGTAACAGCTGTTTTTGCCTTTAAATAGCTTAAAAAAGTAAGGGGATAGTTCTTTTTTTGTTGAAAAAGCCTCAAAACCTACTGTATAAGTGATGAGGTTAGTACCACGAACGTAAGTTTTTTTAAAAAATTAGTGTAATTTATTAAGGACTTTAGATTGGAGTGGGTAGTGTTTGGAATAGAACAAGGCCCCTAGTGTAATTGGTATTTTTAAATTAAGGGAGCAACTAAGTAATCTAAAGATAAGTCATGGCAGGAGAGCTCACACCTGTAATATGCTCCTCCTGCCCTTTGTGGGAAATCAGGGATGCTTCCAGTGTCCCTGACGACCATGTGTGCAAGAAGTATATCCATCTGCAGCGACTGGCTACCTGAATTATGGAGCTGGAGCTGCGGGTGGATTCACTGTGGAGCATCCGCAATGCTGAGATCATTGTGGATAGCAGGTTTAGCAAGGTGGTCACACCACAGGCAAATGCAGCAAAGGCGGAAAGGGAATGGGTGACCACCGGGCAGAGTAGAGGAAGGCCGGTAGTGCAGGCGGCCCCTGTGGCCATCCCCCCCTCTAACAGATATATCACTTTGGATATTGTTGGGGGAGATGGCTCAGGGGAAAGCAGCAAGAGCCAAGTTCATGACATCATGGTTGGCTCTGCAGCACAGGAGGGAAGGAAGAAGAGTGGCGGGGCTACAATGATAGGGGATTCAATCATAAGGGGAACAGACAGGTGTTTCTGCAGCTGTAAAAGAGACTCCAGGATGGCATGTTGTCTCCCTGGTGCTAGGGTCAAGGATATCTCTGAGCAGTTGCAGGGCGTTCTGAGGGGGGAAGGCAAGCAGCCAGTTGTCGTGGTACATATAGGTATCAACGACATAGGTAAAAAAAAGGATGAAGTCCTACAAGCTGAATATAGGGAGTTAGGACAAAAAATTAAAAAGTAGGACCTCAAAGATAGTAATCTCAGGGCTGGGACCAATTTCCTTGTGGGGGGTGGGGGGGAGCAGTGGCGGTGGTGTTTGCTAGTGCTGTCGGGGAGGATTTAAACTAGAATGGCAGGAGGATGGGAATCTGAGCAGGGAGACAGAGGAGAGGGAAACAAGGATAGAAATGAAAGACAGAAAGGTAACAGGCAAAAGTTGAAGGCAGAGAAAACAAGGACGAGAAGCAAATGGGGCATAGTGCAAAATAAAGCTAAGATGACTAACAATGTTAAAAAGACAAGTCTAAAGGCATTGTGTCTTAATGGGTGGAGCATTCACAGTAAGGTAGATGAATAAACAGTGAAAATAGATATAAACGATTATGATATAGTAGCGATTATGGAGACATGGTTGCAAGGTGACCAAGGATGGGAATTGAACATCCGGGGTATTCAATATTTAGGAAGGACAGGTAAAAAGGGAAAAGAGGTGGGGTAGCGTTGTTAGTAAAGGAGGAAATCAATGCAATAATGAGGAAGGATATTGGCTCAGAAAATCATGATGTGGAATCTGTATGGGTGGAGCTAAGAAACACCAAGGGGCAGAAAATGCTGGTGGCGGTTGTCTATAGTAGTGGAGATGTAAGGGATGGCATTAAACAGTAAATTAGAGATGTATGCAATAAAGGTACAACTGTAATCATGAGTGACTTTAATCTACATATAGATTGGTCAAACCAAATTAGCAATAATACTGTGGAGGAGGATTTCCTGGAGCATGTATGTGTTGGGTTTTTTAAAGCAATACGTTGAGGAACCAACAGGCTATCCTAGACTGGGTATTGTGCAATGAGAAAGGATTAATTAACAAACTTGTTGTGCAGAGTCCCTTGGGGAGGAGCGACCATAACATGATAGAATTCTTCATTAAGATGGAGAGTGAAGTAGTTGAATCCGAAACTAGGGTCCTGAATCTAAATAAACGAAACTTCGAAGGTATGAGGCGCGAGTTGGCTATGGTAGATTGGGGAACTTTACTAAAAGACTGACGGTGGATAGGCAATGGCTAATATTTAAAGAATGTGTGCATGAAAGACAACATTATTCATTCATATCTGGCGCAAAAATAAAACCAGAAAGGTGGCTCAACCGTGGCTTACAAAGGAAATTAAGGATAGTATTAGATCCCAAGGGGAGGCACATAAAATTGCCAGAAAAAGCAGCAAACCTGAGGATTGGTAGCAGTTTAGAACTCAGCAAAGGAGGACTAAGAAGTTGATTAAGTGGGGGAAAATAGATATTGAGAGTAAACTTGCAGGGAACATTAAAAACTGACTGTAAAAGCTTCTATAAATATGTGAAGAGAAAAAGATTAGTGAAGACAAATGTAGGTCCCTTACAGTCAGAAACGGGGGAAATTATAATGGGGAACAACGCAATGGCAGAACAATTAAACACATGCTTTGGTTCTGATTGCACAAAGGAGGACACAAATAACCTCCCATAAATGTTAGGGAACCAAAGGACTATTAAGAGGGAGGAACTGAAGGAAATCAGTATTAGAAAAAAAATAGTGCTAGGGAAATTAATAGGGTTAAATGCTGACAAATCCATAGAGCCTGATAATCTACGACCCAGAGTACTTAAGGAAGTGGCCCTGGAAATAGTGGATGCATTGGTGGTCATCTTCCAAAATTCTATAGACTCTGGAGCAGTTCCTACAGATTGGAAGGAGGCAAATGTAACCCCACTATTTAAAAAAGGAGGAAGAGAAAAAACAGGGAACTACAGACCAGTTAGCCTTACATCAGTAGTGGGGAAAATGCTAGACTCTATTAAAAAAGATGTGATAGCAGAACACCTAGAAAGCATAAACAGGATTGGGCAAAGTCTGCATGGGTTTACGAAAGAGAAGTCATGCTTAACAAATCTACTGGAGTTTTTTAAGGATGTAATTAGTAGAACCAGTGGATGTGGTGTATTTGGATTTTCATAGAAGGCTTTTGATAAGGTCCCACATAAGAGGTTAGTGTGCAAAATTAAAGCACATGGGATTGGCGATAACATGCTGGCATGGATTGAGAATTGATTGACAGACAGGAAATAGAGAGTAGGACTAAACGGGTCTTTTTCCGGGTGGCAGAGAGTGACTAGTGGGGTACCGCAGGGATCAGCGCTTGGGCCCCAGCTATTCACAATATATATTAATGACTTGGGTGAGGGAACTAAATGTAACATTTCCAAGTTTGCAGACGACACAAAGCTGGGGGGGGAATGTGAGCTGTGAGGAGGATGCAAAGAGGTTCCAATGTGATTTGGACAAGTTGGGGGAGTGGGCAAATGCATGGCAGATGCAGTATAACATGGATAAATGTGAGGTTATCCACTTTGGTTGCAAAAACAGAAAGGCAGATTATTATCTGAATGGTGATAGATTGGAAAAGGGGGGAATGTTTAGTTTAGTTTAGAGATACAGCACTGAAACAGGCCCTTCGGCCCACCAAGTCTGTGCCGACCATCAACCACCCATTTATACTAATCCTACACTATTCCATATTCCTACCACATCCTCACCTGTCCCTATATTTCCCTACCACCTACCTATACTAGGGGCAATTTCTAATGGCCAATTTACCTATCAACCCGCAAGTCTTTGGCATGTGGGAGGAAACCGGAGCACCCGGAGGAAACCCACGCAGACACAGGGAGAACTTGCGAACTCCACACAGGCAGTACCCAGAATTGAACCTGGGTCGCTGGAGCTGTGAGGCTACGGTGCTAACCACTGCGCCACTGTGCCGCCCAATGGCAAGCACTCTTTTAAAATGATCTCTGTAGGCAACCTGAAGAGGTGTCCTGAAGGGTACAGGCCTGAAAAAAACAGTACAAGGTGCAGTCGTCCACTGTCTTTCGGGATCTAGCCTGGAGAATGGCATCGGAAATGGCGCTAATCGAACTGAAACCAACTGTGTCAATAAATGTTCCTCACCTATGCAGGACCTCACAGCGCCTCAAAGGTTGGTTTCACAGGGACCCGCACTCGGCGCAACGAGCGATAGTCAAGTCACACCAACTGAAGAAGGAAACACTGTGGGAATGGAATGACGTACTGCAGACTCTCAGTGACGGGACTTGCTCCTGCATAAAGCAAGGATTAAGGTACTTCTAGATTCTTTTGTTAAAGATCTTCTGGATGCAAGCAGTGCATGTGACATGCCAGAGATGTCTTACTGCTTGAACACCTTACCCTATGCGATTTTTTGCAGAGAAGCAGGAATAAAATATTTGACTGTATTTGCCCTGAGTGACGTTTTGGAGGGGAGGTAATGCAAGTGATGTTCTTATTCATCGTAACATTGGAAGAGTGTGATGGTACTAGGGAGAACATGGCGGAATGGCTTTTCTTTGTATCGCCGAGTTAGCATCTGATGGAAAGTACACCTGTTATACAGATACTCAGGTTCTGAATAACACTTTTATCCAGGTGAGCTCAGAATTCCCTGATGTTAAGCTCTTTTCAATTTTATTCCTGGTATGTGGACTATGGCTGGAATGTGACTGACAATAGACTAAAGCACATTTTAGTTTATCTCAACAGGACTTTTTTGGTTTGGGATCAAGCAGCAGCTATGGATCCTTTCGTAATTTCATCGATTGTTCATTGATGTGCGACATGTCGAGCTACCGTCGTCTGACTGAACATTTTGTGACCTCAGATCGTGGATGCTTCACATAGTTATATTCTGAACTTTGGACTGGAATTACAAAATTTATTTTTGGAAAATTTAGATGATCCATGTAAAAATGCGTACTATGATTGTTATCAATGTACTCTTTTGTATTAATGCCCTGTTTCACATAATAGGTTATGACATTTTATTGAATGTTTATATTTTAGGCACTGTTTTGTTAAATAATCTATTTTTGTTATTCGCCTTTATCCAGGTCAAGAGGTGGGTATGAGGGAATATAGGTATGATAGGCTTGATTAAGTAGAATTTGGAAATAGTGTATTATGCCTTTAGAGTTAAAGATTGAATAAATGGTTAGTTTTCAGAGCTCACTGAAGTTCCCCTTTAAGATGGTAGAGTTAAACATTTCAAAGTTTCTGTTTGGATTGAATCTCTGCTACCAGGCATCTCTGATAGAATAGAATTGCTGTTACCAGGGCCTTGGAAGATAAACACACACATTGAAATATCCTGTGTGACCTCAGTAAGAGATAGCAATAAAACTTAATTGTTTTATGGGGTTGTTGTTCAGACAGTTCAGCTCCAACGGTTGCTGTGGGTACCATGGAAAGGGTAATTAACAATAAATGGAATGTACTCACAGGAACAAGAGAGGTCAGCTAAACACAATTATAAACATTTTGACCAGATAAAAGCTCACAAACTGCAAATTCCAGTAAAACATTAAATTACAGATATAGATTATAAAAGGGAACAAGGAAAGGTCACATCTAATGCAAAAGTCATATGACACCTTAGAAATAATATAAAAATACAAGGTTCTGCAGCAGACACTTAGAAGTGTTAACAATGCGTCTCAACTACAGGGCATTTAAGGTACAAGTTTACTTTAAATTTTGATGGATATTCTGGATATACTAAGATACTTTTGCTGTAACATTAGCAAGGTTAAACTTTTGGATTCTATGTTAGAAATAAGATTATGTGTTACATCTCTCAGTAATATTTGATATTGTGATATGCTTATCCACTTAAGAAGTTTATTGTATGTTAAATTCTTTAATAAACATATAAAATTTAATACATTGTCTCAAGTAGTATTCTTTATACAACTACAAGAACCCCCTCTCTGTGTCTCTTTACGTGGAGAGATATGTATTGAAGAGAGTTTCCCAGATCCTTATAATATCTGGGATATTTATGACTTAGCCATAAAAATATTCGATGTTGGCTATCGAAAGATGGTCAAACCTCTGTTGGTTTTCTTTCTTTGAGGGAAAGCTAGTACAATTCTTTGGACCCAAATAAGTGTCTGAGAATTTGTCTGGTTTGAACTTGATTAAAGGAGATTCGTGAGGATGTGTTCCTGATTTGGTTTAGTGTCTACAAGGGGTTAAAGTCTTAAATCACTTCACAAATGCTTGATGGTTCCTTTAGTTAAAGTTCACTGACATGGTAAGTTGGTCTCCAGCATAGTGATGTTCAGGATCATTCCAAGCTTACCAATGCAGGGGGTCGACCTATTGATGGGCAATGATTTGGCAGGAAGCACAGGATTGTACCCAGAAGGTGTAGAACCGTCCAAGGAGACTGGAGAAACTAATGGGAACAAACAAATTCTGCACAAAAGCAGAGGGCTGAGAAAGTCCCAAAAATCCCATAGTCAGTGATAGGGCCAGTAAAGATTATAGGGGCTAAAGGAAAGCCAATAGAATTTAAAAAGGCCAAGAGAGAGTCAGAAGAATTTAAAGGAGCTATGGTAAAAGCAGTAAAGTTTGAAGGAAAAGCACAAGAGATAGAGTTAGCTAAAAGCTTCTTTAAAGATTTAAATAGGGACAAGGAAAGTTTCCCAAACAGGCAAGCCAAGAGTGACGGTGATGCTTCACCTAATTGAAGTGCCACAGGGGAATGTAGCGAAAGCTGGACAACCATCTGTGAGCAGTAGTGTCCTGGAAGACATGGGGCAGATGAAGGAAAAACTCATCCCTGAAGTAAAAGGAAAAGTGAAGGTAAAATACCCTATGGTAAACAGCACTAAAAATAAGTGAGGTCAGTGTGGATCTACTCACTGAAGAATCAAAAGATCAGGTTCCAAACCCAAAGCTAATCTAACCCAAAAATCTAGATTCAGAACTCAGCAATAACAAGAGACAGGAGAAAATCCAAGACACATCATAGGATCTAAAACAATATCATGCACTATCTTTATTTTCTTTCTTTGGCCTCCTTGTCTCGAGAGACAAGGGGTAAGCGCATAGAGATGGTCAGTGGTTTGTGGAGCAGCGCCTGGCTGGCTATGGAGGGCAATTCTAGAGTGACAGACTCTTCCACAGGTGCTACAGATAAAATTGGTTGTTGGGGCTGTTACACAGTTGGCTCTCTCCTTGTACTTCAGTCTTTTTTCCTGCCAACTGCTAAGTCTCTTCGACTCGCTACTCTTTAGCCCCACCTTTATGGCTGTCCGCTAGGTCTGGTGATCACTGGCAACTGACTCCCACAACTTGTGATCAATGTCACAGGACTTCATGTCACGTTTGCAGACGTCTTTAAAACGGAGACACGGATGGCCGGTGAGTCTGTTACCAGTGACGAGCTCAATGTACAATGCGTCCTTGGGAATCCTGCCATCTTCCATGCGGCTCACGCGGACAAGCCATCTCAAGCGCTGCTGGCTCAGTCGGGTGTATATGCTGGGAATGTTGGCCGACTTGAGACTGCTGTGTTGGAGATATGGTCCTGCCATCTGATGCCAAGGGTTCTCTGGAGGCAGCGAAGATGGAATGAGTTGAGACATCACTCTTGGCTGACATACGTTGTCCAGGCCTCGCTGCCATAGAGCAAGGTACTGAGGACACAGGCTTGAAACACTCAGACTTGTTTTCCTTGTCAGTGCACCATTTTCCCACACCCTCTTGGCCAGTCTGGACATAGCAGCGGATGCCTTTCCAATGCGCTTGTTGATTTCTGCATTGAGAGACAGGTTACGGGTAATAGTTGAGCCTAGGTAGGTGAACTGTTGAACTACTTCCACAACATGGTTGCTGATATTGATGGATGGAGCATTTCTGACGTCCTGTCCCATGATGTTCGTTTTCTTGAGGCTGATGGTTAGGACAAACCCATTGCAGGCAGCTGCAATCCTGTCGATGAGTCCCTGCAGACACTCTTCTGTATGGGATGTTAATGCAGCATCGTCAGCAAAGAGGAGTTCCCTGATGAGGACTTTCCGTACTTTTGTCTTCGCTCTAAGACGGGCAAGATTGAACAACCTGCCATCTGATCTTGTGTGGAGGAAAATTCCTTCTTCTGAAGACTTGAACGCATGTGAGAGCAGCAGTGAGAAGAAGATCCCAAACAGTGTAGGTGCGAGAACACAGCCCATGCACTATCACCCTAGAGATAAGTATTATAAATGTGCCAGAACCCCGAATTGTTAAAGCCATATGTCGTGGAAGCAGCAGTTAAGCTTGTACAGACAGGAACCAACGGATCAGATCTCAGCTCTGCAGTCCTGCCACATTCAGTTGAGAATGGTGGTGGACAATTAAACAACTAGCAGGAAGAGCAGACTCCAATAATACCCCCATCCTCAACGATGGGGAAGCACATCAGTGCAAAAGACAAAGCTGAAGCATTTGCATCCATCTTCAGCCAGAATTGCCAAGTGGATGATCCATCTTGGCCTCTTCCTGAGGGATCCAGCATCACAGATGCCAAACTTCAGCAAATCCGATTCACTCCACATGATATCAAGAAATGACTGAAGGCATTGGATACTGCCAAGACTATGGGCTCTGACAGCACTCCGGCAATGGTACTGAAGACCTGTGCTCCAGAACTAGCCGCGCCACTAGCCAAGCTATTCCAGTACAGCTACAACAGTGGCATCTACCCTGCAATGTGGAAAATTGCCCAGGTATGTCCTGTGCACAAAAAGCAGAACAAATCCAACCTGGTAAATTGCCACCCAATCAGTCTGCTCTCGATCATCAGCAAAGTGATGGAAGGTGTCATCGACAGTGCGATCAAGCAGCACTTGCTCAGCAATAACTGGCTCACTGATGCTTAGTTTGGGTTCGGTCAGGGCCACTCAGCTCCTTGGTCATTACAGCCTTGGCCAAAACATCGACAAATGAGCTGAACTCCAGAGGTGAGAGGTGAGAGAGATTGCTCTTGACATCAAGGAGCCCTGGCAAAACTGGAGACAATGGGAATCAGGGGGAAAACTCTCCATTGGTTGGAGTCATACCTAGCACAAAGAAAGATGGTTGTGATTGTTGGGGCTAATCATCTCAGCTCCAGGACATCACTGCAGGAGTTTCTCAGGGTAGTATCCTAGGTCCAACCATCTTCAGCAGCTTCATCAATGACCTTCCCTCCATCATAAGGTCAGAAGTGGGGATGTTCGCTGATGATTGCACAATGTTCAGCACCATTTGCAATTCCTCAGCTACTGAAGCAGCCCATGTCCAGATGCAGCAAGACCTGGACAACATCCAGGCTTGGGCTGAGAAGTGGCAAGTACCATTCATGCCACACAAGTGCCAGACAATGACCATCTCCAACAAGAAAGAATCTAACCTTCTCCCCTTGACATTCAATGGCATTATGATCGCTGAATCCCCCACTATCAATATCTTGGGGATCACCATTGGCCAGAAACTGAGCTGGACCAGCCACATAAATGCTGTGGCTACAAGAGCAGGTCAGAGGCTCGGAATTCTGCAGCGAGAAACTCACCCCCTGTCTCCCCAATGCCTGTCTACTATCTACAAGGTACAAGTCAGGAGTGTGAGGGAATACTCTCCACTTTCCTTGATGGGTGCAGCTCCAACAACACTCAAGAAGCTCGACATCATCCAGGACAAAGCAGCCCACTTGATTGGCACCCCATTCACCACCGTTAACATTCACTCCCTCCACCAAGAAGCCAGAAAGTAAGGTGCCCTACTGTAAATTCTACATTTTTAACTTGTACAACAGTGAATTGTAAGTGATCTTCTGTCTCAAATTGAACTTTCAACCAAGAGAGAAACCTATAAACAGCTCAGGCCTGCAAACAACGAGACCTTGACTTCTGAGAGAATTCAACAGGTTTACCATGAACCCCGAAACCCTACCTCACTTGAAAACCACGTACCCCTTTTCCTCTCTATCTGCCTCTACTTGTGTGTGAGCAAGTGAATGCATGAGTGGATGCAGTTGCGACAATTTCTGGATGTGTCATATTACTCAATAAATAATTCATCTGTTTTAAACCTAAGAAAACCTGTCGCTGTCTGTTTATTTGACAAATACAAAGGGGTTAAACCCTAATAACAAAGAACACTTGCTGCGGTCAGGTGGGAGTTGAACAATGGGAACCACCCACACCCCTCACCATATGACTTTAACACCCTTCTTTAACTTCTATCAGTCACCGTTTTTCAAATTGTTGCAAATGGACTGACTATGGAAATACACTATCACTGTCTGTGATCACTATACGCATGCTGTGTGGACAGTTAGAGGTGAAAGAGTAGCCATAACTCCACTCCCTTAGAAGCATAGAATCTTATAGCACAGAGGTAGGCCATATCCATGTCCAGGTCATTTATACAAGAAAAGCAATGATCATAATACCAAGCCCTAGGGTCTCCATAGCATCCTTCTCCAAGTACAGATTACAGCTCCCTTCTCAGTCACTCACTCAAACTGAAACACACTGTGTGAAACTTTGGCATTCTTTATGATAATGAGCTGAATACCATATATGAGTACCCCATATAATAAACACCACCAACACTACCTATTTTCAACTGTGCAACACTGCTGTCCTGAAATCTTTATCCATTCTTCGTTCAAATGTTATGACTCCATGACTCTATTCAAATCCCTTCCCATCCTCCACAAACTCCCAATTGTCCAAAACACAGCAACCCCGTATCCTGTTCTGCAGTCCCATTTGTCCATTATTGACCTACACTGACCTCTGTCCACAACATATTAACTTTAAACTAATTCTTATTAAATTCCTTCACTGTCTTGCTGCACCCTATCTCTACAACATGCTTCAAGTCTTATATTGCCTTTCCTGGCATTCTTCAGTCCTCTGATTCAGTTTTTTTTATTTATACAACCCCCTCCCTTTACTTCACTAGTGGTGGATCATCCCTAACCTTCTCTGCATGTCCACCTCCCCTTCTTTTTGGCCAGGTTTTGGTCATCCCCTACTAATCTCTCCCTCCATTGTTAGCATCACTTTCCCTACCAATTTTCATTTTGAAGTCCCTTGGTACATTTCTCTTGATGTTCAAGGTGGTATCTGTCTGTTTTGTTTGAATTTACTGTTCAGGTTATTGTGTTGTATCTGCACACAGATGAATTAAACTTTCTTCAGCGTCCTCCTTGAAATGTTGGTACTATCATGCACACATTTATACAACATATAAATGATACATTTTATTAATGGAGTGTTAAATGATGTATAGTTTTTCAGAATCTGTGATATTGAGAGTTAGATTATTTTTGAAAAGTATGGAAACTCTGAATCGGTGAAAGTTTCAGCTGAGTCTCCCACCCTACACCATGTGTCACTGGGAACTGTGCAGCCTCGCCGGCTCTGCCCAGCTCATTTGCGCTGATGAGCAGCAACGGGATCCCAAAGGAACTAGCCTCTGCTTGGTATGTAGCAGACTCCCTGCAGAGAGGGGCAACATGGGGGGCTCTCAGAGCCCATGATCAACGGGTGAGATCAGCAGGCTGGAGCAGTTGAACCACCCAGCTCCTCCAGACCATGAAGTTTAATCTCCAGCCAGGAGACCTGTGTTGTTAGGAAGCCTTCGCCGGTTGTTGTGCTTGTCTTGCTGCTCCAGGCAAAAGGCAAGGTAAGTGTGTGCAATGGTCTCCTCCTTCCAGAAAGTGCATTGTTCTACATGACCCTGCTGGCTTCAAGCAGCTTGGAAGAGGATGTGTCCTCCTTGGAGACCTTTAACCCTCATTAGAAAGCTCAAACAGTGGGCTGAGGGGTCGCTGGTGACCAAATATTACTGAGACTTGTCCCCCGGAACAAACGCGCCAGCCTGTCCCCAGGCCACACTCCATACCCTTGCACTTGGGAAAAAATAGGACAGATAGAGCAAACAACGGGGAAGCATCCTAACGTTTTTCCTTTACACACACACACGCGCAATGAGAAGTTAATAAATGTTACAAAAATGAACGGGGAAAAAAAAAAGATTTAAATGCTTGCATTAGACCTTAAATCCACCATTAGGCAATGTCTCCCTTGTATCTCCCAGAGGTATGTGCACCACAGTTTTGGAATTGCTGATGTACATTGATCATTAAAATGCCATGGACAGGTACAGAAAATAATCAAAATAAAGAGTAATAGAATGCTGGGCTTTATACTTAGAGGACTAGAATATAAAGGGCTAGAGGTGATGCTGCAGCTATGCAAAGCCCTAGTTAGATCCCACCTGAAGTACTGCGTTCAGTTTTGTCTAGATACACATGA
This sequence comes from Heterodontus francisci, assembly GCF_036365525.1. Taxonomy (NCBI): domain Eukaryota; kingdom Metazoa; phylum Chordata; class Chondrichthyes; order Heterodontiformes; family Heterodontidae; genus Heterodontus; species Heterodontus francisci. Next base: position 141,878,539 of record NC_090376.1, read on the forward strand.
CTGGCCACATCGCACTTCATTTGATGTCGGTCTTTGGTAGAATCTAATCTCATTTAAATTATTTTCTCCACTTCAACACGAGAGCAACTGGATCAAAACATTCACAAAAGTCACACAATCTGGTGATTGCCTCCCTGCTAAATCACAGATTCAGTGAGGGCAGCTCTTTTCCTACCTGCCCAGATAATTGTTCATGGATCATATCACGTAAGTCCTGGGCTGCCTACAGGTGGGTGCCAGGTACCCGAATTTCAAGCACACCTGCTTTTTCTCCCTCTACAGGACAATTACTTACAGATGTAGTGGAATGTTCTGTTGAGTACTGTGCTAACAGCTGCAGGTGGTAACTGGTGAAAGCGAGAATGGTATTGCTGGAGGCATGCACCAAAATAGTTGTGAATTACAGAAAACACAGCAAGCAGCCAAGAAAAATGCTCTAGCTGTCTTTCACAAAATTCTGTTCAGCAAGACAAAAATAGCAATCAAAATGCAAGTTTCACAAATATGAAAACTTGGCTTTAAATGGCGGGCATCTGGATTTAATTGCTCGAAGGCTTGCCTGCACTCATTTTATATGGCCACTGAGCATGGGAGGAGTTGCACTGCGGAAGAACAAGGGGAATCTAGTGCACAACACAATTTACATTAACTTCAATTATTTTGCAGGGCCTAATGAGGCCAGCTTACGCACATAGTACTGCCTCCAAAATTCTCCCACAGAATCAGGAGATCATCACTAAGTGACCTAAGTTTATCTTCTTGTAAAAATAATGTATTTACAAGAATACATATGCAAGGGGCTGCCTGTCGATTGTTATTCCAGGGAATCGGCCTTTAAAGGCATGGTATTGGGGTGGGGTCAAAGATGTGTTATGGTTATGTGTGTAGCAACATCATAAATTAATTTGAAAAGTATGTGTTTATAATTTTATAATATATAACAACCAGATCATTTTTTTCCTTGGGAAGTATTATTTTTGGAAGCTTCTCTTTGCATATGAAATTATAGTTTGAAGTCAATCAGTCAGGATCTGAAGGAAAAGATAGGTTAACATTTTGGATGCAAATCTTCATCAGAAGTGATATAGTAATGCTAAAGAAACACCAATTATGAGTCAGGACATGCCCAAGAGAACAAAAAGAGCAGGTGAGAATTACTTGTAGTGCCAGCAGAAATCTCAGTTTAATCACTGGACACTTGAGAGTTTAATCAAGAGAGTGCGGGAATGAGAGGCACTGTGAACAGGATGAAGGGCCAGCCCTTCGCCTTGCCCATACTGTCTTATTAACCAGACATGGTAAGAACTGATCAAGTGAGTCAATGTTGATGCACAAGCTTGTTAGATCTAAAAAGACAACGTCAAAAAGAAATCCACAAGATCAAAAATACTATTGAACAGGACATACAGCTGCTACAATGAAAGTCAGTCTTGGCAAATTTTTCACCTCGAACTGTTTCTCCATATAAAACTGTAATGAGGAAGATAAGCATTACACTGTTGCTAGGAAATAACTAGAAGAATGAATAGTTTGCATAAGTGGAAAATTGCTGTTCTGAATGAAATCAGTGGGCTATTGTGCTAAGCTTCTGCAAGCCCACATGTGCAACTAATATTCTAATGATCTATAAGTAGTGATTGATCGGAAGGGTATCTATGAGAGTATGTGTTTCCTTCACAATCTCCAGGGGTTATTTTGGTGAGAGGTTGAAAACAGGTGCTAAGTGGGCATGGTGTTAAGATACACCTGTTTGAGAGTCTGATTTTAGCCTACCCTCTATGTCCTAATTGCTGATTATGATAATTTGAAGTTGCCTGGAGACATTAAATTGCTGCACCTGCAGATTTAGCACTTAAGCACTGATTAGACTTATTTTTTGTGGAGCAGTATATATAGACTCCACTCATCTAGTTCCACTGAAAGTATGGTGGCTGATACATAGTAGTATATTTTAGGGTGGCTTAAGGACCAAGAGAGAGGTCATGCAGGTTCTCAGATGTGGTACTGGAAGAGGAATGTCCTGTATCTGCAGGAAGGATGTTGGAACATAGGAACAGGAATAGGCCATTTAACCTCTTGGGCCTGTTCCACTGTTTAATGAGATCATGGGTGATTTGTGACCTAATTCCATGTACCTGCCTTTGCCCATATCCCTTAATACCTTTGGTTAACAAAAATCTATCAATCTCAGTTTTAAAGTTAATAGTTGACGTCGCATCAATTGCTGTTTCTAGAAGAAAGTTCCAAACTTCCACTACCCTTTGAGTGTAGAAGTGTTTTTTAATTCCACTCATGAAATGGCTGATTCTAATTTTAGACTATGCCCCCTAGTCCTAGACTCCCCAACCACCTGAAATAGTTTCTCTCTATCTACTGTCTGTTCCCCTCAATATCTTGAAAAACTTGAATCAAATCTCCCCTTATCCTTCTAAATTTCAGGGAATAGCACCCTACTTGTGCAATCTCACCTCATAATTTGGAGTCTGGATATCATTCTTGTAAATCTATGCTGCACTCCCTCAAATGCCAGTATATCCTTCTTAAGACCTAGTAACCAGAACTGCTCACAGTACTCCAGGTGTGGTCTGACCAGGGCTTTGCACTCCCATTGTATTCTAGACCTCGAGATATAAAATCCAGCATTCCATTAGCCTTGTTTGATTATTTTCTGTCTCTGTTCATAACATTTTAATGATCTGTGTACCTGAACCCCAAGTCTTTTTGGACATCCACTGCCACTGCTTCTAGCTTTTCACCATTTAGAAAGTACCCTATTCTACCTTTTTCAGTCCAAAGTGGATGACTGTACATTTGCCTGCATTGAAATCCATTTGCCACAGTTTTTCCCAGTCAATCTATCAATATTTATTTTTAATTTTATGCTTCCATCTACACTGCTGACAAAAGCACCGACCTTTGTGTCATCTGAAAATTTGGATCTATGGCTTTCTATCCCAGCATCTAAGTTGTTAATTAATACGGTGAACAATTGAGGCCTCAACATAGATCCTTCTAGGACACTAACTGACATTCTGCCAATTCAAACACCTGCCTATTATATCTACTCTCTGTCTCCTGACACTCAACCAATTTCCTAACCAGGTTAATAATTTGCCTTCAATTTGATGAACTTCAACCTTAGCCAACATCAATCTGTAGATGCGGTGTACATTTGGGAAGGTGCCACATCAAACGTTATGACACAAGATAAGAGCGCATGGTGTAGTGGGTAATGTATTAGCATGGATAAAGGATTGGTTAGCTAACAGGAAGCAGAGAGTAGGGATAAGTGGGTATTTTTCAGGGTTGGCAAGCTGTAACTAGCGGAGTGCCACAGGGATCAGTGCTGGGGCCTCACCTATTTACAATCTGCATCAATGACTTGGATGAAGGGACCGAATCTATGGTAGCTAAATTTGCTGATGACACCAAGATAGGAAGAAAAGTAAGTCGTCAAGAGGAGTAAAGAGTCTACAAAGGGATATAGATAGGTTAGGTGAGTGGGAAAAAATTTGGCAGATGGAGTATATGTGAGAAAATGGGAACTTGTCCACTTTGGCAGGAAGAATAGAAAAAGCATTTAAATGGTGCACTTATTAAATGGAGAGAGATTGAAGAACTCGGTGGTACAGAGGAATGCAGGTGTCCTCGCACATGAATAACAAAAAGTTAGTATGCAGGTGCAGCAAGTGTTAAGGAAGGCAAATGGAATGTCAGTGTTTATTGCAAGGGGAAATCGAGTAGAAAGGTAGGGAAGTTTTACTGCAGCTGCAAAGGACCCTGACGAGACCACATCTGGAATACTGTGTTCAGTTTTGGTCTCCTTATTTGAAAAAAGGACATCATTGCGTTATATGCAGTTCAAAGAAGGTTCACTCGACTCATTCTGGGGACAAAGGGCTTATTTTATGAAGAAAGGTTGAACAGGTTGGGCCTATACCCATTGGAGTTTAGAAGAATGAGTGGTGATCTTATTGAAACATATAAAATCCTGAGGGGACTTGATAGAGTGGAGGATGTTTCCCCTTGTAGGAAAGACTAGAACTAGGGCACACAGTTTAAGAATAAGAGGTCTCCCTTTTAAGATAGAGATGAGGAGAATTTTTTTCTCTCAGAGGGTCTTTAGTCTGTGGAATTCTCTTCCCCAGAAAGTAGTGAAGGCTGAGTCATTGAATTTATTCAAGGCTGAGTTGGATAGATCTAACTCGGAGTCAAGGGTTATAGAGGGCAGATGGAGTTGAGACCACAACCAGATCAGGCATGATCTTATTGAATGGTGGAGCAGGCTCAAAGGGTCAAGTGGCCTACACCTGCACCTAAATCCTATGTTCCTATATTTTATGAGGAACTTAGAACCATAGAAAGCTTATGGCACACGATTCACCTCATCGTGTTAGTGCTGGGCTTTAGTAAATGCCTTAGAGAAGTCCATATAATTAATATCCATAGACATTCCCCTGTAGACTATTTTAGTCACCTCTTCAAAAAAATTCAATCAGATTTGTTAAGCATGACCAACCCTTTACAAATCCATGCTGGCTCACTCTGACCAGCTGAAAATTTTCATGGTGTCAGTTAACCTGTACTTAATTATAGATTCTAGCAATTTCCTGACAACAATTCTAAAGGGAGTGCAGGAGCAAAGGGACCTAGGTGTATATATGCATAAGTTATTGAAGGTGGCAGGACAGGTTGAGAGAGTGGTTAATAAAATGTACAGTATCCTGGGCTTTATTAATAGGGACATAGAGTACAAGAGCAAGGAAGTTATGTTGAACTTGTATAAGACACTAGTTCGGCCTCAGCTGGAGTATTGCATCCAATTCTGGGCACTGTACTTGAGGAAAGACGTGAAGGCATTGGAGAAAGTAAGGAGAAGATTCACGAGAATGGATCCAGGGATGAGGAATTTCAGTTATGAAGATTGATTGGAGACGTTAGGACTGTTTTCCTTGTAGAAGAGAAGGCTGAGAGGTGATTTGATAGAGGTATTCAAAATCATGAGGGGTCTGGACAGAGTAGATAGAGAGAAACTGTTCCCACTTATGAAAGGATTGAGGACGAGAGGACATAGATTTAAAGTATTTGGTAAGAGAAGCAAAAGTAACATGAGGAAAATCTTTTTCACGCAGCGAGCGGTTAAGGTCTGGAATGCGCTGCCTGAGAACATGGTGGAGGCAGGTTCAATTGAAGTATTCCAAAGGGAATTAGACTATTATATGAAAAGGAAGAATGTGCAGGGTTATGGAGAGAAGGCAGGGGAATGGAACTGAGGGAATTGCTCTTTCGGAGAGCTGGTGCGGACACGATGGGCCAAATGGCCTCCTTCTACACTGTAACATTTCAGTGAGTTTGGGAACAGATGTTAGACTAACTGTTCTATAACTCCCTGGTTTCCCTCTCTCTCTTTTCTTGAATAGTTGTGAAATTTCTGTTACAACCAGGTGAGGAAGGGGTCTCAGGCTCCCCTCTTGTCCCTTTCCTGGTTTGGCCGTAATAGGGTCTATCTTTTAAAAAACAGTGATTTTAGCTTAAGCTCCTCAGTGAGCCCTTGCTCACTGCACTATAATTTTAATTGCAATTTAACCAATCAATCAAGTTTTCTTAGGTTTAATCAAGAAAAATGTCAGTTTATTAGCCTTATCACTCAAACTCGGTTAAAATTACTAAAATTCATGATGCAACCATACTCGCATGCATACGAGAGGCACACACACACAAATAGATACAGAGGGCAAGAAAGAATTGCTGTGGGGGGCGCGAGGGGAGGTTGAAGTAGAGTTGGCAATAAATGGAATATAGGTACTGTGCTTTGTGTTCTTGGTGTAATATCCTTGATTGAAGTTAAGGAGTTGATCTCGCTGGGGCCCGGTGCACAATTCCAGACTTGCTTCTCTGGTACCAGAAGGCTGAAGAGATGCTTTGTCTGTCAGCTTGCAGTTTATGCTGCCACTATGGGTTCCCTGGGACTTTGTAGGAGAGAGAGACAGACAGAGAGAGAGATCTTCTCCTTGGTGTTCAAATTGCAGTCTGTTCCTTTCTATGAGGCACAATTCAAAAAAGCCCAGCCTGGTCATGTGACCATCTCTTTTTTTGAAACAGCAGCTTCTTGGAGGGTTGTTGGATTTCAAAGCTTCCCAGATACACTCGGTGAGGGTGGAGTTCTGGATCTTACACAAAGGATGTTGATCACCACTATTGACAAAACCCATTTCACTAATTGAATCAGTGAGCATTCCCATTGTCTCTCTATTCAATGGTCTCACTGCTAGTTCTTGTCTTTTCCGAATGCAAATGTGCAACCATGTTTTCAGCTGTTCAGTTCTGTTTTTTTAAACAAGCTCTTTGCAATGTTCAGTAAAAAAGTTACAAATAGTGTTCCATATGACACAATTAATACGTTTCCATTTGGCAGGTGTGATTTCCGTCTCATAGTGGAGTGACATATACAATTTTCCAATCAAGAGAACTTGGGAAAATTATAGTTAGGGCATCTGTGATAATCTCACCTCTGCCTTTTAAACCATGGGATATAAACCATTTGGTCCTGGGGATTTGTCACTCTTTAGAGCCATTTCTCCACTACCATTATTTTGCCTCTGCTAATTTTGGTGAGTCCCTGGCCTTGATTCAATATTAGTTTCCTTTGGATGTCTAGCATGCTGACATCTTCCTCTTTTGTAAATATTGATGTAAAGTAATTATTCAGTGTAGAATATGAAATCATGTTTAACCAATTTATTGGAGTTCTTTGAAGGGGTCACATGCACTGTAGATAAAGAGGAGCCCGTTGACATACTGTACTTGGATTTCCAGAAGGCATTTGACAAGGCGCCACGTAAAAGTTTATTGTGCAAACATGGAGCTCATGGTGTAGGGAGTGACATATTAGCTTGGCTGGCTGGTAGAAAACAGACAGTCTGCATAAATGGGTCTTTTTCTGATTGGCAGGATGTGACGAGTGGAATCCCGCAAGGGTCTATGCTGGGGCCTCAACTTTTCACAATTTATATCAATGACTTAGTTGAGGGGAGCGATGGCATGGTAGCTAAATTTGCAGATGAGACAAAGATAGGTCGAAAAGTATGTTGTGAAGAGGACATAAAGAGGTTGCAGACTGATATGGATAAGTTGAGTGAGTGGGCAGAAATCTGGCAGATGGAGTATAATGCAGAAAAATGTGAAGTTGTTCACTTTGACAGGAAGAATAAAAAGGCAGAGTATTACTTAAACGGAGGACGACTGCAGAATTCCGAGGTGCAGAGGGATCTAGGTGTTCTAGTGCATGAATCACAAAAAAGTTAGTATGCAGGTATTAAAGAAGGCAAATTTGCGAGACAAATTGAAAATAAAACTAAGGATGTTATGCTTCAGTTATACAGGGCATTGGTGAGACCACATCTTGAATACTATGTGCAATTTTGGTCTCCTTATTTAACAAAGGATATAAATGCGTTGGAGGTTGTTCAGAGGAGGTTACTAGATTGATAGCTGGTATGAGTGGGTTGTCTTATGAGGAATTATTGGACAGACTGGGCTTGTTTTCACTGGAGTTTCGAAGAGTGAGGGGAGAATTTAATTGAAGTATATAAGATCCTGAACTTGACAAGGTGTGCGTGAAAAAAATTCTAGCATTTTCCAAACAACTGATGTAAGGCTAACAGGTGTGTAATTCCGTTTTCTTTCTTCCTCCCTTCTTAAATAGTGGGGTGATATTTGCAACCTTCCAATCTGCAGGAACCATTCCAGAATCTATAGAATTTTGGAAAATGATCACCAATGCATCCACTATTTATTTATTTTTATTTTTATTTAGAGATATAGCACTGAAACAGGCCCTTCGGCCCACAGAGTCTGTGCCGACCAACAACCACCCATTTTTGCTCACCCTACAGTAATCCCATATTCCCTACCACCTACCTACACTAGGGGCAATTTACAACGGCCAATTTACCTATCACCTGCAAGTCTTTGGCTGTGGGAGGAAACCGGAGCACCCGACGAAAACCCACGCGGTCACAGGGAGAATTTGCAAACTCCGCACAGGCAGTACCCAGAATTGAACCTGGGTCCCTGGAGCTGTGAGGCTGTGGTGCTAACCACTGCACCACTGTGCCACCCCATAGCTATCTCCATAGCTATGTCTTTCAACACTCTGGGATGTAGAATATCAGGTCCTGGGCTCTTATGAACCTTCAGCCCCATTAATTTATCCAATACAACCTTCTTACTAATACTAATTTCCTTCAATTCCTCATTCCCATAAATCCCTTGGATCTCTAATTCTGGGAGATTTCTTGTATCTTCCTCAGTGAAGATAGACACAAAGTAATCATTTAGCTTCCCTGCCATTTCTTTGTTCCCCATTTTAAATTCTCCTGACTCTGCCTGTAATGGACCCACATTTGTCTTAGCAAAACGTTTCCTTTTTATGTACCTATAGAAGCTTTTACAGTCCGTTTTTATATTTTTTGTTTGCTTGCATGCATATTCTATTCTCCCTTTCTTTATCAGTTTCTTTGCCTTCCTTTGCTGTATTCTAAAATGTTCCCTATCCTCAGGTTTACTACTATTTCTGGCATCTTTAAAGGCCTTTTCTTTTAATCTTATACAATCCTTAACTCCCTTTGTTATCCATGGTTGACTGCTTTTACTTTTGGGGTTTTTGTGCCTTGAAGGAATGTGTAGTTACTGTCAACTACACAGTATTTCTTTAAAGATGATCCATTGCCATACCTTTTAATATATTTAATATTGTCATACCTTTTAATGTATTTCCCCAATCCACCTCAGCCAATTTGCCCCTCATACATTCATATTTTCCTTTGTTAAAATTTAACACCCTGGCTTCAGATTGAACTACACCACTTTCAAACATAATGTAAAATTCTATCATATTATGATCACTCATCCCTAAACTTTCTTTTACAACGAGCTTATGAACCAGACCTTTCTCATTGCAAAATATTAAGTGGAAAATAGCCTGTTCTCTAGTCGGTTCCTCAACATACTGTTCTAGAAAACCATCCCTAACACACTCCAGAAACTCATCCTCAACAGCATTAGTGCTCATTAGGTTTACCCAGTCTATATGCAAATTGAAATCACCCATGATTACTATAAGACACAGTTAAATTGGGTTGAGTTATTTACAGTAGGAATCAGTAAGAATATCTCTGACATTGGGAAAGTGCTAAGAGAGCAGAAAGTGGTTTTTGAACAAGGAGGATCAAGGGATAAAATTAGGCATCACAAGGCTGAAGCCAAGATAAGGGACAATGCACAGCACAACTTTGCAAGGCTAGGCTAGTGCCTTATGCCTAATTGGAAGCAGTAAGTGAAGAGTTGGATAGATTAGAAAGATTGGGGCAATTAAGTAAGTGAAGGGCATTGAATGGGCTTCAATCATTGTGGGAACATTCGGAATTGTGGAAATGATAAGCAAGTGGTAAACAAGGTGATAGAAAATGATACCGATTCACTGACTACTAGTAAAGATTTGTTTTCTAATTTAACCAATGGGAAGGTGTTCAGTATGATAGATCTGTCAAATTCATACTTGCAATCAGCATTAACTGATACCAGCAAGGAATTGCTTATCATTCATACACACCAAGTATTGTACCAATACAAAAGGTTACCATTTGGAGTGTCTGCTACACCTGGAGTTTTTCAGAGTGTCATGAATCAGGTACTCAGTGGAATGAAAGGATTGTGCTGCTTCTTAGTTGACAGTCTAATTAGCAGTAAGACAGAGGAAGAGCACATTGTAAGGTTGAACAAAGTCCTAGATCGACTTCAAGAGTATGGCATCAAAGCAAAAAAGTGTTGCTTTATGTTGGAGTTATCCTGTAAAGCATTATGATCAATGCTGACATCTGATGGTTCCAATTGCCTGTTCAATGATTCGGCTTGTAGTTACATATTTCACTGTACGTCCACTCTACTTGCATGCATGGTAACACAAAGGTGAGCCATAGCTGAAGACAGTGCTCTTGGTTTCTCAGTATTCAATTTTTCTCTGATTACCTTAAAGTATAGCTTCCTGGAAAGCAAGCATTTTCCTGCATAATTGTGTGCTGGGTTGGTTTATAACAGCTACATATTTTTTGAGTAGAAACCCTTATTACTCATGTAGGGCATCACTTTGTATACTTTAATGGCAACATGTACTTGTTGGAAGCCAGAATATCTTGGGAAATATAAAACTACTGATGCTGCTTGTTCATTGGAAGATATTAAATTGTTGACCTGGAAGAACAAGGTATCTGTCACCTCCTTGATTGCTTTACATACAACTGGCTCAACATATGCTACCACTGCTGAACTGAAACATAGAAATTCAGGGAGATGGGAGGAATGGCGAAATTGGGCTCGCTAGTCCCCATTTTTTGAGTGCTACAAGGCCACTTCAGGTCCAGAATGGCATCTGCAGTACGCGTGCACAATTCTGGAGAAAGTGTGCCATACGCCATATTAGTGAAGGGGTTAACGTGCCTAATTTCTGCCAGAAGTATGCAGAGCAAGCAGATCATGACATCAAACAGCAGGCAATGCTAATTTAATGTCGATGCTGTCAATTTGAAACATCACGCTGCAGCCTACACCTTTTCTTAACCTCCCATTCAATGGCATGAAGGAGTCCTCCACCCCCCAAGCAGTCCTATTTAAAGGGATCATCAACTTCTTCAACATTAGTTGCTGGATTATTCTTCTGGATATTGCTGCAATTCGACATGTTTTGGGTGCTTTTCCATATTTATTAAAAATTTAAATAGTCTACGGGAAGTGGTCTGACTGGTGTTGAAGCATTGTTTTGGTAACTTGTAGGCTAGTTGCTTACAGACCTGGGCAGCCTAGTAGACATTCCTCTTGCAATTGAGCATGATTAGGAGAATGAAGAGAGGCCAAGCAGAGCAGGACAAGCTGTTGTGATAGTGTATTTGTTAGTATGTTAAACATAATTATTTAAATATATGTTTATACTAATATGGATGACATTGCAGGAAGTGATGCAATATCACGTGATTCAGTTCTCTTGCACAGTCAGTTCGCATGTGTAAGCTGAAGCAACAACAAGTCTCCATTAAAGCTCTGCATTCAAAACCTATCTGCCTGCCTTTCAACTTTGTTTGTATTAGTCTCAAAAGAGATAATACAACAAATCTGCCAGAAGAGAAAGGAAGAGTTGGGGAGAAGCGCACTCAGCTGGAGGCCATATCTGCCCCGGGTGTTCAGGCCACAATATCCTTACCCAAACTTCAGTGACCACCAATGTTTGAGATGTCTGCACTTCACTAAGGAGGTTGTCACTGAAATCTGCCAACTGCTGCAGCCACAACTTCAACCTCAGAGCAGGGCAAGGACTGCATTGCCAGTAGCTGTGAAGGTGACCGTGGCTATGTACTTTTATGTATCTGACTCCTTTCAGGGTGCTACTGGAGATATTGGCAACATTTTATAGTTTGCAGTGCATTATTGCATAAGGGAGGTCACAGGGCCTCGTGGTGGAAAGGGAGAAAACTTAATTTCATTCCCAATTGTCAGAGAGAAGCAGGGGGAGCAAGTATGAGGGTTGGCAAGAATTGCAGGATTTCCCACTATGCACGGTGCCATTGAATGCACGCACATTTCTTTGTGGGCATCTCATGTCATGTCTGCCAATTACATGAAACAAAAGCGACTCCACACCCTTAAAGACCACCTGGTACGTGACCACATGCACTGGAAACTGTCACGGTACATTCATTCTGCAATGCTCCTCTGTGCCTGCTGAATTTCAATCACCATGGCAAGCCGAAGGGTGGCTATTGGGTGACAACAGTTATTCACTGATGGCATGATTCATGATTCTGGCTCACAACACACGCACAAATGCGTAGTAGGCAAACAATGAGAGCCATGCTGCCACAAGAAGTCTGATAGAGTAGACCATTGCCATCTGGAAGCAACAATTCTGTAGCCTGGATCATTCTGCAGGAACCTTGCAGTAGTTAGCCGAATAGTCTCAAGATTTGTTGTGATGTGTTGTATGCTGCACAACCTTACCATCATGAGGGAACAGCCTTTTCCACCAAAAGGCGAGAAGTTGAGGAGAATGAGGAGGAGGGGTGGAGGCGGAAGAAGAGGAGGAGGAAGAGAAGCTGCAACCTAGATGCTCCCTACTGCCCGACTGTATGTGAACAACTAATTCAAGTGCATTACTGGAAACTTCAATCCAAATTCCCTGTCCCACATTCCTTACCTTCCACCCGTTACTAATCATCATTGACTACAATGCAAAGTAAAAGCCAACACCAAATACATATTCCAATGCAAATTTCTAAATTAAATCATGCCGTATTTCAAACAAAAATAAACAATTCATCATTGTGCATTTCCTTAGTGCCTGGCTTCTGCGTGCCTTTTCCTGTCCGAATGCTCCTAAAAGGTACTACCTCAATGGCTGCAGCATGGCTGATGGGACGCTGCTGACTTGCAGTGGAGGAAACTGCAGAAAGTCTTGCAGGATGACGTTGAGCAGCTGTAGGCCTAAAAGGCACAGCTTCAGATCTCACCATTTCGACATGCGTGGCAGCAGTCTAGGCTGACTGGTTGACAAGAAACAGTAAGTGCACTAGCGGAGTTGCAGGCATGGAATCACGAATGCTGTCAACTGGAGAGAGGACAACAGGGTTGTGCTCCAGGAAGCCACTACCATTCTCCTGGGGTAGGATCTCAGCAATCCTGGTACTCTGTCGGAGATCATATTGCTGGACTACTCTAACACCTGATACAGACAGGTAAAGAGGAAGTCTTAGGCTCCCCACTTACTCTCCCTCTTATTTGACGGCAACAGGGTTTGTTCCTTTTAAACAGTGGTTGTGCTTACCACCTCTGTGTGTGTTTTACCTTTTTACTTTTACTGTGATTGTGAAAGGACCAATTGGACAGGTTTTCTTGAGTTTAAACAAAAAAGAGGTAAGGTTATTATACTTAATATTCTAACCCTGATTTAAAAATACAAAAAAAATCACTACAAAATTCATGCACACATTTACATGAGAATCTCACACACAAATTGCTTATTGAGGGAAAATTAGATTTGGTGGTTGGATTAACATCCAGAATAAATGGAACTTAAATATACATTCTGTGAAGTGGATGATCTGGTAGCTCTCAGCTAAAGGTGTATTCTTGAAGTCCTTGCTGGTCAAAGTGCACTTTGGCTGGCTTGCTTTGCTTAGGGTTTTCCTGAAGGCAGAATTGTATTTGGCTGTCTTCCCCTGGTAGCTGGCTGTAGCAGTTTGTAGGCTTGGAGCGTTCCCCAGTCGCAGGCAGTTTTCAAACTTGCTGTTTTCCAGGGAGAGAGGAAGAGAGAGAGAGAGAGAAAGACAGAGAGGGAAAGAGAAGCAGCAGCCTTCTCTGCTGCTGCACCCTCAGTTACTGTTTGTCTCTTTGTCAGTAACAACTCCCCCGAGATGGACAGATGGTCACATGGTTGCTTCAGGTTTTTCTGGAGCCTTCCAATGAAATTCAAGGTTCCACAGGTTCCAGGATGTCACTTTACACTTGGAGGGGGTTGGCTCTTTCGAAGTTAATATGTGAGGATTGCCTTGACTTCTGTGCTCATGAAGCCATTTTCGGTAATTCAATCATTTGAGCAAGCCCTTGTCCTGGCTGGACTTCTTGTTAGACTTTTGTCTCCAGTTCAATCTCCTGGTATTTCAGATGTAAATTACAATGGCCATCTTGGCTGCTAGTTTTTTAAAAGTTACTGTAGGATTTTTTTTTCCATTAGAAGTCTAATTTAAGTTTCCAAACAAAGAAATTAATATTTCTCATTTGGCATATAAGGTTTTCTTGACACATCTTTGAACACTGGTATCCAGAGCCATGATGGCAGTAGTTTGAGCTTCCACTGCAACACTCAGCTATTCGATGGCTGCTGCTTGTGCTGCAATGGAACTGAGACTTTTGTTGTCAGACCCTGGACCATGGTTGGTTTCTTTAAGTGTGTTGATGGAGTTGGCCATTCATTCCATACTGGAAAAGGTGGCCTCCAAGCTCCACACAAAGCCCAATGTCAAATTGGTGCTGGATTCCTCCATGCTCCTTGACATTGCATGCAGGCTTTCTGGCAGGCTTCCCAGTGCACCAAGCATTCAGCCTTCTTCTGTAGACTGACCCATCGGAGACCTCATCTGAGTCCTCTGCAGCAGAACTCGTGAGTATCCTCGCCTTCCAGTGATTTGGCACCTGTAGTCTCCTTTCCCTCCCAGCCCTAGCTGCAATGCACTCGTGTCCGGTATCTCACTACATTGTCTATGTTAGCCTCTAAATTACACGCAGTTGCAGCATCTGAGCTGGTGGCTGAAATTGTGAAAACAAGTGACAGCGTACCCTTCATCATTACTGTCTTCCCTCTCTTCCACCACTGCCTGGGCAGGTTCCAGTTCTTGGTTACCTGAAATAAAAAAGGGACAATGGTTGGATTGTGGTGAGGGGGGAAAGTAAGAAGTGTGAGCTTAAACCATTTGCAGTTTGTAAATTAGAAGAGATTGTAGGATGAGAGGGAAGTGGGTTGTGAGAAGGAGGATTAAATATTATGATACTGTCATCTTTAATGGTTTCAGTCTCATCAATGGTCATGGCCTCAGCAGTGGCCTTTCCCACAATGGCCAACATCGTCTCCTCCATGGGAGTTAGAACATGTTCTTGCACTTTTCTCCCTCTGGTTAGATTACTGTTACCTCCGGTTATGCACCACCTTCTTCTGCGAGAAATGGAATTGTGTTAGTGAATGTCATGAAATCTGTTTGAATGATGTGGATGTCACAGTTGAATAGTTGGCCGCATGTGTAAGTTGTTAGATGTGAGGCTGAAGTAAAGAATATAATTGTGTTAGGTATGATTGATTGAGATTTTTGGTAGGCAAGTGATGGGGTGAGCCGAACTGAGCAATGGTTGAAACTAATGATGCAGTTGATAGGATATGGCATTTAAACATGCATTTGCTGACCTTGGCTAGTCATGTGAGGTCGCTAAACTTCTGGCACATCATCTAGATCCTTGTGGCTGCACTCGGACAATAACCTCTGTGATTATCTGTTCCCACTGCCTTCACATCCTGTGTCTGGAAGGCCTCTGGCACCCACCCCACCTCCCACTACCACTGCCTGCCCCATCTCAATAAAAAGGACCTCTCTCCTTTACACCTCCTCCGCCAAGATTTGCAGTGCAACATCCAAAGGCATGAGGGCCTGATCTCTCCCATGGCCAGCCACTCTCCTATCTTTCCATAACAACTCCAAGCACCTGCTGCAGCCATAACACACCTCGCCTTTAAGTTGAGCAGGCTATTTTTAAGTCGTGGAAGTTACTAACAATATTGCATCCCTGCTGATGCATGCAGCCGATGAACAGTGTGGGAAGCACCGGTTACATGCAGAAATCATTAGAATTTGCAGGCTGCACAAGGTTGGTGTGGTGCCTGCATTCCACTCATAAAGCACTGGTTAATCATGTATCACAATCCCCACATCTATTTTCAGGGACTAACCAGTTTAAAGCCCAGCAACCTTTATTGCCAGGCCAGTGCTATATTGATACTAGATTGGGTATAAATCTCTTTATCCAGCAGGTGTCACAGCTCAATCACAATCGCCCAGCTTAGCTTCCCTCCTATGGGAGAGCGTAGGACAGAGGGATTAGTTTTGGATTGCTCACCCAAAGAGCCAGCAAAGACATGCACCCTGCTGTGCTGTAAGCTTCTATGATGACAAAGGCACTGCTCCTCAAATGTTCCCAGCTAACTCCAACCAGTACAGTACACTCAATGCATGGGCCTGACCATCTACTTTCTGTGCTTCTTTACCATAAATGCTTCTGTTCTTCTTGGTCCTCTTCAGCCAAGTGCAGAACAGGTACAAGAATTTGACATTTTAACACCAACCAGCTTTTTCATGAATAAACTTTTAGCATGTAATCTATCTTTCTTTCTCTGGCCTCCTTGTCTCGAGAGACAATGGGTAAGCGCCTAGAGGTGGTCAGTGGTTTGTGGAGCAGCGCCTGGAGTGGCTATAAAGGCCAATTCTACAGTGACAGACTCTTCAACAGGCGCTACAGATAAAATTGGTTGTTGGAGCTGTTACACAGTTGGCTCTCTCCTGTCTTTTTTCCTGCCAACTGCTGAGTTTCTTCGACTCGCCACTCTTTAGCCCCGCCTTTATGGCTGTCCACCAACTCTGGTGATCACTGGCAACTGACTCCCACGACTTATGGTCAATGTCACAGGACTTCATGTCGTGTTTGCAGATGTCTTTAAACCGGAGACATGGACGGCCGGTGGGTCTGATACCAGTGACGAGCTCGCTGTACAATGCGTCCTTGGGGATCCTGCCAACTTCCATGCGGCTCACATGGCCAAGCCATCTCAAGCGCCGCCGGCTCAGTAGGGTGTATGAGCTGGGGATGTTGGCCGCCTCAAGGACTTCTGCATTGGAGATACGGTCCTGCCACCTGATGCCAAGGATTCTCCGGAGGCAGTGAAGATGCAATGAATTGAGAAGTCGCTCTTGGCTGGCATACGTTGTCCAGGCCTTGCTGCCATAGAGCAAGGTACTGAGGACACAGGTTTGAAACACTTGGACTTTTGTGTCCCGTGTCAATGTGCCATTTTCCCACACCATCTTGGCCAGTCTGGACATAGCAGCAGACGCCTTTCCCATGCGCTTGTTGATGTCTGCATTGAGAGACAGGTTACTGGTGATAGTTGAACCTAGGTAGGTGAACTCTTGAACCACTTCCAGAGCATGGTCGCCGATATTGATGGATGGAGCATTTCTGACATCCTGTCCCATGATGTTCGTTTTCTTGTGGCTGATGGTTCGGCCAAATTCATTGCAGGCAGCTGCAATCCTGTCGATGAGTCTCTGCAGACACTCTTCAGTGTGAGATGTTAATGCAGCATCGTCAGCAAGGAGGAGTTCCCTGATAAGAACTTTCCATACTTTGGTCTTCGCTCTAAGATGAGCAAGGTTGAATAACTGACCATCTGATCTTGTGTGGAGGAAAAGTCCTTCTTCTGAAGACTTGAACACATGTGAGAGCAGCAGTGAGAAGAAGATCCCAAACAGTGTAGGTACGAGAACACAGCCCTGTTTCACGCCACTCAGGATAGGAAAAGGGTCTGATGAGGCGCCGCTATGCTGAATTATGCCTTTCATATTGTCATGGAATGAGGTGATGATACTTAGTAGCTTTGATGGACATCCGATCTTTTCTAGTCGGCTGAAGAGACCATGTCTGCTGACGAGGCTTTGGTGAGATCTATGAAAGCAACGTAGAGGGGCATCTGTTGTTCGTGGCATTTCTCCTGTAGCTGGCGAAGGGAGAACAGCACGTCAATGGTCGATCTCTCTGCTCAAAAGCTGCACTGTGCCTCAGGGTCGACATGCTCAGCCAGCTTCTGGAGTCTGTTTAAAATGACTTGAGTGAAGACTTTCCCCATTAGGCAGGGCAAAATGCATACTTTGCAGCATTCATGAATATTTTGGAAGAAGCTACTTGGTGGATAAGGGAAATCAGTAGCCATTGTCTACTTGAATTTTCAGAGATCATTTGATAAGGTACTTCACAAGCCACTATTCTATCCTTGTGGTATTAGTGGTGTTCTGCTGCAGCGAATTAAAAATTTGTGAATTCTCACCAGCAGAAAGTTGTTGTCAATGGATTTAGATTAATTTGGTATTGATTACCAGATGCTGTTAGGACCTTTGCTCTTAACTATCTTCATTAATGACCTAATTCTAGGTATTGGGAGAATGATCCTCAAGTTTGTGGATGATACAAATTGCAAAAGCTAGGACTATAGAGGGTGCTAAACTACTGCAAACAGATCTTGATGTGTTGGCAAATGCTTAATGAAGTAAAGTTCGCTATTATGCATGATTCTAAATATACATACACCTTATGGGGAACAGAATTGAAGCCAGTAGTGAAAGAAAAAGATTTGGGTATTCTAGTATGTCACTCTCTTAAAGATTCACAACCAACGCTATCAAGCTATATCTAAAGGAAACAAGTTGCATTTATATGGTGTATATGCTTTACAGGAGTTTCAGGACAAAATATGACATAGAGTCACATAAGGAGATAAAATGCCAGATGATGAAAAGTTTGGTCAAAGATGTAGGTATTAAGGAATGTCATAAAGGAGGAAAGAGAAGTAGAGAGGCAGAGAGATTTAGGGAGAAAATTTCTAACCTTAGAGTTTAGGCAACTAAAGGCACGGGCACCAGTGGTGGAATGATTACTATTGGGAATGCTCATGAGGGCAGAATTGACAGAGTACAGAGATCTAGAGGGTTGTAGGGTTGGAGCAGATTACAGAGATAGGGAGAGGCGAGGCCATGAAGGGGTTTGACAACAGGGATGAGAATTTTAAAATCGAGGCATTGCTTGACTGGGAGGTGTAGATCAGTAAGCACAGGGGAGATGTGTGAACGGGACTTGATGCAAGATAGAACATAGGCAGCAGAGTTTTGAATAAGCTCAAGTTTGTGGAGGGTAGAATGTGAGAGGCCAGCCGGAGTTGTATTGAATAGTCAAGTCTAAAGGTAACAAAGGGACGGATGAGGGTTTCAGCAGCAGATAAGCTGAATCAAGGGTGAAGTCAGCTGACGTTACAGAGGTGGAAACTGATAGCCTTAGTGATGGTGCTGATGTGTGGTTGTATTCAAAAGACAATCCACTACAAAACTAAACCTATGTGTTCTGTATGTCAAAAACCTTGATTAGCCATCATTTAGATTACTGTGTTCTGTTTTGGTCACCGCATGGTTGGCAATGTGGAGAATTTAGAAAACATTAAGAGGAGAACTGCATGATTGATCCCCATACCTTAGCCATTCAGATAGGCTTAAAGAGCTCTGTCTACATGTTTTAGATGAGAATAGATTCAGGGTGATTTGATGAAGGTTTATAAAATAATGAAGGGACTTGTTGGTATTTATGTTGACAAATTATTTCAACCAGATAGGTTAAGAAGAACAAGGGGTCACACTTACAATTTACAATTTAGTAAGGGCAGAACTAGTTTGGATGTTGGACCGTTATTTTCCTAGATTATACCTGGCCTGTGAAATGGATTGTTAGTTCAACAACAATGGCAATAACCTATATTTATACATTAATCTGTATAGGCAATGCAATAAACATTGTTTCATTTTATACCTTCATGAGAGAGATGGATATAGGTTACGTCATACAGGAGTTAGATATCTTGAAATATAAGTCAGAGTCAATGAGGTCTCCTAGACTAGCTTAGATTACTTAAAAAGGCTGAAGAGGAATTTTCCAGATGTTTTCCCTTAATTGGCTTGGATTTCTATCTGCTTTTGCATCTCTCCTGCATGGCTGCTTGTGGGTTGAGTGTCTCTATCATGATGCAAAAAACATCATGACTGAAAGAGGCAAGATAGGTGGAATTGCTGGTCTTTTCCCATCCAATATTTTTGTATATTTGTATGAAACTGCTCCCTCATAATGAGTAATGGGGGTATTAGTGGTAAAACCAGCATTATTTATGAGGCTCAAACGATAAACTACTTTCATAAAGATCTTTCATGTTATGTACTGTTACCATGTATTTAGGTCTATCAGACCATATCCCGGCTGTCTTGTCACCAGAAGCAGAGAGTATATAGTCCTTCTGCTAATAAGATTCTCCAGCATTTTTTCAACTAGCCCCAGCATTTAGTTGGTGGCAATTATAATGGCTAATCATTATGGCCTAGAAATATCTGCATCTTCATGATGAAGCTCAAAGAGTACCCAATCTTGGGCCTTGGGCCTCATTTCCATAGAGCTGGCCAGCAGTGGACAGTTATAGACAGCACACCAGTGAAACGGGATGGAAGATTAGGTGGCTGCAAAACTCGTGGTAACGGGGGAAGGTAGCAGCAGCGTTTGCAGGAGGTGGGGGTAATGTGGTGATTGAGGAGGGGGTAGCTATCAATAGACTGCATTCTTTGAATGTGGAGTTGGGAAGAGCACTACTGCATCTCCCTGCTCCAATTTCAGTTAAATATATTTTAGAATCTTACCCATTGCCTCAAGATACTAGTGGAGACTTCAAACACATGTTAGACATCATATTTGCATATATAAAGGGGCTAATGCATTTTTCATATTAGAGGCTTAAGAGGCATTTACTGCCTAAAAATGGGCACTGTATGATAAAAGTATAGACCACCCTCTGTATAGTATTTCTATTTAAAAACATTAAAAAACAGTGGCAGGAGGACAGTAAAACAGAAACATGTTGAATTCAGTCTGTATTTTATTTATTTTTTCTCTCATGAGTTAATTCCCAGCACTAAAATGCATCTCATTACAATGTCATCCATGGATACATATCCACAGTCCTCCAGAGCATAAAAACTGGAATTAGCACATGATATCAATGATAACGATAAAAGATAAAATGATTAATTTAATGCTGGATTTGATTCTAGATGGATATACATTTTCTGAGCCAACATTTCAGCTCTGGGATTTAATTAATTCAGAAAAATTAAAATTAGCTGACTCTGGTAATGACACTAATTAGGGCAGGTAAGCAGGTATTCGGGCACATAAAATGTACTGAATACTTGTCTAAAGCTGTGGTCCCATTTAAATATGTCATCCACCAAGCTGTTGCTAGTTTTTAAAAAGTGTCACCTTGACCAAACAGTTCCTTTTGGATACTATTAAGTTGAGCATGACTGTGTTTGTCTCATAGGAACATAGGAGTAGGAATAGGTTATTCAGCCCATTGAACCTGTTCTGCCATTCAATACGATCATGGCTGATCATCCAATTCAATGTCTTTTTCCCACACTATCCACATATCCTTTTATGTCATTGGTCTTTAGAAATCTGTCAATCTATACTTTAAACATACTCAATGACTGAGCTTCCGCAGCCCTCTGGGGTAGAGAATTCCAAAGATTCACAACCCTCTGCGTAAAGAAATTTCTCCTCATCTCTGTCTTAAGTGGCTTGCCCCTTATTTTGAAATTGTGTCCCCTGGTTCCAGACTCCCCAACCAGGGGACACATCTTACCTGCATCTAGCCTGTCTATCCCTTTGAGTATTTTGTAGGTTTCAATGAGATCACCTCTCATTCTTCAAAGCTCTAGAGAATACAGGCCCAGTTTCCCTAATGTCTCTTCATAGGACAGTCCCGCCATCCCAGGAACAAGTCTGGTGAACCTTCGATGCACTCCCTCGATGGCAATAATATCCTTCCTAAGGTAAGGGGACCAAAACGGCACACAGTACTTCAGATGCGGTCTAACCAAGGTTCTATACAATTGAATAAAAGCAAAATACTGTAGATGCTGGAAATCTGAAATAAAAACAAGAAATGCTGGAAATACTCAGCAGGTCTGGCAGCATCTGTGGAGAGAGAATCAGAGTTAATGTTTCAAGTCAGTGACCCTTCATCAGACTTGACAATTGAAGAAAAACTTTGTTACTATTGTACTAAAGTCCTCTTGCGATAAGGGCTAACATACCATTAGCCTTCCTAATTTCTTGCTGCACCTGCATGTTAACTTTCAGTGACTTATTGATGAGGACACCCAGGTCCCTTTGTACATCTACACTTTTTAATCTTTTACCATTTAAGAAATACTCTGTACATCTATTCCTCTTACAAAAGTGGATAACCTCACATTTTTCCACAATATGTTCCATCTGCCCTGTTTATTGCCCACTCAGCAAGTCCAAATCCCCTTGAAGACATGTTGCATCTTCTTCACAAGTTTTGAGTCATCTGTGAAATTGGAAATACTACATTTGGTCCCCACATCCAAATCATTGATATATATTGTGAACAGCTGAAGCCCAAGTACCGATCCTTGCAGTACCCCACTAGTTACAGCCTGCCAACGCGAGAAGGACCCGTTTATTCCTACTCTCTGTTTTCTGCCTATTAACCAATCCTTAATCCATGCCAATATATTACCTCCTATCCCATGTGCTTTAATTTTGCTAACCAACCTCTTATTGGGACTTTATCAAAAGCCTACATCCACCAACTCCCCTTTATCAATTAGTAACACCCTCAAAAAACTTCAACAGGTTCATCAAACATGATTTCCCATTCATAAATCCATGTTGACTATGTCCAATCAGATCATTATTATTCAAATGTCCATTTATCACATTCTTCATAATAGATTTTAGCATTTTCCCTGCTACTGATATAAGGCTAATAGGTCTATAGTTCCCTGTTTTCTCTCCCCCCTCCCTTCTTAAATTGTGGGGTGACATTTGCTACCTTTCAATCTGCAGGAACTGTTCCAGAATCTATAACATTTTGGAAGATGATCAGCAATGCATCAACTGTCTCCATAGCTACCTCTTTCAACACTCTGGGACATAGAATATCTGGTCTTGGGGACTTATCAACCTTCAACCCCATTTATTTCTCCAATACAACCTTCTTAATCAGCATTTACTTATCCCGTCTCATATATAGATGGAGGGTAACTTGCATCATGACTTCTAGACCATACTGACCCCTGTGCTCTCGGATCTGATAGCTGTGACAAGGCGAGCCATGCTAATGATCATTGGAGCTGCAGATCCAGGACTCAGTGGAATGGCAACAGTTGGAGTCCTTATGACAGATTTTGATGTTTCTCAGGGCAGCAGCACATGCCAGATATTTGGCCTTCGCCTCAGAGCCACAACCCAGTGGAACTTGAGAGGCAAGTCTAGACTGCCTTGAATCACCCAGAGATACATCCATCTGGGGGTCCATGTCAGGAGCCAGCTGCTATGAGATGAGGGCCACCACAGTTCTAAGTCTCTTCAGTACTGCATGAGGAGCCAACCAGTTCCTGTGATCCAGGATCTCAGTTGGCACAAAGAACACTAAAGTAGGTATTACAAAAGCATGCGTAGGCATCCAGGCAAAGCACAATGTTCGGAAAGAGTAGTTTACCCATATTGTATTAAAACAGGTCATGCACTCACATGGTACTTTGTTATTCATGGGGATTACAGTCACGTAGGAAAGGTGCTCACTCAGGCAATAAATACAGGTATGCTTATGTTGGGGTCAAGAAGGCAAATGGATTGCTATGTGGTGAGATAGGTAGTGGATTGAGGGAATGTTTCTTTAATTACAAGTGGTGGAGAAGTTCAAGTGGTGACCACGCTAGACTGAGTTAGAAACAAAAGAAGACTTCCGAAAGAATCTATCTTCTGGTGCACTTTACAGCAGTCAGTGAGGTCCCTGTGAGTGTACATCATCCTGATTGTCATATGTTGCTATGAATCCACCAAAGCCATGTAATTTTGCAGCCATCTGGAGAACCTGTGCTGCATTGCTGATCCAATCCCCTTCCAACCCACCCAGGCAGTAAGAATGCATTTTCAAAACCTTCTAATTGTCTTCCTTGAAGAGGTCAAGTGTGGCAAACACCAAAGATCTCATGGTAACTTCCTGCACATTTGGCATTGATATGGAGCATTTTCTCATTGTTGTCTGGATGTTGAGGGAGTGGAATCTCTTCTTGTGTGGTAAGTGAGTGGGTATTCTGTGGTCACTCCAAATGCAATTTGGGTACTAACAAATGGGCCCTTGAGAAAGCCAGAAATCCCATTAAGCTATAGGGCCCTAACACTGTGCTACTTTTCTGTGATGCCAAGGCTTATGAATTGGGCTGGACTGTTGTCAAGGGCATCAGTGCCCCGATGTACTTCTCCCTGGTTGATCTTGCAGAAACACTCCATGGTTCCCTGAAATTTCCTTGTGCTGTAGAAGTTGAGAACAGTGATCACCTTCATACCCACAGAGAGAGCAGTGTGCGTACATCAGAGCAGATAAGGTGGAGAGGAACTTCAGTTATGAAGATAAATTGAAAATGTTAGGACTGTTTTCCTTGACGAAGAGTAGGTAGAGAGGTGATTTGATAGAGGTATTCAAAATCATGAGGGGTCTGATCAGAGTAGATAGGGAAAAACCTGTTCCCACTCATGAAAGGATCGAGAACGAGAGAGCACAGATTTAAAGTAATGGATAAAGGAAGCAAATGTGACATGAGGAAAAACATTTTCATGCAGCGCGTGATTAAGGTCTGGAATGCACTGCCTGAGAGTGTGGTGGAGGCAGGTTCAATTGAAGCATTTAAAAGGGAATTACGCTGTTCTCTGAAAAGGAAGAATGTGCAAGGTTATGGGGAGAGGGTGGGGGAATGGCATTAAGTGAATTGCTCTTTCGGCGAGCCGGTGCAGACACGATGGCCTCCTTCTGCGATGTAACAAATCTGTGATTCGATGAGAGATTTAATAGCGGTGTTCAAAATTATGAAGGTTTTTGATCGAATAAATGAAAAAAAACTGTTTCCAGTGGCAGGACGGTTGGTAACAGAGGACACAGGTTTAAAATAACGGGCAAAATAAACTAGCCTCCATCAGTGCTGTATGATTCTATGATTTTAAAATCCTCACTATAAATCCCAAGATGCGTGTACGTAGCACGGCAGTCATTATAACTATACGTTATGACACAAGGCACTCTGGTGCAAGGTTCCCTTCCGATTCACTGTATAGACCATTACTTTCTCTGTGAAAAAGGCTGATGGTGTATTTATGAGCACATAAACACAATTGCACACACCACTATTACCTTTGAAAATCCAAAGCTGTAAAACTTGTACTCAGTGTTGGGAACAAAGCTCTCTGCAAATAGAGAAAATATAAGTTTGTATGTACCAGCTGATTTGCATTCCCAACATCTCAACAGGACTGTCTTCTAATGTCTCTACTGCTAAGGCAGGGCAACTTCCTCTAGCTTTTCTCAATGGAGGAACTTCTCCAGTGGTAGTCTTGCCCCCAGGTTGTAAGCTAGATATGAGGCAGCATGAGCACAGAGTTAGTTCAGCATCACTTCTGCTTTAGTTTCTCCGCATGGCACTTTCAGTGCAAATACCATGAGATACATCTCTTTGAAAACTTTACTTTCCATAGGGCATCTTTGCTCAATCACTCATGTTTAACAACAGCTGCATCATTTCCATTCACTAACTTTTGAATGCCTTAAGCTGTCATCTTCAAATATGTCTCGGCTGTCCAGGCTAAGTAGGCAGTATTTGCAATTCAATCTTTACACTGGTCTTTATAGTTTGCTTCAAGTTGTGAAACAGGTTTTATTTTGATTTCCTTTCAAAGCCTTGGCACTTGGGAGCTGTAAATGACACACAGCAATCCACAGCCAAAATAACTCAGCTTGGTTAGTAGATCAACCCATTCCCCCAAAAAGATCATCCTGTTTATCAACTTGCCCATCTATAAGGATAAAAGCAAAATACTGCGGATGCTGGAAATCTGAAATAAAAACAAGAAATGCTGGAACCACTCAGCAGGTCTGGTAGCATTTGTGGAAAAAGAAGCAGAGTTAACGTTTCGGGTCAGTGATATTCAGGTCATGGTTTAAAAGAGAAGGACTATGACCAATGTGTGTAACCATTTATACCATAAAAAAAGAAAGACATGCACTTACATAGTACCTTTCATGAGCTAGGACAACCCAATATAATTTACGGTCAAGTAAGCCCTTTTGAAGTGTAGTCACTGTAGTAATGAAGGAAATGCAGCAGCCAATTATCACACAGCAAGCTTCCACAAACAGCAATGAAATAATTGACCAGATCATTCCTTTTATATGTCAGTTGATTTTGAGGAACTCCCTACCTAACAGCATTGTGGGAGACCTTCACCACAAGTACTGTACTGGCTCAAGAAGAAGGCCCAACACCACTTTCTCAAGGGCAACTAGGGATGGGCAGTAAATACTGGCATTGCCAGTAATGCCCACATTCTGAGAATAAATAAAATAAACTTGTAAATTCACAAAATTCCCCAACCTGTTTTTCGTCACACTCCTACAAGCACTGCAGCACATTTCACATCTCCTACTCTTGATGCTCATACCCTCACCACTACTGCAATCCTCATTTACCCACAACTCACATTTCATACACTGAAGGCTAATCTACCATGACAGGCACATTCAAATACCTCAGAAACATGCATGAACACATTATTTTCTTGCTTCCAGCAAAACTGGCACACAACTCCAGACAACAGGTTGGTACCAGGAGAGAAACAGGCTGCCTGCACATCCTCTTCCCACTCATCTGCTTAAAGAAAGAATTCTTTCCGTCATAGCCAGAGTCAAAGCTGTGGCAACTGGCAATGCTGCAGGAGATGGCAGTTTCTTTGTACTGAATCCTTTTTGTCTCTTCTGGCTCCCCAAAGCCTGTCCACCATCTACAAGGCACAAGTCAGGAGTGTGATGGAATACTCTCCACTTGCCTGGATGTATCCGGCTCCAACAACACTCAGGAAGCTCGACACCATCTAGGACAAAGCAGCCTGCCTGATTGGCACCCCATCCAACACCTTAAACATTTACTCTCTCCACCACCGACGCACAGTGGCAGCAGTGTGTATTATATACAAGATGCACTGCAGCAACTCACCATGCCTCCTTTGACAGCACCTTCCAAACCGGCGACCTCTTCCACCTAGAAGGGCGAGGCTAGCAAACGCGTGGGAACACCACCATCTACAAGTTCCTCTCCAAGCCACACACCATCCTAACTCTGAAATATATCGCCGTTCCTTCACTTCACTGGATCAAAATCCTGGAACTCCCTCTCTAACAGCACTGTGGGTGTATCTACATCCCCAGGACTGCAGTGGTTCAAGAAGGCAACTCACCACCACCTTCTCAAGGGCAAATAGGTATGGGCAACAAATGCTGGCCTTGCCAGCAATATCCACATTCCACGACATGAATAAAAAAACCTCACACTACGCACTTTTCATGACAAGTTACAGATACTTTCATCACCCAGTTCACTCTCTCTGCTCTCCCTTTACATCAAAAGGTGACTCCTGTCCCTTTCATCAATTTAAAATGTTGAGAATGTTTCGGCCTCTGTGCCAGTGGAGCAAGAGGGGGTGAGTCTTCAGGAAGATGGGGTGAGTCTTCAGGGGGTGAAGAGGGGGTGAGTCTTCAGGAAGATGCGGTGAGTCTTCAGGGGGTGAAGAGGGGGTGAGTCTTCAGGAAGATGCACGATCACTCAATCTGACTCTCACAAGCACGAGCTCAGATATTATCACCACATGTACTTTATAGGCTAACAGCACTAAATTCGGTTGCTTAGCACCAGTATTTTTGGTGCTATGGGTGCCATGTTGGGTTCAAAATGGCGTGTGTGTTGCATGTGCACATTTATGCAGAATGATGGGCCACTTCCAGTTGATGTGCCGGAGGAAGAAGCCTGTATAGAATGTGCACAAATGAAATCCTTCGAAAGGTGGCATGATCCATGAAGTAGAGGATACCCATGATATTGAGGTGCCTCTCCTTGGAGTGATCCAGGAACCAAGCGGAAGTTGCTGGTGGGCTGAGGGAAACAAGACGTGCTTTAAGTTAGATACCAGTGCGGCAGTTTCTGTTCTTTCTGATGCTGAACCGTGGTCAGAGAGAAGCTCTCTTCAGCTGTCATGCAAAAACTATGCAAGCCGGGAAGGATAAAACTCAAAGTCATAGGAGAATTCAAGGCAACCCTCCAACATCGAGAAAAATAAATCACAGAAACATTGTTTGTTATTCAAAACCAGAATCGCTCACTTTTGAGCAGGAAGGCCTGTACCAACTTACATCTGATTTGCAGAGTAGAGGAACTGGAAAGCTGAGAAGATCAGCCAAAAAACTTTAGAGTTAAATTCCCACAGCAGCAGAAAGAACTGAAACTGCTGCACTGGTGTCTAACTTAAAAGCGCATCTTGTTTCCCTCTACTAGGATCTCAGCACTCTAGCAACTTCTGCTTGGTTCCTGGATCCCTCCAAGGAGAGGCACCTCAATATCATGGGTATTCTCTACTTCATGGATCATGCCACCTTTCGAAGGCTTCCCTTTGTGCATATTCTGTACAGGCTTCTTGTTATGGCACATCAACTGGAAGTGGCCCAACTTTCTGCATAAATGGCAGTCAACCACTTTGGCAGGTTCACCAGTTGAACTGTTCACATGACTATTAATTTTGTCCTGGATTATCGTCTCTAAAAGCTTTCCCACCATCGAGGTTCGCAGGACGAGGAAAGCTGAACACAGCATACCATGTAACTCTATGACCAGAAATTAAGCCAGCGTTCCTGTTTTTGCCCAATAAAGTTCCTCATCCATTCATGCTCAAAGTAAAGAAGGAAATCGACTCTATGTTGAAGCAAGGGATTATTTCACCTGTGATAGAACCAACTAGCTGGTGCTCAGGGATGGTGCTGGTGCCAAAACCAAACAAATCTATCAGAATTTGCATCAATCTTACACAGCTGAATAAAGCAGTTGAATGTGCAATTTATCCTGTCGTCTGTGGGTAAGAGCTTAGCAAAATTGGGAAAGAGTTCAATCTTCACAAAGCTAGATACAAATAGTGTTTTTTGGCCACTACCCCTCTATGAAGACTCTAAGTTGCTCGCAACCTTTGTTACTCTATTTGGGAGGTTTTGTTTCAACTGACTACCCTTTGGCATCGCATCAGCACCAGAAATTTTCCAGAGGACTGGATGGTGTCATTGTCACATGGATCATGTTCTGATCCATGGATCCACTCGGACAGAACATGACACTAGAGGACAAGCAGTGCTGTGACACCTAGAGGAAGTAGGACTTACAGTCAATAACAAATGTGAATTCTCGCAGCCGACTGTCAAGTTCCTTGGACATCTTGTGGATGCATCTGGTGTCAGAGTTGATCCACAGAAGACAAGAGCAATCAAGGAGTTTCCAGCACCTTGAAACGTGACTGAGCTCCAGAGATTCATGGGTATGGTAAACCAAGTCGAAAAGCTTCTGCCCAACCTAGCTGTAGTCACTGAGCCACTATGTCAGCTGTTGCGACAGGACAATACATGGCGCTGGGAGGAAACACAACAAAGGTCTTTTGAGAAAATCAAAGAGATGTTGATATCAACTGATGTTTCAGTTTGCTACAACCCAGAGCTACCCACTACTATTCCTGCAGTTGCATCTTCGACAGGATTGGGTGTTGTACTCTTTCAGATACAGACGGATGGAAAGCGCAGACCAGTTTACTATGCAACCCATTCACCAACAGAGACTGAGCAGAGATATGTAGTGATAGAGAAAGAAACAATAGCGGCTACAAGGGCTTGCAAGATGTTTGCAGATTATGTTCTTGGTCTCTACTTGAAGATAGAGACAGATCACAAACCCTTGGTGACCACCTCTGTGGATTAGGAAGCAACTGCTGGGTTCCCATTGTTTCAACATTGTCTGGTAGTATCCAGTCAGGGCTTGCAATGTTAAGTTTTTGTTCATGTGGCAAAATAATGTGTGCCTCAGTCTTGGCAGGTGGGGGGTTTGCCTGACACCTCCACACCCAGGGAAATGAAATGCGATTTGAAGAAAAACAGCGCATTTCATTACAGAGTTTGAGAGAAATATAAGATACAGAAAGAAAAACCATGCCTATCGCTCATTCATTTACATTCATTCACCCATCTTAAAGCCTATTAAAATGGTATTTTCTGGGTGCCAGGGCTATTTTAATTTCCCCCTTATATCTCAGGAGAGTGAGTAGTGGTGGATGGGTCTATCCTGAGCTTCCTAAGTCATGCAAAGACTTTTGGCTTCAGGGGATGGGTGGTTCCCTTTTCCTCTGACTGTGGAGGAGGAGTCATGTTACTCTCCCCTTTGTTCTCTGGGACACTCCTACCTGCAAGTATTTGTGCAGATTTGGCTGCACACTCCTGTGGCACTTCAATTAGGTGAGGCATCATCCTCACGGTTTCTCTGCCCCCTAGAGGTCTCTCTTTGTCTCTGCAGGTTCCTGTAAACGCTGTTAGCAACTCTGGTGGGGTGCTTCCAGAGTCTGCATTTACGTAGGAGGATGTGGGGTCTAACTTTTCACATTTTTCAGGGGTGGTTGGCCAGACGGTAATGGTTTTCATCCGGGATTCTTCCTGGAGTTCCTTTAACCTGGCCTCTTGGTCACTTTTTTCCCTTCTCTTTCTAAACTCTTGCCAGCCGTGTGCCTGCCTTTTGTTCTGAGTGGGGGTCCCTTACAGTTCACCAGCCCTCTGCTGGAGGGTCCTCCTAACACCAGTACAGGACTTAGGGGTGCAAGTGTCACTGTAGGTTGGGGTTTCCCCTCAACCTGGCACATGTGGCAACTCTTGCAGTACTCCACCACATCTTTGTGGAGTTTTGGCCAGTCAAACTGCTGTCTTATGCAGGCTTTGGTCTTTCGTATACTGGCATGTACAGCCATTGTAGTCTTGTGGGCCCTTCTTAATATTTCTCTCCGGTACCTCTGTGGCATTACTAACTGGTGAATTACTGTCAACTCCTTGCCCTCAGGTCTGTGAGAAGAACTCCATTTCCTCATCAGTATCTCATTCTTTAAATAGTAGTAATCAGGGACTCCCTCTGCTTCACTTTCAGACTGGGCAGACTGGGCTAACTCTTGCAATACTGGGTCGGCTTACTGAGCTTCACCTAGGGAAAATCCATTTAATTCATTCCCTGGGTCTCCTAACTTTCCAAAGAAAGTCTCGGCCAGGCAGACCTCATGGTCATTTGTCTGCAGTGTTAATTCTGTCTCCTCTGGGGAAGCTGGATTGATCATGGTCTGATCCACTACACATTCAGGGACTCTGCAGCGGACCTTCTCCTGCCACTGTCCTGTCTCTCTGACCTCCTGCAGTCTTTCTTTCACTACTGTGGGGGGGCTACCACCTTCACCCCTGCCAGATCATTACCTAGGAGCAGGTCAACCCATCTACAGGCAAACTAGAGATAATCCTACGGTCACCTGTCCCGAAACTAGGTCGCACTCCAGGCGCACCCGATGTACAGGTACAGGCATACACTGCCCTCCAATACCATTCACCATTTTGGTGTTCCCTGCCTTCTCTGGGGGAAAAGTCAGGCTTTTTCCCAGTAAAAGGGATCTAGGCGCCACTGTGTCCCTGAGACTTACTATGGGCTTGATTGCCCCACTCGAGGTGTATGGGGTTACTTTCCCTTCAAATACAAAACCATGATAACCTTCAGGAGCGGGTGTGCCCTGATTAACCCTACTGGTTTTCCCTTTAGTTTCCAGAAGTCAGCTTTTAAATGCCCGACCTTATTACAAAGGAAGCATCCAAGTCTCTGGGTTTCACTCTTGCTCACAGCACCTTCCTTTTGGACTGAATGAGGGCCCCCTGCTTTCCTTTCTCTTCCAGGACTGCCTGGGCGAATATCACCTTCCCACCCTTTGTCCTTTTCAGATTTGTGGGGATGATTAGGAAAGATTCTCCCCTGGGAAACCAACATAAATTAAAGCAAACCCTTCGGCCAGAATAGCTGCTTGCTGTGCTCCCTGAATCCATTGCTCCTCTACATGGGTCTTTATTGCAAATGGGAGAGAGTTTTTAAATTCCTCTAACAGGGTTACTTCTCTGAGAGTCTCATAGCTGAGCTGTATTTTTGAAGCCCTCAGCCACTGGTCAAAAGCCAGCTGCTTACTTGTTTCAAACTCCAGATAAGTTTGCTTGGCTTGCTTTTTGAGGGTTTTAATTCATATGCTCCGAGAGTAGCATTTTTGGTCAGTTCATAATTTGATGAACTCTCATCTGGCAACAAGGAATCAACTTCATGGGCTTTTCCGGTTAGTTTGCTTTGCAATAAGAGAGACCAGGTCTCAGCTGATCATTTTAGCTGCCTTGCCAGTTTCTCAAAAGACACAAAAAATTCTTCGACATCTTCCTCACTGAATTTTGGAATTAATTGGGTGAGTTTTAGCAATTTTGTACACAACCCTGAATTCTGCTCCTCCGTATTGGCCATGCTTTCACTGGGGTTACTCTGTCATCCCCAGTTAACTCAAGCCACCTCAACTCTCTTCCTTGGTATTCTTTCCAGAATATTCTTTTTTTTCTCTCTCTCCTCTCTCTTTCTTTCCTTCTCCCGTCTTTCTGTCTCTCTCTCTCTCGCCTTTCATTTTCTTCACGTTCCATTTGCAAGGCTCTTTCATTCTCCCTCTCTCTTTCCTCAAATTCAAGTTTCCTCTGTTCAAACTGTATCTTTGTTAACAATACCCTGTTGGATTCTGTTTCTAACACTGCTTCTGCTTCCTCAGATTCAAGGGAAAAATGGTTGGCCACTAGCCTTAGGAATTCAGTCTTACTAGCCTTGCCACGTACAGTGATCCCACACTGCTCAGCCATTTTCCACAAATCCTCCATAGACAATGCTTTTAACTTATCCCATGTTACTTCTCTCTGACTTGGAGAGCTACTAGCTTCAGTTGCAGACATGTTCGTATTCAATCACCCACAACCACAAAAAAACCTTTCTTGAAAACTTGCTCTTTTTGTTTGAGAACAATTTGGCTTCCCACTCCCAATTTCACTCATTTGTCTGTGGGTAAAATTCCGGACGCTAGCATCCAAATTTCTGTTACGACCAGGTGTGAAAGGTATCTTGGGGTCTGTTACTATCTTCACCTGGTCTTATTTTAATAGGGTTTAATTTTAAACACACTGTGTTTTGAGCTCCACCTTTGTGAATCCTTATTCCCAGCTTTCCAATTATAAGACAAAGAAACCAATTCACACAAGTTTTCTGAGGCTTAAAGAAGAAAGATGAAATTTTATTAAAACTTAAATGTAAACTCTAATACAGTTCACGCCTATGGATATACGACGCACCCACGCTAGCATGCACACTCGATACACACATGCAAATAGGGACGGAAAAGAGGAGAGGACAATATAGTAGAGAGGGCTTTGAGGCAATATCAGAAGAGTTTCTTGTTTACTGTGCTTCGAACTCACTTGTTTGTAGGTTGTCCAGCTGTTCGTCGAGGCCCAGTGTTCTTCTTGAACGTTGTTCATGTAGGAGACTTTTCTCTCTTTGAGGTTCATGTGTTTTAACAAGATTTAGTTCTGTGGGAAAGAGATGGAGGCAGGCAGGACTGGAGAGGAGGTTCTATTCCAACTGGGAGCACACAGCTTTCTCTTTATGAATTCCCTGTCGGAAATTCAAATTCAAAAACTCCAACAGTCAGTCAGTCATGTGACCAATACTGGTCTGACCACTCCTTCTGTGTATTGGGGAAGCAATGACCGGGTCCCCATTGTTCCGACACCGTCTGTTACTATGAAAATGCCTTTCCAGTCAGGGGCTTGCAATTTTAAGTTTTAACATTCATGTGGCAAAATAATGTGTGCCTCAGTCTTGTCAGGTGAGGTGGGGGAAGGAGGGGGCAGAGGTTTGCCTGACACTAGCACAAAAAAAGATAAAATAAAAACAAAAAATGCTGGAAATGCTCAGCATTTCTGGCAGTATCTGTGGAGAGCAAAACAGTGCTAACGTTTCAGGTCTGTGACCTTTAGTCAGAAAGATGATTGTAGTTGTTGGGCGCCAAACATTGCAGCCTCGCAGTCGTGTTCTAGGTCCAACAGATGCTTCATCTATTACCTTTCTTTTGTCATAAGGTTAGAAGTGAGGAGGCTTGCTGATGATTACAGTGTTCAGGAGCATTCACAACTCCTCAAATACTGAACCAGTCTGTGCCTGCATACAACAAGACCTGGACAACTTCAGGCTTGGGCTGATCAGCGGAAAGTAACATTCACACTACACAAGTGCCAGGCACTGCATCTCCAACAAGAGCGAATCTAATCATCTCCCCTTGATGTTCAAGGGCATTACCATCGTTGAATCCCCCACCATCAACATCCTGGGTGTTACCATTGATGAGAAACTTAACTGGATCTGAAACATAAATCCAGTGGCGACAAGAGCAGGCCAGAGGCTAGGAATTCTGCAGCGAGTAACTCACCTCCTGACTCCACCATCTACAAAACACAAGTCAGGAGTGTGATGGAAAACTCCCCACTTGCCTGGATGAGTGCAACTCCAACAGCATTCAAGAAGCTCGACACCATCCAGGACAAGGCAGCCATTAGTCCTGTCTGTTTATTGGAATCAGTGCTTGAAGACTCTATTGAAGTCTCTATTTGACCTATGAATCTGATTCTAGCACAGTTTAGCTGCTGTGCATGTGTTCTTGAGAGGAGTTACGAGTCAAGCAAGCCTTTGTTCCCAAACAGCTAACCTCTCGCTTGCATGGGCAAGGAATGGGAGGATGGAGCCTTTGTGTAATATAAAAGCATCATGGTAGCTACAAGAAAAGCTTAATGAGCTGCTGTTGATCATATGCATTGTACATTAATGGAATGGGAGCCCTTTCTAATAATGATGGCAATGGGGTCATCTGGAGTAGCATACAAAGCATTGCTGGTGCTGTCAATGAGGCCCTGGACTTGGGAGAAATCTGTGTGATTTCCCAAAGCCCTATGCTGTTGTTCTTGGTCATCCATGGGAAAAGTGATAAAAGTGTTTACTCTTGCAAACACTGCATCAACCACCTGCTTCATGCAAGCATGAATTGTTGAATGACTGATGTGACTAATATCCCCATCTGCCAGCATGGAAAGAGCTGGAGGCAAAGAACTTCAGGGCTGCAGTGACCCTGACTGCAACTGGTATGTTGTCCTTGGTCTATACATTTTGCTGTGAGTCTCCCACCAGCTGCAATCTCTGTTCACTCTTTCCATCTGCTGTTGCTTATCCCCCTTGTTTTTTGCAAGAGTGGAATTACCAGCTAGATCCCCATAAAAATAAAAATCATTTTGTCAGAAAGCCCTTAATAATTCAGACTGCTGTAAAGCTACTATCACCCCTTTGAAATAGTCTAAATAGCAAAAAAAATAATGTAATCGAAACAAAATGTCTCTGAAAACTTTCAGCATTTTACCTGAGAGCAGACGAGGGTGCCTATAAATACAAGTGGCCATTTCCCAACCCATGGTTTTTGGACAGATTGAGGAATTTTGTTTTATTCAATCATGGGATGTGGGCATTACTGTCAAGGCCAACATTTATTGTCCATATGTAATTACCCTTGAGAAGGTGGTGGTGAACCACGTTTTTGAACTGCTGCAAGTGTAGCAGTTTGATACAACTGAGGGGCTTGGTTGGCCATTTCAGAGGGCAGTTAAGAGTCAACCATATTGCTGTGGGTGTAGAGTCACATATAGTCCAGACCAGGTAAGGATGGCAGCTTT
The DNA here is from genome assembly GCF_036365525.1 of Heterodontus francisci. Classification (NCBI taxonomy): domain Eukaryota; kingdom Metazoa; phylum Chordata; class Chondrichthyes; order Heterodontiformes; family Heterodontidae; genus Heterodontus; species Heterodontus francisci. Next base: position 141,913,736 of record NC_090376.1, read on the forward strand.
ACTTCCCTGAAGGACATTAGTGAACCAGCTGAGTTTTGACAACAATCTGGTAGTTCCATGTCAACTTTTTTATAATTCCAGTCTTATTAATTGAATTCAAATTCCTCAGCTGTCAAGGTGGAAATTAAACTTATATCTCCAGATCATTAGTCCAGGCCTCTGGATTACTGGTCCAGCAACATAATCACTATGCTACCATACCTGTAAATTGGTGGTAGTGATGCAGGCAGAGATGAAAACAGAGTCAGAGGTGTTGAAAATATCATTTGATCCCAATTTGCTTATATTCCTATTTTCAGCAGGAGCTCTGCTTAAATCGAGACCTAGCCAAAAATTGAAATGGACGGCCAACCAACGCTAAGTAGACAATTCACTTCTCCACAAGATTTTGGTTCCACGATCACACCAATTTTAGGTATAAATAGTGCAGTAGTGAGGTGAAACTCAACCTCGCAAACTCCAATGCTAAGTGGTCAAATTTGCTGATGACACCAAACTGGAGCGAGATGTGGGTAGAGCTAATCAAATCTTAGTAAGTAGCTCTGAATTTATAAAGTGAGTTATGCAACACATTTAAATGTTGCTTGGATTCAGACTTGAATAGAATAAATGATGATCATGACAAAAAGTATAGTATAACAAAATTTTTGGACTAACTTTATTGAGCTACGCTCCAAAACAACAAGGATAAGAATAGGACACTGATAGCCGATGAACAGGCGAATATTACTGCACAGAACTTATCAATGATACAGACTGATCTGTCGCACCCAGTCCATGTCTTTATTACTACCCCACAAACCTGACCTCTTTGTCCAACCCCATGTCCTTACTGTAACTCAACCACAGAAAACTGCTCTCACTCCCTCACCCAACTCTGGATTTACTGACTAAACCACGGAGCCGAAAAGGTTTTCTCACTCAGTTGCCTTGTCTCATTCCACCAGCTTTCCTCTTATCCAGTCCAGCTCAGGTCCTTTAGTCTTTGATCCGATTCCCACTCTGCACACTGATCAGACGCCTGAGGGGCAGGCGGTGGGCGGCGGGGTGGGGTGGGGGGGTGCTGAATTGTTGCTTGACCCATTGGCCAACGGCCTGGCTGCACAGCAATGAAAGAAAGGAATCAGGCCCTTTGTCCACTTCTGTGAACAACTTTTCTCATGCTCATGTGGCGATCAATGATTGGTTTCCCCCCTGCATGATCAGCTCAGTGAATGGTCAGATATGATATCACCCCTCATGCTAAGGGTCCCTTACCCAGGCTGACACTTACACAATAGGACAAGACCCTTCTCTGGCTGGTACAAGAATTCATAATGGGGCCCATGTTGTAAATGTTTTGATGTGCATGCATCCAGAATGTCTGTGATCAGGGCAACTGCTTTAACAATTACTGCTGATCATTTTAACCATTACTGGTAACCATAAGTATCTGGGATACTGCTGGAATGCTTGACGGTAAGACACACCTCTTGCCTCCAGATACTGAGAACAAATATCCAAATAAATGATTTCCTGTGACTGAGAGGGTTTGGCCAGATATGACATCTCACCACCTTCTGGATACACAAATTCCCTGACATAGCAAGCATAGAGAACAACTGATTACTTTAAGACACTAACATATACAGTGACTCAGCTACTTGATCCTCCATGTTCATATATGTAAGAGACCACTATAGTTAGGCAAATTGAATAAGTGGGCGGATCAATGAAAGGTGATATTTAATGCAGACAAGAAAATACTTCATGTAGGATGGAAAAATAAGCAGCATATATACTCTATGAATGATGTTGAAATAACTGGGATGAAGTGGAAGCAGATCTAGAAGTCTTCGTAGACTTGTCGATGAACATTTCCAAGCAATGCATAGCAGCAGCTACAAAGGTAATAGATTATTTAACTACATAGCTAAAACAGTTGAATAGAAGTCAGATGTAGTTGTGATAAAACTGGACAGTGGCCTGGTCAGATCTCACCTGTAATGCAACATCCAACAGAGATACAAGGGAAATATTTAAGCAGTGGAAACAAAGCAGAGAAGAGCCATAAGGCTGATCACTGGTGTCAGGAAAGACTTGAGAAACTTGGGCTTTTCAGTCTGGGAAGGAGACATCTGAGAAGTAATTGCATAGGGGTATATAAAGAAGTAAATCATATGGAAATAATAAACTGGGGGAGTTGGATAAGGAGACACAAGTTCAAACTAGTAAAAGGAAACCTGAGGAATGATATCAGGGAGTTTGTCATCATTGTAGAGAGTGATCACATTTGGAATGGATTTTCCAGTTGAATGGTGCAGGCGAAAACTCTGAAATCATTCAAGAAACAAGTAGATACTGCAACTGGGGTACTGTAGTGTGTTAATGGAAGGATGAACCAAATAATTTTCCTCATCTGCATTAGTCTTATGATTTCATGAAGGGGTTAACATAAGAACATAAGAAATAGGAGCAGGAGCCCGTCGAGCCTGTAACACTACTCATTATGATCATGGCTGATCTTGGGCTTCAATTCCACTTTCCCATCTCTCCCTATATCCCTTGATTCCCTAAGAGATCAAAAATCTGTCTATCCCAGCCTTAAATATAGTCAATGCTGAAGCATCCACTACCCTCTGGGATAGAGTATACCAAAGATTCACAACCATTCAAGTGATGACATTTCTCCTCATCTCAGCCCGAAATGATTGTCCCCCTTTCCTGAGACTGTGCCCCCGTGTTTTAGATTCCCCAACCAGCGGAAACAACCTCTCAGTGTCTACCCTGTCAAGCTCCTTCAGCATCTTGTAAGTTTCAATGAGATCACCTCTCATTCTTCTAATCTCCATAGAATATCAGCCCAATTTACTCAGCCTATACTTTACTCCTAAAAAGCTGACACCTCAAAAAAATATGACAAGGTATTACCAAAAATGTGGCAGAAATGCCCATTTATGAAATTATCATTGATTGTCATAAAAACCCATCTGGTTCACTTTAGGGAAGGAATTCTGCAATTCTTATCTGGTCTGGCCTACATGCGACTCCAGACCCATAGCAATGTGGTTGACTCTTAACTGCCCCCTTAAATGTCCGAGCAAGCCATTCAATTGTCGAGGGCAATTAGGGATGGGCAACAGATTCTGGCTTTGCCAGCAATGCCCACATCCCATAAAAGAATTTTAAAAATGTTAATGAGGTTTCCATTGCACTTACTGCAAAGATGCAGCAGTGAAGGAGCAGCTCTTAAAAATTTCCAACCAATATGCACCTGCAAAATAGCCCTAAAGAAAGATCTATAGCCAAGGCCACTGCTTCAATGCAGCTGAATAATTTAAATTCCTTTTTATTAGACTGAATTTCAGGAATTAAGAAAAAATGCTATCCTGCAATTTAGTTTGTTTTTGTGTGTAAACTGAAATCTAATAGCCTGAGAGATGATATATAAAACTAAATAGTTATAAGTGTAGAGGGACATTAGCTGTGATTCAAGGGAAAAACTAGGAAGCTGACTCATTGTGTTTTAAATTAAGGATGAAGCAATATAAAAATTGGACAATAATGTAGGTCATTCAAGTATCAAATGAACTTTTAAACATCTGTAAAAGTCAACTGGCATTTTCCGACACTGTCTAAGGTGGAAGTTTTACAACAACAACTTGTATTTATGTAGCACCTTTAACATAGGGCAGGATTTTCTTCATGGGCTTCAGGGCTCTGACATCCCGCCCCTGTGGGAACAATCACCTGGCTGTGATTTTTCTTGCACTGGCCAATTAGTGGCCAGAGGGCAGACTCACCATCCAATTAAGGACGATGGGTGGGCTCACAAAGCTGAAGCGCAAATAGGAGACCCTCCAGCAGTGAGGAAGCAGCAGGCTGCCATTCCCGGTCAGTGAGAGGGCCCTCCATTTTGAGGTGCCCTCTCTCCAACTTTTTAAACTGTTAAAATAAAAAATAAAATCAGCAGACAGGCAACCATTGTGGAGAGGAGCCACTCCACAGTGAGGCCTGAGGCTGCAGCTGAAGCCAAGCAGGCAGGGAGGGTGTCAAAGCCTGCCTCGAGCACAGGCGCACTGGTCTGATGCTGGTGGGGTGAGGCAGGGTGGGGGGTGATGTGTTGGTGGGGGGGGCTGCCTCCAGGCAGCTGGGCTGTTCCCCAAAGCCTCCTGGTACCTGGAGGTCAACTGGAAAATTCTAGTTGGCCTCTTATAACAGGTCTGAATAGGCATTTCAACAACTTTACTTGGATACCGGCCAGGTAAGGAGACATTCATATAAGGAGATATTAGGGCAGATGGCCAAAAACTTGGTCAAATAATTTGGTTTTAAGGAGCACTTTAAAGGGTGAAAGAGAGATGGAGTGGGGGAGAGGTTTAGGGAGGGAATTACAGAGCTTTTGGCCTTGGCAGCTGTAAATATGGCTGTCAATGGTGCAGCAATTAAAATTGGGAATGTGCAAGAGGCCTGAGTTAGAGGAGAGCAGATATCTTGGAAGGTCGTAGAGCTGGAGGAGGTTACAGAGATAGGGAGGGGCGAGGCCATGGACTGATTTGAAAACAAGGATGAGAATTTTAATATCAAGGCCTTGTGTAACCTGAGCTGATGTAGATCACCAATCACAGAGTTAATGGGTGAACAGGAGTTGGTGTGAATTAGGATATGGGCAGCAGAGTTTTGGGTGACCTCAAGTTTACAGAGGGTGGAAAATTGGAGGCTGGCTAGGAGTGCATTAAAATAATCATGTCTAGAAGTAACAAAGGCATGGATGAAGGTTTCCATAGCAAATAAATTGAGGCAGGGGTGGAGTCGGGTGATGTTACAGAAGTGGATATAGTCAGTCTTAGTGATGGCGCAGATGTGTAGTCAGAAGCTCATCTTATGGTCAAATATGACACCAAGGTTGAAAACAATATGGTTCAGCCAAAGAGAGGGATGGAGTCAGTAGATGGGGAACAGAATTTGTGGCAGATCCAAAAACAATGGCTTCGGTCTTCCCAGTATTTAGTTGGCTGAAATTTCTGCTCATCCAGTATTAGATGTCAGACAAGCAGTGTGGCAATTCAAAGAAGTGAAGGGGTCGAGAGAGGCAGTGGTGAGGTAGAGCTGGTGTCATAGGAACATAGGAAAGTACATGTGGAAATTGACACTAGGTTTTCAGATCATCTTGCTGAACGGCAGCAGATAGATGAAAAATAAGAGGGGGTGAAGGAAGCTGAGGTGGTGTTCAGTGACTTCTCCTTCGGCACAGTTAGTGGGAGCTGTCTTCTTAGAGGTTTTTTTTCTGCCAGTTTAGGACTATAGCCAAGGGGGAGGGATAACTACCTTACGCAGGTAAGGGGAAAGTTATTCCATTGCGTCCTGTTCTGCAGCATGACCAGGAATTCGAACAAAGAAGACAGAGCGGGCAAGCATTGTGAGAAGGGAAGGAGGAGGAGGAGGGGGACAGGAGGAGTCAGAGAGAAGGCATCCTGGACCCCATCTAACTGTACAGAATGTTAAACAGTGGATTGTGGAGTTCCATTTCATTAACTTCCCTATCCCAACCTGGACCCACCAATCATCACCCTCACATCCACTTCACACTCCCCATCACAACATGCATTTGCCCAACCTCCAGCAATAAAAGCCATCAGTAAGAACCTTCGCAAAACATTTTTATGCAATGGAACATACAACAGCAATGAGCTAATCACCTTTGTGCAACTTTGTGCCTATCATGCGGGTGCCTTGCCTTGCCTAATACTCGTACGTAGTGCAACTCCAGTGGTTGCAACATGGCTGCTGGAAGGCCCCTGACTTTCAATGCAGGATGCCCTTAAGAAGCTCTGGGCCTTGAGGGCTCAGCTTCAGATAACACCACACCAGCAAGGGCACTGACGAAGTGGAGTGGTGGTACCACGAATACTGCCATCCTGAGAGAGGACAGCAGGTTTGTGATCCACGGTGCCACTAGCGTGCTTCTGGGGTGGGACCTCAGCAATCCTAATGATCTGCTTGAGCACAAATAACTGGACTGCTCTGAGAGCCGGCATGCCCCTTTGAGCATTGAGATCCGCAACCACAATAGCAGCAATCTGAGTGTGCATGACAGCATGGATCTCATGACCTCCATCTTAGCCTCCATTGCAGCACTGAGATGTCAAGAGGTTTCCCCCTGTGCTGCAGTGGAAACTGAGGCAGTGGCCACCAGATGCTCCGTCATGGGTCTGTCAGCAGTGTTGTCATGGAGTTGGCTATGCTGGAAAGGATGGGCTCCAAGCTCTGTATGGTATGCTCTGCCACATTGGAGCTGGACTCCTCCTTGTTCCTGGATAATGACAGGAGGCTATCCAGCAGGCTTACCAATGCCCCAAGCATCTCAGTGTGCATCTTCATCCGCGTTCTCCTGCATACTGCCCATTCCTGCATTGTTGCCACATCCATGGTGCTGGAATCCGGGAATTCACCTCTCAGGTGATCTGCTCCCATTCCCTCTTCAGACTCTGTCTTGAGGGCTTCTTTTCCATCAAGGGAAACATTGCCTCCCTCCTGGAGTCCACCACGGTGACTAGAGCCTCCAGTGAGGTGTCACTAAACCGGGGAGCCCTCTTCCTTACCTGCTGCAACTGCCTTCCAATGCTTCAAAATGATTTTCCAAGAGTCATGATTTCAGCTGTGCAGTCTCCCTTTAATAGGCAGAGAGCCTTTAAGAGGAGCAGGCTACCAAACAGCGTTGCTGGAGCCTCTCTGGCTGTGCACTGAGGCCAGAGACAGAATGAAGAGCAAAGGAGCAGTGCAGGTGCATCAGCAGAGCCACTTGGCCCTACACTACTGTCGGTCGAATGAGGTGAGTAGAATAAAATTGCATTTTGCCCACTTCAGTTTGAATGGGCGCAGACAGGTCATGAATTGCAACCCCCACGCCTGAAAACTGGGTCAGACCAAACTCTACCCCTAAATGTTGAATGCACACTATCATATGGATCACCCAATACAGGAACAAACCCTTTAAACTGACAATAAAGTACTCTGAGTTACTAATGAACCTTGCTAAAAAAAAATTGCTGAATGAATGCTCATTGATGTCATTAGTTAAAAAATCTGCAGGCATTGAAAATGCATCTGATGTGTCATTAAGTAGGATCTAATTTCCACACTCTATGTAGTCTTGTCAACAGTTTCTGTTTTAATGCAGGCTCTGAGTATTTTATAATACTGTCTTAAATACAACATTTTCTAGAATTGTTTCTCATTATGATAATGACAACTTAATATGCAGATTTTGAAGCATGATAAACTGTCATATTAAGACACATGGAACATTGTAAGACTGACTGACCATAAGGAATATTATTGCACTGCCAATACCAAATTTCCTGAGGAGAAAGATAACTTCAGTGCCCAATAGGTTGCTACACATCAAGTGAACTAGTTGGTTACCACTAGACTGGAATTTGAATGAACTCTGGGTTCAAATCCTGGTACAAGCTACAGGGGTGGTGCATCTCACAGCATAATCTGTTAGTTAGATTTTTTGATACAAGTTTACGTGTTAAAAAATTTTGCCCAGAAAGTTGCTGGAAGTGCAAGTGAGGGCAACAGGACATCTGGGATTCTGGTAAAAATAAGACTGTGTATCTCCTTAACCAATGAGATTTAAGGGTTGAGAAATAAACAGAGGAAGGACTGAGAAATAGCAGTAAATCTCAAATTTTTGGTTGAAGGACCCCTTTTCAAATAGATTGGTAATCTCTGACACCCCAGCTATAGTGTAGTACTATATCATACCCATAATATGAAAATGTTGCATATAAAGTGTTTTAACAATATTTTTTAGAGAACAGGTTTTTACCTACAGATATCTGAGATGGCTGTGCCTGCTTCCTACTGCAGAATCTGTCTATCCTTGGCAAGAACATGGAGAAAGGCAGGAGTCCAGAGAGTGCAGGAGCCCGAGGAGAACAGAGCATGAAGAAAGCACTGGTGAAGCAGATGGAGAGCAGGAGCACTGGAAAAGCACAGCATGGAAACAGCAGGAGCATGGGGGGTACGAGGAGCCTGGAGAGAGCAGGATCCCGGAGAGATCAGGAACACGGAGAGTGCAGGAGCATTGAGAGAGCAGGAACACGTAACAAGTCGAACACAGAGAAAGCATTAGGGGAGCAGAAGAAGAGCAGGAGCACTGCTGGAGTAGAGCAGAGAGAGAGCACAGGAGCATGGGGAGAGCAGACTGCAGAGAAAGCAGGAGCAGGGACAGAGCACTAGAGAAACAAGGGAAAGAGCAGGAACACAGGGTAAGTAGAATATGCTTCTGGTCACTGCTCACTCGCTTACTCTTGACACGGTGCTCTAGCTGGTCGCCGATGTAGGGCATCTGTAAGGCCAGCCCTGAGTCGTGGACCCCCAGATGGTCTCTCTGGAACCCCTGGGGTCCGTAGACTTCTGGGGTCCGCAGTCTCAAGTTTGAGAACTATTGAATTGGAGTGGGTGGATTCAATGTCAAATAAGGCACAGAAGGAAAAATGAAGAGAGGGGAAGAAAGACTGAATTGAGAGGGAAAAAAGAGACAGAAAGAAAAAGTAAGAAAAATTTAAAAATTTAAAATTTGACATTTTAAAATCTGCACAACAATTCATTACCTAAAGGAATTAGATCCCACACTTATAATTGTTCACTTTCTGGCAGAAGAGATTGACTGGTAATCATTAATAGTTAACACATTATAAAAGTGTACTGACATTATTAATGACTAGATTTAACCTCTGAGGTGGGTTTATTGGGCAATTAATGTACAAATACAGCAACTTCATGAAACTAATGGAGAGGTTAAGGACAAGATGCTATTTTTGGGAAGCTAATGGCGGAGCAGTTAAAATCATTCAGCAACTTGTGGCAATTTGCAATTCACGCCATGTTTCTTTCTCCACAAGTTGCTGGCGATTTGCACATTAATACTGGCATGTGCTGTCCAGATGCTGTTATTTTTTTCAGCAAAATCTGGGTCAATGTGTTTATTTCTTTGAGAATTAGAAGTATAAAGTAAAATTGAACCAAATCTGACAATATGCAAATATTGTTGTTTTTGCACAAAATTGGAATTGTGAATCAAAGGAGGAAATATATATACTTATATCCAAAGAAGAATCAATATCCTTGATTTAATCATGATAAAATTAAATGCCTTTGGCTATCAGTAAATAATAACATCAAACAAAAGAAATAACAGGATGTCAATCTTTATTCTTCAGCTGCCTTTCATCCAGTGAATGGAATGGGTATAATTAAATGAATGGAATATTCTGAGAAACTCAAAGCCCTTTCCAAATCAGTTTTGAAGAACAGTGAGTGCAATATTTTTTCTTTAGAAGCAAAACAAAGGCAGAAAGAAATAGCACAATGAAATGAGACACATCAGACCTTCATATTTAATGAACTGTTTTAAATTCGATTGCAACAGAGATGGGAGTTCAGTTCTCAGGTCCTTCTTCAACTTTTTGGAGATTATTTTGAGGCGTATACTTATTGTTCCCAATAAGAAATCATATTTTTCATGGATTTTATATAAATCTCAACACAGTTATGGCCATCATGCCATACTAATGCCAATATCTCGAATAATGGAGCCTATGTCCTTAATTTTATGTTGGTACACATTTAATTTGCTAATATTGGTCCATGACAATTTAGAATTTTGGTATATTGAGACAGAAAATGTGAACTTTTTATTTTATGGAAAATGGCGGTGGGCGGAAGCAAGCTATCATGGTATGAGGTTGCGGTCAGTGGCCCGCAGGATCGGCCCCCAGCATAGGAAAATTTAACGTGTGCAGGTGGTTCTGGTGACAATCCAAGAGGGAGTGAGCTTCCCAGGGAAAAAAAAAATAACTCTTGACTTCTCCTCCTTCTTCTTAGCCTACTGCTTCTTGGCACTGGGTTTCCCTGGCGAGGCCAGCACCAGGTATCGACCTGGTGATACAAAGTTAAAATAGTGTCAGGGTCTGATGAACATTAGCACATCAGAACTTTTGAATCTTGATGAGGCTTTTACTTGACTGGGGTGAGAGCCTCGTGGCTGGCCAAAACATGCTAGTTAAAATGAAACATCACGCAAGGTCAACGCAGCCATAATATTAACCCCTGCGCATGCTATCCTCGTCAGCCACAGGAGGTTAAAATTAGGCCTATTGTTCCTGTGGATCATATTTGCCAACTAAACCATTTGGGTTACTCAAAAATGTATTTGTCCCCATATTTAACTAAGTGATGTGAAAGAACTTTAGGATTTGCCCTATCTTCCACCATCATTTTTGACAGACAGTGGAAGTGACATTTTCTAGGTGGTCACAGCAAATGAGATTTTAGCGACATCATAGGAACAATTTCTATCGCTTCCACCTCATTTTCATTAGTTTGCATTATTGTCTGTAAAAAATGGGTGTGCAACATTGGTATATGCTGTAGAATAGGCAGAAGTAAAGTTAAAGACTCTAGGTGCTTTGTATATGATTTTCTGAAACCAGCACCACAAGTACCACATTGGTTCATGTTCATGATGTCTACAGTCATTGGCAATCAGTTGTACATGTATAAATTAACCAGGGAATTTCATCATCCCCAAGGAGAATTGGTGGTCAGGTGAGTGGCCATTGCAGTTTTACTGAGTGAAAGAGCTATTGGGGAACCAAGAATTTATAGATTATGTCAGCAATCCTTAAATGTTCCCTTGGTCAATACCTCCACCTAGTTAAACAGGAAAGGATCCTGTTATCAACGTGCAGCTTACTTGTGATCAGCAGCACCCCATCTTCCATGGGAGATGCTATGACGTCTGCACTTCAAAACACAACTCCATGCCTGCACTCTTTCACCCATAATGGCAAGTCTCTCATTGGTTTCTAGGAGATCAAAGCTATCCACCCCACACAGATACCTGTGTCGTTTTCCAAGACAAACCCCTGTGTATATGTGTAATGGGCCCCTTCAAGACAAGTTGGGAAGTGCTGGAAATGACTGGAAAAAAGAGGATTTTAGTGCATAACATCAAAGAGAGAAAGATACAATATTTCAGTCACAAAGGTAGACAGAGACAATTATTGGAAGGAAAGATTGATGGAAAATGTAAGAGGGAACCAGGGGAGAAAAGGATGATGGATGTAATGGACTGGGTGCAGTTGATCTATTTGGAATGTGTAAGGACAGCAGAGGACAGACAGAGGTGGAGATACATGGCAGTCAACCTTCTGGGAAGAAGATGGCACCAACGAATGAACAAAACTTCTTCTGACCAATGTTTTAACAATCCTTTGTACATCTTGCTCCTTCTTTCCACAAATCTTCAACAGCTCCTTCCTCATGTACATTGACTCACACAGATTCCATTAATGCCCAATATAATGAAGTTTAAGAAAATGATTGAGAGAGATATAGGTAGTATAAAAACCAAAGTAATAGATTGTCATACCGAGCATAAAGGATGATTGTGGTTGTTGGAAGTCAATCATCTCAGTTTCAGGACATCACTTGGGGTATTGTCCTAGGCTCAACCATCTTCAGCTGCTTCATCAATGACCTTCCCTCCATTGTAAGGTCAGAAATGGGGATGTTCACTGATGATTGCACAATGTTCAGCACCATTCACGACTCTTCAGGTGCTGAAGCAGTCCGTGTCCATTTGCAGCAAGACCTGGATAACATCCAGGCTTGGACTGATAAGTGGCATGCAACATTTGCGCCACATAAGTGCCAGACAATGACCATCTCCAATAAGAGAGATTTTAACCATCTCTCCTTGACATTCAATGACATTACCATCACTGAAACCCCCACTATCAACATCCTAGGGGTTAACATTGACTAGAAACTGAACTAGACCAGCTACATAAATACTGTGGCTACAACAGCAGGTCAGAAGCTAGCAATTCTGCAGCGAGTAACTCAACTCCTGTCTCCCCAAAGACTGTCCACCATCTACAAGGCACAAGTCAGGACTGTGATGGAATAATCTCCACTTGTCTAGATGGCTCCAGCTCAACAACACTGAAGAAGTTCAACACCATCCAGGACAAAGCAGCCATCTTGATTGGCACTCCATGCACGACCTTCAACATTCACTCCCTTCACCACTGATGCACAGTGGCAGCAGTGTGTACCATCTACAAGATGCACTGCAGCAACTCACCAAGGCTCCTTCGATAGCACCTTCCAAACCCACAAACTCTACCGCCTAGAAGGACAATGGCAGCAGATGCATGTTCCCTTCCAAGCCATACACCATCCTGACCTGGAACTATATCACTGTTCCTTCACTGTTGTTGGGTCAAAGTCCTAGAACTGTCTTCTTAATAGCACTGTTGGTGTACCTACACCCCAAGGACTGCAGTGGTTCAAAAAGGCAGATCACCACCACCTTCTCAAGGGCAATTAGGGATGGACTATAAATACTGGCCTGGCCAGCGACGCCCACATCCCATGAACGAATAAAAAAATGCCAACTATAAAGGAATAATGATGGAGCTGAAGAAGATAAGCTGGACAAAACTACTGAGAAAGAAGTGAAACAACAGTGGCTATTACCAACACAGTTCAGGAGAAATATCTTTTATCGAAAACATTTTTAAAAATTAAGAATGAGACATCATGGGAGAATAGCAATAGGTGTGGCAGATCCTGTGACATAACCACAAATAGAAAAAAGGAAGAAAGGTCAAAATAATTTTCTGATAAGTGGAACTCACATTCCACTTTCAAAAGATGGATTCACATGAGGGTTCCATGATATGGATCGCTGATAGTTAATATGGGGTATGTAAGGAAGAAAACCAGAATGTCATCCTAAACTTGCCTCTACTACATACCTTCCTAGATCTCAGTTCCTGATACCCTCCCTTTAGAGCAGGGTTGTCCAACCTTTTCGGGCGGAGGGCCGCATTACAATATTTGCTCGGCCCGGGAGGGCAGTGAGCAAATTTCAAAAGATAAAGGCATTAAAAATTTATTTACTAATAAAAACAAGAACAAATATGTATTTTTGTGAAGAAGTTTTAAATGAGAAGACTAATTCATTGACTTTCATTCTCGTCACTATATTGAAAACTGATTTAGTGGCATACCAGGCATTGTTTTTGTTTGCATAAGTAGTCAATCTCTGCCCGCACGTTTGATGTGACGATGCAGAGTATTCTGGATAGATGTACATCTTTCAGGTGTAAGATCTTTCTCTCTGTCTCTCTTTCTCTCCCTGTGTTCCCCCTCTCGATGTTGTTCCCCCCCTCTGTGTCGTCCTCGCTTTCTGTGTTCTCCCCCACTCTGTCCCAACATCTCTCTCTGTCCCCCCCTCTCTCTGTCCTCCCCTCTCTCTGTTCCCCCGCTCTCTTTGCTTCCCCCATCTCTCTGTTTTCCCCCTCCCTCTCTTTGTTCCCCACCACCCCACCCCCCCGCCCGTCTCTCTCTCTCTCCCTCTCTCTGACAGTAGCAGGGAGCGGGAGGGCTCAGCACAGCAGCTTTGAGGTTGGTCAGTTTCTTTAAAAACATTGTGCTGTCAGTTTCACAGAAGACAGCTGCTGAAGCAGGAATATGCTTCCCAGCGTCGGACAGATTCAAGGTTTTCTGGCGGGCTTTTCAAAAATGTCAGAAAACACAGAATCTGTCTGATGTTGGGAAGGGCATTCCTGCTTCAGCAGCTGTCAGCTGTGAAACTGACAGTGCGATACTTTTAAAAATGCCACTCTGCAGGAAGACGAAGGGAAATCTCCCATCTTCACTCATGGAGCCCTGATGAGGACGAGGAACGGTCACGGGCCAGATGGAAACCATTGGCGGGCCGGATCCTGGCCTGTGGGCCATATGTTGGACAACCCTGCTTTAGAGGAAGCAAAGTGCTTCTTCCTTGTGATGTTCTCAGGACTGGAGTAAGGTTTAGCTGAGTTTAGGAAGAAAAATGAGACAAAGACTGAGACAGCATGATGTTAAACATAATGGAGTCTTGTTTATTCTGTTTTAATTTAATTTCCCTTTGGCTAGCATGTGTGCACTACAGCAGTCCCAAGTATACAGAAAGCACAATGTAATTTCAAAACACTACACTCCTCACATGGAATGCAAAATTACAGATCTTGGGAGCACCAGCTATTGTAGATTTCTCCCGTATATTATGGGCTCTCTTGTCCTTGAAAAGAAAGCAAAAAGGGCCAAATTATTTTTGGACACCTGATATGAGGAGGAGGTAATTGTAGATGACAGAGATGCTTAGGGCACTGCATCATTAGAAGCGTGGCTGGATCCTCATACTTTGCTTGATCTGGTCAATTCACCAATGTTTATCCAGCACTGTCTGCCCATGTATTGTATTTTGCAGTTGGTACTCAGTATCATGGCTACTTCCATCTACTTTCAATGGCTGGCTTTCTATGGAAGCCTGCATTGCTCCATTCCAAACTGGGCTTGCCTCTTCCTCCTTACCTCATGTAGCAGCATTTCCATAGCTGCTGTCTAGAAGTGGGAGTAGCTTTTTACCCTCCAGCTTACCTCACAGATATTTTTTAACTTTCTTAGCACAGCAAAAACAATGATGGTGCCTGGCCATTCAGTCCCATCAAGCCTTTACGTCCTACAGCAGCACATTATTTCTTCCTCCCACTAACAGGCAAGTCAGATTCATTCCTAGGGCTGCACTTAGTCATACCAGCTCCCAGCGCTGGGCTGAAAAGGCAAGGGGAAGCCTGTCGGAGCTCCCCCAGCATGATTCATTGGCATTCAGGTGCTTAAGTGGCCAGTGCCGGAATCATCATCTCTTTAAAGACACCCCCACACTGCTGGCTGAATTGCAGTGGCAGCTGGGAGAGATCCTTAAAGTGGCTAATTATTGGCCTTAAAGGACCTCAATTGGCCTCTGGGCAGAAAGCCGTCTTTGGTCTTTCCTATAATGGGAAGCTTTTTATGTTGTCTGATGCAACATAAATGAGATGCGTGGAGTTCAGTTGATTGACGATCTCAAACAGGTTTATTAACAGCTAACTATTATATTCAGTGCAGAGCTAACTATTTACAGAAACTGCCTCTTGGTGTTACAGTTACAGAGTGATACTGGCATTTAGTCACATGACTGCATCCTGGCACTCAGCTCATTCGCATACTAAGATCTTAAAGAGACATCACTCTTAAAGGCAATTACACAACATACCCCTTCTTTCCAAAGATATGTCGCGTATGCTAAAAGCAGAAACATATAAAATTAGATACCATCAAGATTATTTAACCATGATTGAAATTATGCACTTTACAAATATAGAGGCTCAAAAGTCCATAAGTTGACTTGGTGGTTTGACAAATCTTGCTCTGGGAGTTTGTGTCTCATCTGTTGCTGTTATTTTAGAAGTTTCTCCCTCTCTGCATTCAGTTTCTGTTGCTCTGCCTTCAGCCTGCTAACATACTCTGTTGATTTTCTCAAGATGACTGCTTTTGGGGCCTTGTCATTCTTGGAAAGTTCCGGCACTTCTTCTGGAAGATGAAATAGACAATGCTTCAACTCATTCCTCCTCTGCCTCTTCAGGACATTGTGTGTCCTTTGCTTCCCCTCACCCTCCACATCTGAAGGCTTGGGGCTCAAGGTCGAGGACTTGTTGGGGGAAGAGCACTTGGTCTCATGGAGATACCTGTTTGTTCTGGCTCGTTGGCGGTTATCTAGATAGCAGAACTGAAGGCATAGCATAGTTGTGCTGTTGCTGGATTGCCAGATTGCACCATTTGATGCTGGCTAGAGTCTGCAGTCACATTCCGGTCGGTGGATATTTTCCCTTAGCAATGCTGTTGTGGATCGTTATGATGTTGAAGTCCTTACACGCTGATAGTCCTGCCACTGCTGGTCCATTCGTGTCTACTAGTAAAACGTTTGTGGTTTCCATGCCATATCTACATTGCATTGTTAATGTGCCACTGCGAGGGATGGATGACCCATTATATGTGGATAACTTGGCAGTTGTTGGTTGTATCATTGACCTCCAATGTCTCTGGTACATATCTTTGAGGATTCAGACTGGTAGGATATTTTCAGTAGCTCTGATGTCAATTTTGACCTTGAGTGTTTGTTTGACAGCTTTCTTGGGGCACATGATGTTGATAGTGGCGACAGCTTCAAGTTGTTTGACTTCATTAATATGATATGTCAGGATCACAATGTAAAATGCCTGCTCGTCTTCTGACTGAGATTTACTCATCTCTGAATCTTGGCTCAAGTCTGTTTCACCATGGACTTTGTGTATCGAGTTGCATTTACACAGGTCTTTGGCGCTTTCCTTGCTGCTGTTGTCCTGTTGTCTGTTTGTTTGCATCTGACTGTGACTTCTGGCTGTGTCTATCAAGTCAGAATTCCTGCATAGGCGAGCCCAGTGTCCTTTTACACTGCATGCCTTGCACAGATCACAAAATGCAGGACAATTTCGCCATGAGTGGGACAGACCAAGCTTGCTTGCTCTTTTCGACCTGCTTATGGTGCTGATACTTTTGGCTGCACTTAATGTTTGCAGGTGCTGTTGTCCAGCTACAATGGCTTCGTATTTCCTGCCATCTTCCAGTAGTGTATCAATGCTGTGACCTTTCCTTTCCCCAAGAGGTCCTTCTGAAACACTTCAATGGGTTTTGATAAAATCACCAACTCCATTATTCGGTCTGATAACTTAACTTTTGAAAAGTCAGGTTCGTTACCCTTACTATGGCATCTGCTGATGAACTGGCTGTTGCTTGTGGGACATCAATTCTCAGCGGGGAATTCAAAAATTCACCTGTACTCAGAACTGATCCTCTCATATTTTCCATATCTTTGCAGGGTCTTTCTGGTCCTTTTCAGATAAACCAAAGATATTGATTCTGTGCAATCCCTCATTTCTAATCATTATCATTATTGTTACAGCCTGTTTTTCTGGTTCTGTAATTACTTGGTCTGTAAAGCATAATTGCATTCGCTGTTGGAACAGTTTGAACTTGGATAGGATATTCAAGGCTTTCCAGTTCATGCTGGGAAAATTGGTATCTATTTTCCTGCTGTTCTTTTGCTTTAAAACCTGCTTTAAGACCTGGTTCTGTGACTATGTATTGCTTTCCCTTAAAAATTATCTTCTTTAGACTGGCTAGTTTGATTGACAGGAGCAGCTTGTCTGTTTATCTAGCTTCCAGCTCTCTAGTCTGTTGCTTATACAGCTATGCAATAGGCATTTCAAATGCTTTATTTAAGAGTTTGTTTTTTGCAAGACACAAGTCTCTATTTACACAGCTGTGGTTCTTCATGCTCTTTACAGACCATGATTTTTTTAAATGAAAACTCTTCATGCTTGAGTAATTTGCTGATCTTTCTTTTTATAGCTCTATCTGTGAGCTGCATGAATGGAGGATTCCTGCACTTTTTGTTGTCAGACCCCTCCTGTAATGGCACGGACCTTATCAGCCTGGGGGAGAACCTTTGAATACAATCAATCAGCCTGAGATAGGGATTGAGCTTTCCCTATATTTTTCTTTTACTGAGCCTTTTTTAAAAGCACCTCAAAGCTATTTTTTTAAAACTGGGGTTCCTGTACCAACGGCAGACTGACTCACCCACTCACAGTGATTAATTTGCAGCCTGTCATTCAGAGCTCTGTCTTCCACAGTTGGAGGTGAGTTTTTTTTTCTTTGCATCATTTGGGCCTGTGTTTCTTTTAACTTTCTATCTTTTTGCTGTAGGTAGCTTTTGAAGCTGTTTTCCTGTGGTCTTCAATCTTGGATTTTGTTCTCTCACCACCACTGCCACCACATAATGAGAAGCTTTTTATATTGTCTGATGCAACATAAATGAGATACGTGGAGTTCAGTTAGTTGAAGATTTCAAAGAGGTTTGTTAACAGCTAACTATTATATATGGTGCAGAGCTAACTATTTACAGAAACTGCCTTTTGGTATTACATTACAGAGTGAGACTGGCATGTAGTCACATGACTGCATCTTGGTACTCAGCTCATTAGCATACTAGGATCACAACATTTCACCCCCCCCGCCCCCCCCACCCACCCTGACTTAAGCACAGTGCGCCGAGAAGGCGATGGGTCCTCTGCCGTCACCACCCCCAGTCTTCCGTTGCGATTCTATGGGCCGCCCCACCTCCTAGCCAGTCTCTGGGGATCCCATTAAATCCAGCCCCTAATGTTTCTTGCATGTTGAGAGTTTTATTGAGGCTAATGAGGTTGAAGAGTGCCCTACCATCTGATCAGAATCATGCCTAGTCGAAAAATCTAAGCTGCCAACTCCCATCAATTTTGCATAAGTTTCATGCTATTTTTCTTCCCAACTGTCAATTTCTGCTCATTTCTTTAATCCAGAATATTGATCACCCACATAATCTTATCAGTGTTATCATGTTATTTGACAGTGTTGCACTTCACAACCAGGTGTGATGCTGTCCTCAACCAACTTTCAGCAGGGCTCACTTGAAATTGATCAGGAGTAGGGAACCCTTGGTAACTTTCCCCTGCCTAACCAGGGATTCTCATGGCAAATTAAACATTCTACTGATAGCTTGTTAATGATTATAAATCTCAGCACACAGCAAGGATTGAATGTGGCTTCTATGGAGTAAATTTTTAACTTGTTGCCGGAATGTAAAACTGCCATTGTGGATCAGCTGCCTGTTATGGAAATTGCTGATTGATTTCCATTAATTTAAATGGAAAGAACAAAGTTATATGGTTTTAATAATAGGCTGTACCAGTCTTACTGCCTAGTGGCAAATTCAAAATCTCTTCCATGTCTCAGCTAGTCACTAGGGAGCCATTGTTAACTTGGGCATCACAGCATTTTTGTTGGAATTTGCTTCAAAGCCTTGAGGAAACTTAAGGATACAGTGGATACTATAGGAAATGGGAGCCATCTTGGACATTCAGAAAACTGTTGTTGGCTTGTTAGGAGTCCACAAAGGAGCAGGATATCCTTACCGTTTCTGGGCACTATCCCTTCGTTGGAGGGGAAGAGAACCTGTTTCCAGGACCTTACCTGCTCCATAGCCGTAGCACTGAAATTTGAAGCTCTAGCATGCTATTCATCTTACTCCAAATTATGAAATTGCACCAATAATTAGAGCAGAGTTAAGTGACACCTCACTTTAAGAGGTGCAAGCACACGTTAAATAGGCACCAGGCCCCCCAGAAGTCCTACCATTCAAATTGGTAAGTTGCTGAATCAAGACTGAAAATGCATGTGACAGACAAATGAGGCCCAACCATCAAAATGTTTCACTCTTCTCACTGATGGCACAAGCCCAATATCTGCTGAAATTAATATTGGCCCAAATGCTTTTGTTTGCTATTTTAACCGAGTTTTTGTAGCCTGATTCAGTTGGTACTTCACTTGCCTGTGAGTTGAAGGTCTCTGAGTTTTAAATCACACACCCAGTATTGAACAGATTATCTATCCAGGAACTCCAGTGAGGTTTTGAGGGAATAAGAATGCAGAGAGAGAAAATTAGAGTTAACTGGCTGAATTTTAAGGGAACGGAGGCATTGGGAGACATAAAATTGGGATGGGACATGTCAGACAGGAAGTCCGAAGTCGTGACGTCCCATCCTGGCGGCAAACATGGAGAGCGGAGGTCCGACGGCGATGCAGCGGGCAGGTATTTAAGATAGTTATCAGGCCAATTGAATGCGATTTTATGGAGTGGATTACATTTTATAAACAGTGCACGGGTCTCACAGAGCTTTAGAGGCTCACCACATGGAGACGGCAGAGCATGGTTGGCTGCAAAGGGAGATCATCAGGAGGGCAAGCATTGAGGGCCAGGCAGGGCCATGAAGGCCATGTGTTTCATGTCAGGAGTGAGGAGAAGGTTGGTTGAGCTGCAGGTAGGTCGTGACAAGGAGGGCAACAGGAAAGTGACTCCTGGGCAAGTGAAGGCAATAAGAGAGGGCCACTGGCAGGGAAGGACCTGTTTTCAGGAAGAGGACACCTATAATGCACTCATTCATCCAGGCTTCAGGGACCCCCGTCAAAGATGTAGTGCAGCAGAGTACGAGGGAGCGCCAGGCACCTGCAGCAGCACCACAATGGCCTCTGAGCCCACAGGAGGATCAGCTGCACCCTCCAGATGCTGGAGAAGGGCACAAAGGAGAGAGAGAGGAAGTTGCCCCACACTGAAGGTGGTACATACTAAAGAGGGTCAACAGGGTCAAAGCTCAGCTGGCTGCATATGTCTGAGAGGCAGTGCCATTGAAGACTGTGGCTGGAAATTTACTCCCCACCGGGGTGTAAATTCGATTGGGCGGTGGTGGGGGGGGCAGCATTCCCGTTGCCTACCTGTCCCAACTGCTATTTATCAGCAGCGGGGGAGATGGCAAACAGCTCACCTTCCCCGAGCCAATTGAGGCCCATATGTGGCCAATTAATTGCCACATAAGGGCCTCTTCCCACCACCCCTGGTACTTTATCAGCAGCAGATGAGCACCTCGGCAACTGAGGAGGCTGCCCATTAATACCTGGCGGCCTCCTTGCGGATTGGGAACCCTGTGCCCAAGGACATCCCCCCAGCAACAGGGGCTGCCCCGGTAAAAATATCCCCCCTACCCTACAGTTCGACATGCAACACCCTCGCTGGGGCCCAGCCGATTGTCCCCAGCAAGAACCAATCCCCACGTACCTGTTGTCAAGCCATCATCCATGGTGGTGCCTCTCACTGGCTGCAGTCCCAGCAGTGGCCACCACTTATGGTGGCACTGCTGGGACTGAGGAGCTGCTGGTCCTCTGATTGGTCGCTAGCTCCTGGAGGCGGGACATCCTGCCTCAGAGAGGCGGATGTCCCGACCAAAGCCAATTAAGGGCCTGGGCTCCACAAAATTGCTATGTGGCTTCCAGGTGTGGTGGAAGCCGCCTCTCCTCCAACTTTTTCCCCGGTGCCGGGGCCACCACCTGAACGTAAAATTCCAGCCGACACCTTCCCAGGGATGCCGTCACAGACTTGTGTGTCATGATGCAGGATGATCTGTGCCTCAGGGGACTTGGTAGGAATCCCAGGCCAGTGGCCCTGAAGGTGAGCATGGTGCTCAACTTCTATGCCACCAGATCATTCCAAAGATCCACAGAGTACATGTGTGGGATCTCACCGATCCCAACTCTCAAGGTGTGAGGGCCTTCAGGTTTGGGAGCCATAGCTGTATTCCCTCAGGTGCAGGGGGTCATCGACTGCACACATGGAGCTATCAAGGCTCCGAAACACCAGCCAGTGGCTTTCATCAACAGGAAGGCCTTCCACTTCCTCAATGTACAACTGGTATGTGACCACCGTAAATGAATCCTGCAGCTCTGTGCATGCTTCCCGGGAAGTTACCACAATGCCTACATTTTGAGGCAGTCCCAAGTGCCTGAACTTTTCCAGGCTCCCCTCCAGCCTTCAGAGATGGATCCTTGGAGACAAGGGCCACCCTCTGAGTATATGGCTACTGATGCCTCTGAGGAGCCTGCACACAGATGCAGAGGAGAGGTGCAATACCAGCCATGGGACAATGCAAGCGACCATAGAGCAAGCCTTTGGTCTGTTGATGATGAGATTCAGGTGCCCAGATCAGTCCAATGGAGCCCTTCAGTATGCCCTGGCAAGGGTCTCACGTATCACAATGGTCTGCTTTACATTGCACAACCTGGCACTATAGAGGGAGGAGCCGATGAGCAATGCGAAAGGAAGAAGCACACTGCCTCCTTAGATGATGAGGATGCGGTGCGGGAAGATGGATTAACCATGCCAGAGGAAGGACCCTAGGGGAAACAGGAGAGTGGCCATGAGAGATGAGTTAGGGAGGCTCACAATCCCTTGTACATTCACCAATAAAGACCCACCTTTACACAGCCATGTTATTGCCTTCCTTCCTTAAGGATGCATTGGCTGATTGGACACTTGCACAGTGCAGAATTGGTGAGGCTCCAGAGTTGACCATGTGCAGCATCTTCGATCGCCTCCAGCCTCGTCATAGAGTCTGGGATGTACTGAAGGGCCAAGTCTTTGATGGAAGAAAAAGGGAGGGAGTCCATACGAAGCAAAAATGATTTATTTACATTCAGACTGCAGACTGCCATTTGCATCTGAAACATACACTCACTCATGTTAACCCCATGATTCTAAGTGCACCTCCTAATTCTCTTTCAAACACTCTAACACAATGCTGCCTCTGTGCTGTCAGCTGAGGTGGAGTCTGTCTACTGACCCTGGTGTTCGACTTCTGGATGCCTTGAGCCTGGAGGGCCCCGGCATACTGAGGGCCTCCTGCACAGAAGCAGTGCCACCTTTTGTTGGCAGGGATGTTAGAGGAGCTGGTGACACTGACAGAGGGCCAGAGGGGCAGAGGAGCAGCTGCCTGCACCAGGGGCACCCTGAGATGAGCCCCCAGCTGTCGGAAGCAGCTGCTCCTCCTTCCTAGCAAGGAAGATTTCTGCCTCCATGTTGACCTGAGAGGACAGAGGACCTGGTGGTGACTCGAGGTCCCATGTCCCCCTCTCGCCTTGAAACTGCTGCCTTGTGCCCATGGACAGGTGAGGGTATGGAGGTCTGCATCAATGTCCTGTAGACACTGAGTGCAATGCTGGATGTGGCGCTCCATCAGAGCCACCAATCTATCAATGGAGGACGTCACTCATGTACCAGTCAGTGCAATGTCAAGCTCAAGGCCTGGCTTGGGCACACATAGCCTCTGACATCTCTGCCAGATGTTGCCACACCTCTCACTGCAGTTGCAGCATTTCCCGTGATGCTGCCGAAACCAGAGGCATGCCATAGGCCTGGGGCGCAGCATGGGACTGGCCTCCCATGGTCATCTGACTGTCAGAGCCTGGGTTGTCACAGCCTCCATCAGCTGCTTAGGCATGTGTGTGATGTGCTCACCAGCTTGTGAGCCCATATCTAAATGAGAGTGCAAACCCACCGAGGTGCCATCTGTGCTGGTGGATGGTGCAGGAGTATGAGGTGGCACTGGACCCTCTGAGGCTCCTTCCTCCCCTCAGAGGTGGCATGCTCCCCCGTGGTCTCGGAGGATCTCTGATTTGGCACTGCTTGACCTGCATGAGAGAACAGAGATGCGTAAGTTTCAAGGGCCTCCCCTCCCACCGTGGCACACACCCCTGTGATACAGACCCCTATGGGTACCAGGTGCCTGATGAGCAACATGGCCCCATCGCTGCAGATGCAGACTTGTGGCCCATGATGACCTTACTCATTGTCTTGGGAAGACCCTGCCTCTCCACCCGCCATGCTCCAGCCGTCTTGCAGTCCAGCCAGCTCTATTGCCTCTTCCTCCATTGGTGTTAGAACATGCAGCATGGCAGCCCACCACTGGTCTTTTCCTGCAGATAGAGGGAAGGGAGATATTGTTCCCCAAGCAACATCAATCCCAACACATAGACTGCTGGAGTCTAGTTGTCACAGATGGGGGCACATAGATGCCTCTTGCATGCAGCCCCTTTCCAGGGAGATTGCACTATGACAGGGGGGCCTCCTTTCGTGGCCACCTCACCACACCACTGTCAGTCATTTTGCACCCCCTGACTCTTTGCCCATGTCTGGAGAGTTGCTCCCTCTCCTCCCAATGCTCGGTCCTGCTTTGTCAGATGCAAGGCCCAAGTGGATGAAGGCATTAAAAGATATGCACTTTTGCAGCCTCGGTGAGTTGTTGAGTCACTTGCGGCACTGAATACAGATACGCCACGTGACCCCATGACTGCTGACCTCCTCTGTGATCTGCAGCCATGCCTGCTTGGTTTGGCTCCCAGGTCTCCTCCTCCTGTCACTTGGGAACAAGATGCCCCTCCTCTCCCTTGTTACCTGCCAAAGCACCTGGATGGAGGCATCAGGGAAGCATGGGGCCGCCCGGTGTCTCCTCTCAGCCATCTCTAAATATCCACTATCACCTCCTCCTCTTCCAGGCCTTCAGAATGTAGAGTTCAGTGCAGGGCTGGCAGCCTTTTAAAAATAGTTCCAGCACCTGTCAAGGCTGTTGTGGTATTGCTTTAAATGCTAGTGTTGCGTTAAGGGGCATACCTTAAACGGCTGTCCATAACCAGACAGGATATGATGCACCGACTCTTCTGACCTCTGAGCGTTCATTGCAAGCTGCTAAAGCAGTAACAACCAAATACAGGACCGCTGCAGTATTGCTGTGAGCGTTAGTATCTTCAAGAATAGAACCTACCTTTAGATTCACTCATCATATCCATGTGAATCACTTAATATGGTGGTAACTGTGGGATGTTGAAGATACTTCAAGTTTCTACAAAGCCTGGAAAGCTGAGTCCATCTGCCTACTACAGAAGCTCCGGAGTGAAGGTTTAAAAGCTCACCAGGTTCATCTGCAATCCTTACGGCAGCATGGAAGCCTGAGTAAGTGACTCTGCGACATTGCTGGTATCCAACATCCAGCAGGTCCACATTGCCAGGATCGATCTCTACTTTAAGTGAACATGAATCTGAACTAAGCTGCAATTACAGTTTACTGACATTCCTAATCAATTAAGAGAGCATAAAAGAAGAAAAAAAATCACAAGCTTTTTGTCTGCTTACCGCCATTACAGAGCCCCTTTGCACCCAAATCACTCTTCGTGCGCAAGGCTTAAGGCTGGCACGTGGTCCAGGAGGCAGTTAAGCTTTCCTCTTTCATGCAAATACCCATCATGGGTGGAGCATAATGTCAGCGAGATTGCCCCTTTTTTTATCAGATTTGGAATCACCCTTTGTCGACGGGACCCCAGTGCTGCGCATCATCGCCTTTCATGGGCGGGACCTAGTGAGCGCATACGACCCCAGAGCTGGTGCCACACTCGACCTGCCTGCTCTTTACTGCTCCTCGAAGCTGTGGTAGCTATTGGTACCGCAGGTGGGGTCATCTTTTTAAAAAAATAGGCAGGACGTTTTTTTACCTTTGTTATTTCACAGCTGCAGTAAAAGCAGCAAGGCAACATTTTTTTTACATCTACAGAGACAGCCTGTATTACCAGTTAAAGAGCCAGACAGTCACCATGGAACTTAAACCCTTAAGGTCTGTCCAAGTTTAAATCCTTGTTCCTACCACTGATACTACTCAACACAAAATAGCAACTAAATTTCCATCCCCGGACTCGAAGGCAGTGGACCTTCTCAGTGAATTCAAACTGTTCAGACAGCGAATGAAACTGTGTTTTATCAACTTGACCATTTCAGAGCCGATAGACAAGCAATCAAAGTTAAAATTGCCATTGGAAATGTAGGCCTGCACAGGTTGAATACATCCAGTCTTTTGGAAGATGACTTAAAGGACCCAAACAAAATATGGTCCACATTGGAAGACCAGTTGTAGGTCAAGCTCAATTTCAGAATACACTGGCTTGAGTTTATGTCATTCAGGCAGCAGCCAAACAAGACAGTAGACCACTTCATGAGCTGACGTGGAGATAAGGGGCATGACTGTGATATTTCTGAAGCTAATCTAGCTAACAGGATCATGGAGCTCGAGATAGCTTCCACCCCCATTGAAGCATTTCAAAAAGACCTCCTCGACCATCCCAAAGGCTACAAGCTAGATGCTTACAGAAGAGCGGTTGGAAATTCGAAGACATTCATATGGGTAGGCAGAGCCTACAAGCCTTCTATCCATTTATTATTGGCACAGTGGCTAGCACAACCAAACATAGCGAGCCATGTACACAATGTGGCTTCATACATTCACCAAGAAATTATTCGGCATTCCACCGTATCTTTAAAGCATGTGGCAACAGAGAACATTGGAACCACAAATGTAAGAAACCCAAAGCACAGCAAGTCAAGCCACAGTCAGATGCATGACAAGTAAGACATCCCAACAGATACAGGGAACAGTCCAAATACCAAAAGCTGAAAATTCACAAGATAACCAACGAGATCGCAAGGTTGGAAGGTGAGCACGACCAAGACACTGACACATAAGGTGAGCAGGCATTTCATACGGTTAAACTCAGAGTGTATTGATACGGTGAGACCTGCAGAAGCCTTTGCCACCATCCATATTATTTGCCCACAAAAGCCTGGTAACCACGTACTCTGGGCTAAGATTGACACGCCAAGATGTGAGCACCAATATTCTACTGCTCCGTATCCTGAAGAGTATGTATCCATAGCAATGGCAATCGATGGCTCAACCGACCACTGCCAAGCTCACAGCGTTCAATGGCACAACAATTCCGTCATTGAGATCCAATATCCTCTAGTGCAGATACAGCAACTTACCCTGGTCAACCCAAACTTTTTACATCATGGATACCACAGATCCATCAATTGCAGGCCTTCCGGCATGCAAAGACCTGACATTGGCAAGATTCATGGCACCAAAATGATAGTGGCGTGGAATGAAAACCACAAAGACAACCGCAGACAGTCTGCGATCAGCAAGAGTGGCATTGCAGGAGCTGGGCTACACACTCAAAATCCAGGCAATCCAAGGAGCCAACAAGGCAGTGCAGGGTCCAGCTGGAACTGATCTGATGATCGAGAAGGAGTGCAATGGCCTATGCAAGAAGGTACAATATCTCAAAGCCCAGAACAAGGAACGACTCGCTCAGTTAAATGAAGCCACACGAAAAGTAACCGAGGTGGACTGCAAGTACAAACAAGATATGATGATGCTGAGACTCTGAGAAACAGGTAGCAAGGCAGCTGTATTTGAGCTACAACAAAAATTTATAGCCCTGGAGATACAGCTTAAAGGCCACCCAAGCCATAGTGACAATTCTGTTCTGCAATTGGAGAAGGAGATAGTACAGACAAGGTCAAGAGAAACAGAAGCACCAATGGGTCCAAAAGAACTTCGGCAGAAGTCAGACTTAGAAGATCATTGGCAATGTTATTCGCCTAGAACTATTGGTAGATGGGAAGACCCATCACGGAAGAATGCTCTAAGCAAGCTACAGGATGAACTGATGGCAGTGCACTTTAGAGGAACCGAAATGCAGACCAAGCTGAATGAAGTTAAACAATGGTTGTTGGAACTTGAAACCTGGAACCAAACCATCCGAACATATATATGAATTAGGAGCAGAAGTAGGCCATTCGGCCCCTCTAGCCTGCTACGCCATTCAATAAGATCATGGCTGATCTGTTTGTGTCTTGAGTTCCACACTCCCATCTACCCCCAATATCTTTTGCTTCCAAACCAAAAGTAACCAGCTATGTCGAAAAATTGCTTGACAGGCAAGGAGAAATGAAAGCCACCATCCAAACCTAATATTCCCACTGACAGTCAAGATGATGAGACCATACAGCAAACACAACCAAAACCTACATTGACCAGGCCAGGGTGCATCATTAGACCCTCAACATGCTATAGAGACTCATAACTTTATTACTGTTTGTAGTTGGCAGTTAATGCCTTTCTCATTGCTGTATTGTAAATTGCTCCAATTATTTCATGACACATTTATAATTTAGTAAAAAGGGGGATGTTGTGGTATGGTTTTAAATGTTGCCATTGCTTTAAAAGGTGTACCTTAAACAGCTGTCCTTCACCTAGACCGGATATGATGCACAGACCCTTGCAACCTTTGAGCAGTCACTACAAGCAACTAAAGCAGTAACTACCAAGTAAAGGACTTTCCCAGTATTGTTGTGAACATTAGAATCTTCATTAAAGGAACCTACCTTTTAGATTCACTGATTGTGTCTGTGTGAATCACGTAACAAAGGGGTCACCTGACGCAGTGCTCCCTGCCTCCGGGCCCAACCCCCACCGCACAATTGGTTGCAGTTCACGGCTAATTAGCTTAATTGGCTCGCCACCACTGAATCGCATTCAGCGGGCCGCTCCTGCCCCCAACGTGCCTTGCGCCCCTTTCCGGTCCTGATGGCGGGACTGGTGTCTCGCTCATAAAATTTGTCCCAACATTTCAGGTCTACGACCTTTCATCGGAAGTCAAAAAAGTTAGAGATATGAAAATTTAAAGCAGGTGTGGAGGCACTGAAAGCAGGGAGGGGAGGATAGAACAAAATCAAATGTCTGTGATAGGGTAGAAGACAGGAGAGATTAAATGACAAAAGGGATGATGGTGCAAGACAAAAGAGTGTGATAATGGGACAAGTAAACAAAGAAAAGGTGTGTGCAGACGGTGGCGTAAATTGGAAAGCAGAATAGTTACCAACGGCTGCCGTCCAAAAACAAAACTAACAAACACAAAACAAAATGGGGCCGGAGGTTATAATCTGAAATTACTAAACTTAATCTGGATCTAGAAAGGATGCTGCCAGACCTGTTGAGTATTTCCAGCATTTTCTGTTTTTATTTCAGATTTCCAGCATCTGCGGTATTTTGCTTGTGCAGAAGTATTGAGGGAGCGCTGTATTTTTGGAAATGCCATCCTACAGATGGGATGTTAAAGTGAGGTCAAAAGCACCTAGTTCAGGTGAATGTTACTGATTCCACGGTACTATTAAAAGGACAGCATAGGGTTTTTGCTGATGTTCTGAGCAACATTCTTCCCTCAACACTTTTTTTTTATTTCCAAAATATACTTTATTCATAAAAATCAGTAAAAAATGCATTAACAAACAGTTTCAAACAGCACCAAGTCAAAAAATACAAACAGTGCAAGGGAGATCAGTTTCCTTCAATATAATCATGAGTTGCCTCACAACCCTTCCATTTCATTTGTCATGCCATTAACATTTTTACATTTTACAGCAAATGAAAATTTTTCTGATATAGTTTGAGGGGTTTCCCATGGATCCAGCCCCTCCGTTCAGCTTGGTGGGGGGGACCTTACACTGTGGTCTTTCCCCATTGAGCCTTTGCTGCGGCTGCCCCAAGCTTTAGTGCGTCCCTCAGCACGTAGTCCTGGACCTTGGAATGTGCCAGTCTGCAACATTCGGTCGTGGACAACTCTTTGCGCTGGGAGACCAACAAGTTTCGGGTAGACCAAAGGGCGTCTTTCACCGAGTTGACAGTCCTCCAACAGCAGTTGATGTTTGTCTCGGTGTGCGTCCCTTGGAACAGCCCGTAGAGCTGCTTGGGATGAACCTCGACAAAAACCACTGCATCTCTTTCCACACCTCCCTCAACACCATGAAAAAACAAATCGCATTTCTGTTTGTGGAAAGCTTGAAGTGCACAAAATAGTTTTATCTACATAACAACAATCACTTGCACTTCACAGTAATTCAGTATATGTGAATGCTTTGAGAACCTTATGAGAGATCGAGTATGGCTCTATATTATCGGCAATTTTTCTTGGAGATTGACAACTGTGGGTCTCATCTGCACTGTCAAGTAGTTCTTATGAAATTAGTTACCATACATGTTTTGCTGTAATTAAGTACTTGTCAGTCAAGCAGTTGTCAGAAATGTTGGGTGGTGCATATATCAGCTTTGAGTCCATCTGCATGTTGTATCTCTTGACTATGTTCGTGGGACTTTTTTATATTTCAGTAAACCCTGAGTTGCAGATTTTATATGATAGTTTAGCTTTATGCATTGTCGCTGCATAAAAAGGAAGGTTCATTATGCATTACATATGTAGCTGACTTTTAAGTACAGGAATTTTGAAATCAGTTTTAATTGTAAATATGATTCTGTTTATTGAAGATAAGTATATCCAATTTTTATTAAGTTGAACAGAAAAAATGTAGGTATATGAATATAATTATGCTTTGGTTCTTTAAATAACTGGACATATTTACATGCCAAGGTTAAATCTTCAGAATTAATCTAATGCAGAACTTAATGATCTATAATAATTTATTCCTAACTTTTTTTAAACTCTGAGAGTTTTGAGCAGACCTGAAGATCTCAGAATGATTGTTGATGGTTAATGATAATTAAAGCAAGTAATTTGTTGCCAAAAGTGTTTTTTTATCACTTATATCTGACCAATGTGCAGTATTTACAGTACGTCCAAGACTTTTAATGCAAAATTGCAGTGCTTCAACAGTAAATCACACATGATGTGTAGAAATTAAAGGAATTTGGCGAGGGTTGTCAGACATGACCAAATCAATGCCATAATAAATGATCAATCATGAAGTAACTGAATATCGCCATTTGGTGATTCATTAGTTTAGCTGGGCTGTCTTCCACAATATCATTTATCTACTGTTGCAATTGCAAATACCATTATTTTAACCTAAATTCCTGTCAATATCTAAAACATCAACTATTGATGATTTGGTGAATAAGGGCTCTTTTTGAGCTCCTCGTTTTCATACTTCCTGTGTAGGACAAAATGTGTCTCATAGCTGAACTAAGTGAAAGCCAATAAAAAGGGATAACATAATCCAGAATATTTGGTCTGAATTCATGCTTTATAACAAATAATATACAATGAATAAATCCTCAATATCTGTATAATTACTCTATGCTTCATATTAAATCTACCTAAGATTGATCTTGAGATTTTAAAAAGCTGTGCCAGAATTGACCTGTTGTATATCGCTGTCATGATATATGTTGGTAGTGTAGTTATAGTGCTGTTCATAAAGCTCTCGGAGTCTCTGGATGGCTGAACATTAACACCTTATTTATATTTACATTCTATTTGCAATCTCCATTAGGATCTCTAACTAACACTTCTCATGGTGCTTCTAGCTCCTACCAAACCTACTGCTGATGTGACTATTACCATGTCATCACAACAGTGGGAGGGGTTACTCTCACTGTCTCAAACATTAACCCTTTCAGATCCTTATACTACATCTCCCCCAAATCTCTGATATCCCAGATTCAAACGTTCGGGAGGCTTCACAACTCTCCCTGACTGTGTTCTTGTAGGATTTAGAAGATCAGTAGTCTTTCTTGAAAGTCTTGTTTGGCAACTTGGATGGCTTTTACCAATGCTTGTAGTGTTCTGTCGTCTTTGGCTTTCTTTATCATCATCTGGTTCCCCCAGATATATGACTGGTTGTTGTTTTTGAGGTAAAAGGGATAAGGTTTCTCCTATTTCTGCATATAGTACCCTCGGAACTGTGTACTATGTAAGATCTCGGATGAACTTCATCTCTCTAGATAACTTTACCTTCACATCCTAGATCTCATATCTATACCTTCTCACCATCTTTTAATCTTGGCAGGTTTCTGGTATGAAATTGCTTATGTTAATTGCGAGCTTGTTGGTCCATTTAAGACTTCTGTTTGTCTTGAACCTTTTTGTAGTCTTGTACGGCTATCCCCAGAAGTAGTTTTCTGGGTAGAATGGGAAGTTGCATTTTTAACTTCCTGCCCATCAACAGCTCTGAAGGTGAAAATCCACATAACAGAGAGTATATCAATAATTCAATAGTGCATTTTGAAGATTATTGTTCTTCTTCAACAATGATTTAATAGATTGTACTCCGATCTCTACTTCACCGTTCACATGAGAGTAACGAGGGGAACTTGTGAGATGTTCAAATTCCCACTTCCTCGCAAATTGTGTGAAGTATTGAGTTGCAAACTGTGGTTTGTTGTTTGACACAATTTTGTCAGGAATACCATGCGATGCAAAGATCTCCTGTAAAGCTTGAATAACATATTCTGTTGTTGAGTACAATCTTTTCACTTCAATCCATCGTGAAAAATATTTGATCACGGTACCGTCCATGACAGTACTGGTAGGAGTGACCACTGCACAGTCCTTGCGGAGGTGAAGTCCCGCCTTCACATTGAGGATACCCTCCATTGTGCTGTGTGGCACTACCACCGTGCTAAATGGGACGGATTTTGAACAGAACTAGCAATGCAAAACTGGGCATCCATGAGGCACTGTGGGCCATCAGCAGCAGCAGAATTGTACTCAACCACAATCTGTAACCTCATGGCCTGGCATATCCCCCACTCTACCATTACCATCCAGTCAGGAGACTAACCCTGGTTCAATGAAGAGTTCAGGAGAGCATGCCAGGAGCAGCACCAGGCATACCTAAAAATGAGGTGTCAACCTGGTGAAGCTACAACACAGGACTACTTGTGTGCCAATCTGCGTAAGCAGCATGTGATAGATAGAGCTAAGCAATTCCATAACCAATGAATTAGATCTAAGCTCTGCAGTCCTGCCACATCCAGCTGTGAATGGTGGTGGACAATTAAACAACTAATTGGAGGAGGTGGTTCCACAAATATCCCCATCCTCAATGATGGGGGAACCCAGCACATCAGTTCAAAAGATAAGGCAGAAGCATTTGCAACAATCTCTAGTCAGAAATGCCGAGTTGATAATCCATCTCGGCCTCCTCCTGAAGTTCCCCAGCATCACAGATGCCAGACTTCAGCCAATTTGATTCACGCTGCATGATATCAAAAAATGACTGAAGGCACTGGATACTGTAAAATTTATGATCCCTGATAATAATCTGGCAATAGCACTGAAGACTTGTGCTCCAGAGCTTGCCAAACTGTTCCAGTACAGCTACAACACTGGCATCTACCCTGCAATGTGGAATATTGCCCAGGTATGTCCTGTCTACAAAAAGCAGGACAAGTCCAACCTGGCCATTTAACGCCCCATCAGTCTACTCTCAATCATCAGTAAAGTGATGGAAGGTGTCATCAACAGTGCCATCAAGCGGCACTTGCTTAGCAATAACCTGCTCAGTGACGCTCAGTTTGGGTTCCGCCAGGGCCACTCAGCTCCTGACCTCATTAAAGCTTTGGTTCAAACGTGGACAAAAGAGCTGAACTCAAGAGGTGAGGTGAGAGTGACTGCCCTTGACATCAAGGCAGCATTTGACCGAGTATGGCATCAAGGAGTCCTAGCAAAACTGAGGTCACTGGGAATCAGGGGGAAAACTCTCTGCTGGTTGGAGCCTAACCTAGCGCAAAGGAGGATGGTTGTGGTTGTTGGAGGTCAATCATCTGAGCTCTAGGACATCACTGCAGGAAGTCCTCAGGGTAGTGTCCTAGGCACAACCATCTCCAACTGCTTCATCAATGACCTTCCATCAATCATAAGGTCAGAAGTGGGGATGTTCGCTACTGATTGCATAATGTTCAGCACCATTCGTGACTCCTCAGATACTGAAGCAGTCCGTGTAGAAATGCAGCAAGACCTGGACAATATCCAGGCTTGGGCTGATAAGCACCAAGTAACATTAGTGCCATACAAGTGCCAGGCAATGACCATCTCAAATAAGAGAGAATCTAACCATCTCCCCTTGACATTCAATGGCATTACGATCACTGAATCCCCCACTATCAACATCCTAGGGGCTACCATTGATCAGGAACTGAACTGGAGTAGCCATATAAATACCGTCACTACAAGAGCAGGTCAGAGGCAAGGAATCGTGTGGCGAGCAACTCACCTCCTGACTCCCCAAAGCCTGTCCATCATCTACAAGGCATAAGTCAGGAGTGTGATGGAATACTCTCCACTTGCCTGTATGGGTGCAGCTCCAACAACCTCAAAAAGCTTGACACCATCCAGGACAAAGCAGCCCACTTGATTGGCACCCTATCCACAAACATTCACTCCCTCCAACCGACGCACAGCGTGTACCATCTACAAGATGCACTGCAGCAACGCACCCAGGCTTCTTAGACAGCATCTTCCAAACCCGCGACCTCTACCACCTAGGAGGACAAGGGCAGGAAATGCATGGGAACACCACCACCTGCAATTTCCCCTCCAAGTCACACACCATCCTGACTTAGAACTATATCGCTGTTCCTTCACTGTGGCTGAGTCAAAATCCTGGAACTCCCTTCCTAATAGCACTGTGGGTGTACCTACCTCACATGGACTGCAGCTTAAAATAGGGCCCCAGCACCTGCTGCACAAATGTCAAAAATTCTCTCGCTGCGCCGAATGTCCCACCTCTCCCCACGTTATATGGGGAGGGTGGCTTGGCGCCGTGATTCCACTGAGCCCCTACACATAAAACCGCCGGGGCTCTGCGGCGGCCGCTATATGTGGGCACCTTGAATAAAATTCAGCTCTACATGTGAAGGATTTTTGTTTGGCATTTTCATGAGAAGAGGTCTTACTCTGGCACATTTTCCCATAAGGGCTTGTCTTATTGCACTTAAAACATTTCACTTTATTAGCAGGACACTGTTCACATCTGTGGGTCTTTCCAGCTCCGCAGCACTGACAGTGTTTCATGGCATCTTGCACTTTTCCTGCGGGTGTACCTTCTTTATAGATTTTTTTCCAGTCTTGGGTTTGAGGAACTGTACTGTTGCCGGATTCTTTCTGTTTCAAGGTCTCTCTTCAGCCCTCAGGATGGCTTTACTTTGTCTTTTGACCTCTGCCTGTCGCAAAATCTGAATCGCTGTCTCCAGTGTGAGGTCTTCTTTTGACTGTAAAAGATCTGATAAAGACTTGTCGGCAATTCCCACAACTATATGGTCTCTAATCAATTCGGACTTCAGTGTTCCGTACTCACATCCTTCAGTCAACTTATATAAATCATTGATGAAAGTGTCCACTGATTCGCCCAGCTTCTGGATCCATTTATTGAATTTTGCCCTTTCGAAAATCTTATTGCTTCTTAACTGAAAATATTGATCAAAAGCTTGTAAAATATCCTCAAATTTATCTGAAGCTTCATTGACGCCTTGTCTCATGATCACATCATCAGCTATTTCACCTATTGAGTATTTACTTGCTCTGCTTCAGATTCGGTATGCAGTTGTGAGATTGTTCTGAATCTTAAAAACCTTTTTCACCAGATTGACCAGTTCTGAGTCTGATTTGGCCTTTCTGAATTTTGGAAGCTTTCAAGCATTTTATATTTTGAATCCATCCTGTGCGAAACATTTTATGGTAATTCCCTTCTAATTTTAAATATTTGTTGCCTTAATGGAGGTTTACTCGCTGTACCTGGAGGTTTCCCTCTCCTTATCAGGTGTTCCCACGCTTTCCTGAAGTTGCCCGCTCTTTGAGAATTCCTGCGCTTTCCTTCCACTGTGCGCTCAAGTAATGACTGCTGATTCGAGACTCACCCTCACAAGGGATCGACTCTCCTTATTTTTTCCACATCTTCCTGACTCACCTGCTCAATGCGCTGTTAATAATAATGTACCTTTCTGAAGATTTTTTCTCCTGATCCCCGACCCTTACCTGGTACTGTGACTCGCAGCCCGATCGCTGGACCTGATTTGATCTCACTGACCACCACGCTTCTGTGGTGCAGCTTGAATGTCTGTGTGGCTGACTCACCAATGCTCTGTGTCTTTCTGTCATCTATGGAGCAGTCCTGGAGCTCTTCGCAGTCTCTCCACAAGATCTGCAGGTTTTTGGCGCTACTTTATCAGGTTAGGCTTCTCAAATCTTCTGGATATGTTCATCATTGCGATGTATGCAGTCACTGTTTACCAAGTTGAATGGCACCCACCACTGTTCACCATATTGTATATCACTGTCATGATATGATGTGTTGTTGGTAGCATAGTTATAGTGCTCTTCATAAAGGTCTTGTCGTCTCTGGATGGCTGAATATTGACTCTTTATTTATATTTACATTCTATTTACACTATCCATTAGGACCACTTCTCATGGTGCTTCTAGCTGTTTCTAAACCGCCTGCTCATGTGACTATTACCACATCATCACTTCAATGGGAGGGGTTACTCTCACTGTCTCTCACCCTTTCAGACCCTTATACTACATGGCCAACCTTCAAAAATGCTTTGAAGGAATGACAGATTCCTAACCATTCGCGAGGTAGAGTATTTTGTTTAGATTTTCAAACAGTATTTGATAATGTACCACATAAGAAATTTATGACACACAACAAAATAAATGTAATTGAAGAAGATATGGCCACATGGAGGTTGATGTTTGAAAGGGAGAAGGAAAGGGTAAAACAAAGAATTTTGGCTGGAAGCATGGATGAGTGGTATTCCACAGGTATCTATTAGAGTTATTGCAATTTACGAGATCCAAATTTTTTCAACTCAATAAATATTGAAATTTATTGATGACACAGCATTAGGGAGAATGCCAAATAGTGACAGTCTGCCGAGTGACATAAATAGGACAGTTGGTGGACAGATAAGTGGCAGATGCAGCCCAATGTAGAAAATGTGAATTAATACATTTTTTAGTGAAAATGGGAAAGAAAATACACCTTAAAAGATTTCAGTGGAGAAAAGGAGCAGACACAGCTACATCAATTACGATAAACCTGTTGAATTCTCTTGAAAATTGAGTTCTCATTGGGTGCAGGCCTGAGATGATTGTGGATTTCTCTCCAGATTGAAAGTTCAGTTGAAGACGGTGGATTACTTCTAGTTCTCGACTGTCTAGTGATGTAGGATTCTACAGCAGGGCATGTGCCTTCAAGTTTACTGGAAAACAAGCTGCTGGATCTTAAACATAGAGTCATAGAGTTATACAGCACAGAAACAGGCCCTTTAGCCCATCGTTTCTCTGCTAGCCATCAAGCACCTACCTATTCTAATCCCATTTTCCAGCACTTTGCCCGTAGTCTTGTATGCTATGGCATTTCAAGTGCACATCTTAATACTTCTTAAATGTTGTGAGGATTCCTGCCTCCACCACCCCTTCAGGTAGTGTGTTCCAGATTCCAACCACCCTCAGGGTGAAAATTCTTTTCCTCAAATCCCCTCTAAACCTCCTGCCCCTTCCCTTAAATCTATGTCCTCTGGTTATTGATCCCTCCGCTAAGGGAAAAAGTTTCTCCCTATCTATCCTATCAATGCCCCTCATAATTTTGTATACCTCAATCAGGTCCCCCCTCAGCCTTCTCTGCTCTAAGGAAAACAACCCTAGCCTATCTAGTCTGTCTTCATAGCTGAAATGCTCCAACCTAGGCAGCATTCTGGTGAATCTCCTCTGCATCCTCCCTAGTGCAATCACTTCCTTCCTATAGTGTGGTGCCCAGAATTGTACACACTACTCCAGCTGTGGCCTAACTAATGTCTTATACAGCTCCATTATAACCTCCCTGCTCATATATTCTGTGCCTCGGCTAATAAAGGCAAGTATCCCATACGCCTTCCTAACCACCTTATCTGCTTGTGCTGCTGCCTTCAGTGATCTATGGACAAGTACACCAAGGTCCCTCTGACCCTCTGTACTTCCTAGGGTCCTACCATCCATTGTATATTTACTTGCCTTGTTAGTCCTCCCAAAATGCATCACCTTGCACTTCTCAGGATTAAATTCCATTTGCCACTGCTCTGCCCATCTTACCAGCCCATCTATATCGTCCTGTAATCTAGGGCTTTCCTCCTCACTATTTATGACACCACCAATTTTCGTGTCATCTGCGAACTTACTGATCATACCTCCTATATTCATGTCTAAATCATTAATGTACACTACAAACAGCAAGGGTCCCAGCACCGATCCCTGTGGTACGCCACTGGTCACAGGCTTCCACTCGCAAAAAACACCCTTGATCATCACCCTCTGCCTCCTGCCACTATGTCAATTTTGGATCCAATTTGCAAAATTGCCCTGGATCCCTTCTGAACCATTCTCCCATGTGGGACCTTATCAAAAGCCTTACTGAAGTCCATGTAGACTACATCAACTGCTTTACCCTCATCTACATATCTAGTCACCTCCTCGAAAAATTCAATCAAAGTTTGATAGACATGATCTCCCCTTGACAAAGCCATGCTGACTATCCCTGATTAATCCCTGCCTCTCCAAGTGGAGATTAATCCTGTCCCTCAGAATTTTTTCCAGTAATTTCCCTACCACTGATGTTAGACTCACTGGCCTGTAATCTTGCTTTTCTTCTCTCTCTCTGGAGTCTCTCTATGTTGGCTGCGTTTTGTAAGGTAAAGCTGTGTTACTTCTCTCCTCCTGGTAGGAGACGCTCTGGTCTGTTCCCCAGGGTCATTGCACAATGGCCCAGGACGTAGCTACTTCACACCTTCTTTGTTTCAGAAGAACTCATTCAATTCTAGAATGTTTTAGGATGAGTGTAAGATGGGTTCAATTGATACCTCTTAGCTTTGAAGATTTGTTCTTTGTCCTTGCCAGAAAGTTTGAATACACAAAAGCCAAGCCTTTTTATACAGCAGCCATTTTGGAGTATTGTTCACTTTTTGAGCAAAAGGTTCATTTTTAAAAGACAAAGTCAGTTTTTATAACTCTTCAGATTTTGTTCATGATTGTTGTATCATTGTACTTCTTGTGTGCGTGACAGGATAAAAGGCCATAAAACATTTCTGGTGCCTGCCCGCTGTTAGTCTCGCAGGACTGTGGCAGAAAGCCCATGGAATTAGGTCAGCCCCTTGATTGGCTGGATCGCAGCTTTCACTGCTGGTTTCCCTGGGAATTTTTGGGCTAGAGCTTTTTCATTTGAGCTGGAAAGATGAAGGTAATGGGTGACCCCGAAAGAAGATCTTCAATATATAATAAGAAAAATAGTAAAGGATTGTTTCTATCGATCATTGATATTTTTAACAAGAGGACATGAATTTAAGGCAATTAAACAAAGGAGAGGCTGAAATATAGTACACAGAGAGTGGTTAGAATGTGAAATTCTATGTCACAAAGTGTTGTTGAACCCATGCACTAATTTAAAAGACAATAAGATAATTGCTTGAAAAAGATGAATATTAAACAGAGTTAGGAGTAGGCAGAAGAATGCAATTGGACAGGCAGCTCATGTGGAGGAAAACAATGCCAGATACTTCATGGGCTAAATGACTTGATTCCGTGCTGGAGTATACTATGATTTATACCCTTTTAGATCAGCAGACATGAAGCAGAAATATCAATGGTTGTAATTTTTGTTATCCTCATAAGTACAGAAGTCATGGCAGTTGAAAATTTGCAGCCCACTCAATGCACTCCTGCCATAAATCCAGTGGGACTGCAATGGAAAGGCCAGGAATTAGGTCAGTACTTGGATCTCATGAGTACCCACATACCCTCCATTTTCCATTGGTTCTTGTCAAGGGCAGAAGCTTTGGCTGGCCCCAAATAGGGGTGGGGTCCCCGAGGTTGGGGCTTTCCATAGCCCACAACTTGGGAATCCACTAATAGGCTGGTACATCCAATGAGAAAAGTATTCATAGTTATGCCAGGAAGCCACCTTTGTGGTATTTTGGGGCCATTCAGATTGGACTGTATCAATTTGGGAATTAATTAACAGTACTGATCTGTTTTTTCACCCATTGTGTAGAACATATAATAATCATTGATTCATGAAGTTGAAAGTTATGTTGAAAATTTAGTGAAGACTGAGCACCCAAGATAATTAAAAATAAAATGAAGCAAGCAAATATAATGAAACTAGTTGCTTGTGTTTTCAGATCCGGTAGAAAAATGCTCAAAGTCAATTGTTCCCATGTTGTATTTACTTTACTTAAGTGTTTTGTGTTGTTTTTTCTTAATGTGAATGATAGTCTTACAAGAATCATAAATTGTTGATTTCAGTAAACTAAGTTCTATGTTTTCAGCACAGTTTAATAGTCCTTACACAAAAAAAATAAAATTGTAGTTAAATAAGCAGAGGCATGATTTGAAAATATCGAATTTTTTCTCAAGCTGTCACACTTGAGCCATGATTTTTCATAAATTTATTATTTTCTGCTTTTTTCCCCCAATTTATTCATATCCTGAAGGCATTGCCTCCTTGTTGTGGTACACTTCTATGGGAGCCAGCAGAGTGTAAGCCCTGACAATGAGTGCTGGCAGGCTGTGTGAATTACAAGTGAGTCAATGTGTCCTCATCTGACAACCAAGCCTGTGTACATCCTATCAGGGGGTCACTGATCAATGCTCAGGATTTGCTGCCGAGTTCTCCTCATTTGCCAAGTACATTGCATGCACTGAAGTCATTATATAGCATATCAGAACAGAACAACAGCACCTTGTTTTTATATAGCAACTTTAACTTGATAAAACATCCCAAGGCACTTCACCAGAGTGTTTTAAAGCAAAATTAGATACAGTGTCACATAAGACACATATTCGGGCAGATGGCCAAATATTTTGGTCAAAGAGTGTCTTAAAGGAGGAAAGAGAGGTAGAGAGCCAGAGAGGTTTAGGGAAGGAATTCCAGATCTTAGTGTCTTGGAAGCTGAAGGCACAGCCACCAATGGAGGAGAACTTAAAATCAGGGATGCTCAAGAGACCAGAATTAGGGCAGCGTAGATATACATACGAATATACAAACATATGAATTAGAAGCAGGAGTAGGCCACTCGAACCATTCGAGCCTGTTCCGCCATTCAGTAAGTTCACGGCTGAACTGATTACTCCACATTTCCACCTACCCCTTGTAACCTTCCACCCCCTTGCATGTCTCAGAATGATTTAGGGCTGGAGGATATTAAAGAGCAAGAGAGGGGTGAGGTCATGAAGTGATTTGAAAACAAGGATGAGAATTTTAAAATCAAGGTGTTGCTTGACTGGAGCCAAAGTAGGTCAGTGGGCACAGGGTTGATGGGGAAATGGGACTTGGTGTGAGTAAGAACACGGGCAGCAGAATTTTGGATGACCTCAGTTTACACGGAGTAAAATATGAAATGCTGCCCAGGAGTGCATTGAAATAGCCAAGTCTCGAGGTAGCAAAAGCATGAATGAGGGCTTCAGCAGTCGATGAGCTGAGGTAGGGGTTGAGTTAGGAAATTTTATGGTGATGAAAATATGGTGGTGGTCTTAGGAATGGTGCGAATATGTGATCGAAAAATCATCTTGGGGTCAAATGCGACATCAAGGTTGCGAACAGTCTGTTTCAGCTTCAGACAGTTGCCAGGGAGAGGGATGGAGTCAATAGTTAGGAAGTGAAGCATGAGGAGGGGACTGAAAATAATGACTTTGGTCTTCCCTATATTTAATTGGGGGAAATTTCTGCTAATTCGGTAATAGATGTCAGATAAGCAGTCTGATAATTTAGCAACAGCAGAGAAGTTGAGCGAGATGGTGCTGAGGTAGAGCAGGGTGCTGTCGCATACACGTGAAAACTAATGCTGTGCTTTTGGATGATGTCACTGAGCAGCAGCATGTAGATGAGAAATAGGAGGAGACCAAGGATAGATCTTTGGGGGGCACCAGAGGTTACAGTGCCGGACTGGAAAGAGAAACCATTGCATGTGATTATCTGGCTACAATTAGGTAGGTAAGAATGGAACCAGGTGAGAGCAGTCCCATGCAGCTGAACGATAGTGGAGAGGCTTTGGAGGAAGATGGTGTGGTCAACCATGTCAAAGGTTGTGGAAAGCTTAAGAAGAACAAGGAGGGTTAGTTTACCTTGACTTAGTTAAGAGCTGTTTCGATATTGTGGCAAAGGTGGAAACCAGATTGAACGGATTCAAGCATTGAGTTCCGGGAAAGATGGGCATAGACTTCAGTGGCGACAACATGTTCAAGAACTTTGGAGAGGAAAGGTAGGTTGGAAATGGAGCAATAGTTTGCAAGGATGGTGCGGTCAAGTGTTTTTTTTTGAGGAGAGGGCTAATGTTGGCAGATTTAAAGGAAAGGAGGACAACACCTGAAGAGAGTGAACTGTTAACAATATCAGCTAACATGGGAACCAGAAAGGGAAGTTCGATAATCAGCAGCTTACGACAATAGTGTCAAAGGAGCAGGACGTGAATCTCATGGACAAGATGAGCTCAGAGTGGGCATGAGTGGAAATAGGAGAGAAACTAGAGAACAATGCAAGTTCAGGGCTACGGCAGTGGTAGGGGGTGTTGAGGGTAAATTTTAGAGGACCTAAATCTGGGATGTTTCTGGTGAGTAACAGAAAAGCCCTGCAAACATGTTGAAAGTCACAAAATTTGATAAGGTTTGTCACAGATTTGGAATGGCACATCAAGTATCTTTCTGAAATGTCTTCCCCATGACAGCATAAAGTAAATCTTTAAAGAATAAAGTCATTCTCAATTAGACAAATCTCCAAAAGTGTTGGATGAAAAGTTAAATGTTTCCAATAGAATGATGGATTCTGTAACTTTTTGTCCTGGATTATCGGCCACACAGTTTCATCCATGAAGGCCACTTTCAAAAATGCCACCCTCCCCACCTTGTTCCCTACCACCCCTGATGTTATA
Source organism: Heterodontus francisci (assembly GCF_036365525.1). Taxonomy (NCBI): domain Eukaryota; kingdom Metazoa; phylum Chordata; class Chondrichthyes; order Heterodontiformes; family Heterodontidae; genus Heterodontus; species Heterodontus francisci. Next base: position 141,955,645 of record NC_090376.1, read on the forward strand.
CCATGGACTGCCTTCCTGTGCCTCTGTAATCTCCTGATCTCAAATGGCCCATCCTAACCCGTTGCCAAATTGAGACCAAGCACATTTGAATGCTAGAGAACATTCTCCAACAAGAACAACGTGCATTTATGTAGTGCCTTTACAAACATGTCTAGGTGCTTCACAGTGATGTAATCAGAAAAATGGGCACTGAGCCTAAAAATGAAATTTTTGTAGGTGGAACCAAAATTCTGAACAAGAGGAGGTTTTAAGTGGGGTCTTACAGAAGGCGAGGGAAATGGCAAGGCAGGGAATTTCCAGGGTGTGCGGCTTAGGTGGATGAATTATGGTTGCCAAAGGTGGGTTGGAGGAAATGCAAAGTGGCCAGAGTCATATCGCCAAGTAGGAATGGTGCAAATGGGGAGGGGTAAAATGGGAGGGGAATTTGTGCCATCTTCTCAACATATTCCCACCCACCACCATTTTGATTTGCCTAAATTCAGTCATAGAAGGCCACCTGCCTCAGAGGAGCAGAGGCCTAATTTAAATGGCAGTGTCGCAACCCGATGTTGACATTTTAATTGCAAGCTTGACTGTGGATCACACAGTCATCAACTCACTTGCAAATGCTGGTGATAGCAGGGATCCAGGCCACAGAATGAGAGGTAAGTCGTTTTTAATTTAACCTTTTTTAATGTGCCCCAGGCTTCCCCCACTGTTGTCTCCCCCAGATGCACACTTGCTGACCACCCCCACCATTAGTATTTACATTGCTAGGGAGCATTATTCATAGGTGCAGAGTGCAGGCCTGCCCCCACCCACCCCGAACCATCAATTCTAACTTCCTTCCGCTGGCAGTGACATAGTTCCTGAAGGCTTCATAGTTGGAAAATGATGCAAAAGATGCCTGGGAGTTAAAATCTGCCAGGCCTCACACTTTGGGGGACTGGACAATTCATGGTCGCCTCAGCTACCACATTCCTGATTCTAGTTCTGAGGTAAAATTGGCCTTTTTGTGTTGAACAAGCAGTTTGGCAACCGAGATACAGCGGAAAGGGTAAGAGAGGTAATGGAGAGGTAAAGCTGATGTTGTCATGTGGAAGCTAGCAATATTGCCAAGGGGCAGTATTAAGACAATGAAGTTTAGATTAGAGATACAGCACTGAAACAGGCCCTTCGGCCCACCGAGTCTGTGCCGAACATCAACCCCCCATTTATACTAATCCTACACTAATCCCATATTCCCAACATACATCCCCACCTGTCCCTATATTTCCCTACCACCTACACTGGTGACAATTTATAATGGCCAATTTACCTATCAACCTGCAAGTCTTTTTGGCTTGTGGGAGGAAACTGGAGCACCCGGAGAAAACCCACGCAGACACAGGGAGAACTTGCAAGTTGATAGGGCAATGATAGATCCTTCGGGATTTCAGAGGAAATGATGTGTGTGTGAGAAGAGGAGCCATTGTTGAAGATGTTTGTGTTCCAATCAGATAGGTAAGACTGGGACCAAATGAAGGCATTCCCATTGAGCTGGGCAATGGAGGGAATGAAGGGAAATGGAACAGAAAGTTTAACAGAGACTCTGGTTTAGATCGATAACGTGGGAACCTAGGTGAGGTTAGGCTTGGTGGGCAAGAGGAAGAGAGGTAAGCAGTGTAGGCAGCTGAATTGGCAATCTCAATCTTAGTAACAAGGAAGTTCATGAGCACTTGTTGGATATGAGGGTGGAGGGCAGGGAGTTAAGGATTGTGGTTGGTAGATGAGAAAAAACGACAGGAATTATTTCAATAATAGCTCTGTTTAATTCCTTTAATTTGTACACTGTGATAGTCCTGCTTCCTCATTACATTCCTTTTCTTCCTCTGTTCTAAGAAAAGGTTGTAACATCCGTGAGAACAGGAAAGTTATCTGAATATGAAACCTCAATCAACGAAATTTAAACTGGGGACTCCAAAGTTGTTTGCAATCAGATTTTGAAGAAGTACTGTGTGACTGCTTCTTGACCTGATGTATTAAAAAAACACAAGACTTCATACTCATTTTAATCTGACATTTGCAAATGATCCAGCAAATGCATCGGAAATAGAAGTCATATCACCCTGGGTGACAGTAACCATAGAATGCTAAAGATGATATGGGAATCAGAAATACCTGAGATCAGGACACAGGTATATAATTTTAAAAGAATGCTGAAATGAGGGAATGACTAAAGCAAATAGATTGCGGGAAGTTGTTTAAAAAATCTATCGAGGATAAATAGAACACCTTTGGCAAATGGGCCTCCCTTATGCAAGAAAGGATGTAAGGAGAGTCCTAGCAACTACAGGCCAGTTAGTTTAACATCAGTGGTGGGTAAGGATTTAGAAACAATAATCAGGAAAAATATCAATGTGCCCTTAGAAAGGTTCAAGTTCATTAAGGATAGCCAGCATGGATTTATAAAAGGTAGATCATGCTGAACTAATCTAATTGAATTTTTTGATGAAATAACTGAGAAGGTTGATGAAGGGAATGTTTTGGATGTTGTTTATAAGAATTTTAATAAATCTTTGCTAAGGTACCACATAAAAGGCTTGGTTAACAAAATTGCGGCTTATGGAATAGGAGGGTTGGTGTCTAATTGGATTTTTTCTTAAATTGGCTTAAGGACAGATAACAATGTGTCGTAGTAAATGGTTGCTTTTCAGACTGGAGGATGATTGACAGTCATGTTCCCCAAGGGTCAGTGCTGGGACCACTGCTTTTTTTGCTATATTTAAATGACTTGGATCTTGGAATACAGAGTAGAATCTCAAAATTTGCTGATGGCACTAACCTTGGAGGTGCAGAAAACAGTGAGAATGAAATGAACCACCCGCAACAGGACATAGATAGACTAGTAGAATGGGCATAGAGGTGCCAGATGGAATTTAATACTGGCAAGTGTGAGGTGATGCGTTTTAGCAGAAGGAATAGGGAGAGGTAACTTAATGGCACAGTTTTAAAGAATGTGCAGGAATAAAGCGACCTGGGAGTACATGTGCATTGATCTTTGAAGGTGGCAGGACATGTTGAGAGAGTGGTTAGTAAAGCATATGGGATCTTGAGCTTCATAAATAGAGTCATTGAGAACAAAAGCAGGGAAGTTATGCTGAACCTTTATAAAGCTTGGGTTAGGCCCCAAATGGGGTATTGCATCCAGTTCTGGTCACTGCACTTCAGGAAAAATGTGAGGGTCCTTGAATGGGTGCAGAGGAGATTTACCAGAATGGTTTCAGAGACGGAGGACTTTAGTTAGGTTAGGTAGGAAAAGCTGGTTTTTTTCTCCCTAGAACAAAGGAAATTTAGGGGAGATTTATTAGAAATGTACAAGATTATGACAGGCTTAAATAACGTAGACAAGGAAACAGTGTTCCCATTAACTAGTGGTACAATGACAAGGGGACACAGACTGAAAATTTTGGGCAAAAGATGCAGAGGGAATATGAGGAAGCACTTTTTTACACAGTGGGTGGTAATGACCTGAAACTTGCTGCCCACAAGTGTGGAGGAAGCGGAGACAATGAATGACTTCAAGAGGAAGTTGGATGGCCATCTGAGAGAAATAGACTTGCAGGGCTATGGGGATGAAGCCAGGGAGTGGGACTGACTGCATAGCTCCGTGCAGAGCCAGCATGGGCCAAATTGCCTCCTTCTGTACCATAAATTACTCTATGACTCCGATCATGTAAGAAAATACATTCCTAAAACCAACTAGCTCAGACTAAACAAATGTAATCCCAAATTAATCAATAAACAAAATAAAAATTAAAGAATAAGAATTGCATATGCAAATCCTAGCGCAAGAAAGAAAAAGTAACCCAACTGGATAAATTCAAGAGAGAGCAGAAACATATTAAAACAATGATCAGCGAAAGAAAAAGAACTGGAAAAAGTCCAGTAGCTAAGACTACGCATAAGAGTAAAAACTTCTTTCAGCACCTCAACAGCTAGAGGGCAGTCATAGAAGAGGTGAAAAACCATAAAGAGCCTCAGGGTGTTGTGACAACTACTGCTTCTAATTTACATAACCTAGATTCAGAGGAGGTTGTTTGGGATAGAAATCCAATAGTGTACTAATGTGCCTTCTGGCTTGCCGTAGTCATGTGACCTCTACCATGAGGCACTCACTGCACACAGCCATCACAACTTCAGTTCAATAAAGACACAGTGCAAGCAAGATTGTTGTCCTGTGAGCTTGTAACATGGTGTCAGAGTGGAGCTGAGATTGAGTGTTGAAGAGCTGTATAGAAGCACAGCTATGAAAAGAAGAATACAGGAATGTTCAGAGCTTCTAGAAGCCAAAGGAAACCATAGAAAAGGAACAAAGAAGCAGGCCACAGCTGAAAACATTGGGTAAGACACAATGGCTGACAAAATTCCTCTCCTAACGCCAGTCGAAATGAAAGGTGATATGAAGCAGAACTGGCAGTTTTTCCACTCGTAATGGCAAAATTATGAAATAGTGACAGATTTAATTAACAAACCAGAGCAGCTATGAGTAGCTACACTTGTATCACTGTTGGGGATAGACTGTTACAAAACTTATTCCACCCTAAATCTCTCCAAAGAACAAACAAAACGAACAGCAGAAATGTTGAAACCCTTGAAGGCATGCTTTGAACCCCAAGTGAACATAACTTATGAATGGCATGTGTTCAATATTAGGGCCCAAGGTGAAAAAGAGTCCATTGATCAATATGTAAGTGCATAATCACAACTCACAGAATCCTGTGAATTTGCGCAACTAAAAGATGATCTGATTAAAGACAGGATTGTATTAGGCATACGAGATCCCACAGTGAGAGCGCATCTACTGAGAGAGGAAAAACTTACTCTCAGGAAAGCGATCGAAAAGTGCAGAAGTGCTGAGGTTGTAAATCAGCAGCTGGAGCATATTCACGGCAGAACAGACCAGGCTTTGCCTTATGCTGATAGACATTCTTGGCCGAAAGGACATGAAGATCATGGACAAAGGGCAGGATGCAAATCCTGCGGAGGACATCACACAAAGGAAAAGAAGGCATGTCCAGCGTGGGAAAAGTGGTATTATCACTGCAAGAAGCCAAATCATATTGTACACAAGTGTTTGGCTAGAAGGAAGCACAACAAGCAGGTATAGATGGCCATTGGCAAGATATCAGTTGACAAATCACTGTGCAACATACAACAGGTTGGTTCAGTCAAGTCTATAGGTGATAAATGGTTTGTGACTGTTGCACTGATGACTGCAGAAGGGGAATATCAAGTCAACATAAAGTGTCAGATAGACACCGGTATGTCATGCAATATCATGACCTTCACTGACCTGTGCGAAGTGGCTCAACATGGCGATCCAAAAATGGAACCCTCAAAAGTACCGTTAAGGCTATATGAAGGCACCATACTAGTGCCAAGAGGACAACTGCCTCTGAGAGTTCAATACAAGGACAAGAACAAAGACCTGGAGTTACAGATCATAGATGGCAAGCAAAAGCCACTCATCTCAGCCAAATCAAGTCTAAAGCTTGGACTGGTAATCCTCAACACGCAAAAAGAGATTTGCAATGTGTCGCAGCACACTTAACCAATGACCGCGGAATAGATCCTAGAGGAGTACAATGATGTATTTACAGGTTTGGGATCTCTTCCTGGAGAAAATCATCTCAAAGTAGATGAGAGGGTAAGACCAATTCAGCATCTGCCGAGGAAAGTTCCAGTTACCCTCAAGGCCAGCCTAAAAGACAAGATAGAAGAGCTGGAAAAGAAGGGAGTAATCAAGAAAGTGACAACCCCTACAGAATGGATTAGCAGCATGGCAACAGTGAAACAACCTGGAAAACTGAGAGTTTGACTCAGAGGATCTAAATAAAGCTCTGAAGAGATTTCACTACCCCATACCAACCATCGAAGGAATTTTGCCACAACTCGCAAAGGCAAAAATCTTCACAAACCTCGATGCAAAGGGTGGTTACTGGCAAGTGAACATGGATAAAAGCAGCAGCTTTAAAACTACATTCTGGATGCCGTTCAGGAGATACAGATGGTTGCACATGCTTTTGACATTTCCACGGCTCCGGAAGAGTATCAACGCAGACAGCATGAGATAATTAGTGATCTTCCCGGAGTGGAATCTATAGTGGATGATCTGCTAAGTTTATGGATGTGCAGACTCAATGGAAGAAGCCATTGCTGACCACGATCAAAATCTAATGCGACTGCTAGACAGAGCTCGCCAGATGAACCTGAAGCTGAACAAGAAAAAATTGCAATGAAAGATGCCCGAAGTCAAGTACATAGGTCATGTACTGACAGCAAAAGGCCTTCACCCAGATCTCTAAAAGGTGAGAGCAGTAGCAGCGATGATGGACAAACAGAAGTAAAAGCAGTGCAACGATTTGTTGGATTCATCAACTATTTAGCAATATTCTCGCCCCATTTGTCGTCGGAGTGTGAACCATTGCGCCAACTCACTGCCAATGGACCTGCAGTGGTATTGGGGCACAGAACAAGAAGCAGTGGTCACTAAATTCAAGCAACTAGTGACGGCAATGCCAATGCTGAAATACTATGACATAAATGATGAAGCTACCCAGCAGCGTGACACCAGCCAGGACAGGACTATTACAGCAAGAACAACCGGTTGCATTTTCATCCAGGGCATTAACACAAATGGAAAGTTGCTATGCTCAGATCGAGAAAGAGTGCCTGGCCATTGTCTTTGCTTGTGAACATTTTCATCAATGTCAACTTGGAAGAGACAAAGTGACGGTCGAGTCCGACCACAAGCCACTTCAAAGCATTTTCCTCAAGCCACTACTATCTGCTCCAAAGCGTCTGTAAAGAATGTTACTCCGGTTACAGAGATATCATCTGGGCGTGACATACAAGCAAGGGAAACAGATGTACAGCACTAACATGCTGTCGAGAGCATGACAAAAGTAGAGGATGCTATGACAGAGTGTGAAATCTTCCAGATCCAATGTGAAGCTGCAGCCCGACATGCTCTGGTAGTCATCAACCCAGCAGAGACAATGAATATGATAGACATGCGCCTTGCTCAAATCAAGCAAACTACCCAACAAGATGCAACTCTCCAAGTGTTGCAAGAAGTGGTGATGAAAGGATGGGCTGAAAGAATCAAGGACCCTCCTGTGATCACAAGACCATATTGGGCATACAGAAATCAAGTGACAGCCCAAGATGGAATCGCGTACAAAGGACATAGAGTCATTATCCCTAAGGAGTTGAGAGGAGAGATGCTAAAGTGTACCCACACAAGCCACCAAGGAATTGAGTCAAGTCTGAGGAAGACAAAAGAAGTGATCTACTGGCCAAACTTGAGCAACGAAATCAAGGACCACATTAGCCAGTGCAGTGTGTGTAACGAGTACCAAGCGAAGCAAGCTTAGGGCAGCACAGAGGCGCAGTGGTTAGCACCGCAGCGTCACAGCTCCAGCGACCCAGGTTCAATTCTGGGTACTGCCTGTGCGGAGTTTGCAAGTTCTCCCTGTGACTGCATGGGTTTTTGCCGGGTGCTCCGGTTTCCTCCCACAGCCAAAGACTTGCAGGTTGATAGGTAAATTGGCCATTATAAATTGCCCCTAGTATAGATAGGTGGTAGGGAAATTGAAGGAAGGTGGGGATGTGGTAGGAATATGGGATTAATGTAGGATCGGCACAGACTCGGTGGGCCGAAGGGCCTGTTTCAGTGCTGTATCTCTAAATAAAATTTTTAAAATTAAGCTGAAGAGCTGCTGATATCACATGACAAACCATGGATGAAGCTGGGAGTAGACCTCTTCACTCTCAAGAACACAAGCAATAGGAGCAGAAGTAGACCATATGGCCCATTGAGCCTGCTCTGCCATTGAATACGATCAGGGCTGATCTTTGACTTCAATTGCACTTTCCTGCCCGCTCCCCATATCCCTTGATTCCCTGAGAGAACAAAAATCTAACTATCCCAGCCTTAAATGTATTCAATGATGGAGCATCCACAACCTTCTGGGATTGAGAACTCTCACACGAACTGATTATTTTGTCATCTTAGACTACTTTTCTGACTGCTGGGAGGTAGACCAGCTGACCTCAATGACTACTGGTGAGATTATAGAATGCCTGAAAGCACACTTCGGTCGTTACGGCATTCCAGACATTGTGATGAGGGACAATGGCCCTCAGTTCACGAGTGAAGAATTTAGCCACTTCATAAAAGATTGGGAAGTTCAACACCTTACACCATCTCCACACGATCCTCAGTCAAATACAAAGGCCGAGGCTGCAGTGAAAATTTCCGAAGGAATCATAAAAAAAAGTGCGCAAATCTAACACAGATGTATACAAGGCAATCTTTGAGTGGAGAAACACACCTACTGAAGGCATGGAAAGTAGTCCAGTACAAAGACTAATGTCACGTCACATCCAAACGACTCTTCCAATAGCAAAAAAGCTACTGAAGCCAGAAGTAGTAACAGGCCTGAGTGACAAAATCAAGGTGAAACAGCAGAAAGCCATATTTCATTTTGACAAAACTGCCAAACCATTGATAGAATTGAGCATTGGAGAGCCAGTCAGGGTACAAACCTTCAACACTCAACAACAGTCAGCCCAAGCGGTAACTTGGGACCTGCACAGAGCAGTTGTTAACTCAATCGTACGCAGTAGAAGTGAATGACCAGATATTCCGTCACAACTGCAGACACATACGCACAACCCGCTGTTCCTTCACTGCAGGCAGCCGATCAGGAAGGTGTGAACTCATCATCTGCACAGGTCACAGATCTACCATCAGTCCCATAAGTCCACAGCACCCCAAAAATGGAAAGGGAACAACACCAGTTACCGTGGTAACAACAAGTGACAAGGGAACAACACATCTGGAGAAAGAAAATCACCCGGATGAACAACCAACGAAAAAGCACATGTGCAACATTAAGGGACCGGCACGATTTAAAGACTATGGGCGGGATCCGTGGTGGGGTGGGGGGGGGGCCTGAAGATGGCCCCGAATGAGGCCTACCACGGACCTCGACACCGGCAAGGCCCGGCCCGATCCTCCCAGTGGCTAGGCACCATGCTGCCTCCCCCACCTCGCTGCTTGGAGATGGGACCTCAATCAGCATATGCCAATTAATAAAATTAATAGATTTACATATACTTACCATTAATCTTGATGCCTCGCTGTGATCTTCGGCCCGACAACCAGCACTCCCGTGCCTTCGGATCCTTGTCCGAGGAAAAGAAGCACGACACTGGCAGGGAGGGGGGAGGAGGTAAGTTTATCAGTGCGGGGGAGGGTGTTGAGGAAACGGGGTCAAATAAACATCATGGGTATAGGGGATGGTGGGGAAGGATTATAGTTTAATGTTTTTGCAGTTTGGGGGAGGGAGGTTCGATGGTAAAGATCAGTGTTTTTTTGGGGGTGGGCAGGGCAAATAATTAATGTAATTTTTATTAGGGGGTGGGAGAACGGCAAAAAAAGATGTATTTTTTAAATGGAATTAAATCGCTCTTTAAATATTTAAATATGCTCGTAGGGCTAACAGTCCTTTAAAAATGGCGTCAGCGCTTGCGCACAGACAGCTGATGCCATTGCCGGGGACAGACAGCCCGCCCCCACCACATGTACAGGGGTGGGGAGGGCGGCCTTCCCTGGCTATTTAAATGAGACTCCGCGCCTGGAATCATGGCGGCTCTTTGGCGTGCAGCCCGCGCGGATGGGCCGCCATTTTTTTTGATCGGCAGCAGCCTTATAAAATTCCGCCCTGTCTTGGCAATGCATGTGCAGAGACTGACAAGAATAACGAGCTGCTAATGCATGAGAACAGTTGTGTGCATAGTGGGTAACCTGGGCAACTCACAGTGTAAGTGATAATGCATGCAATTTTTTTTGTATGAAAAGGAAGATGTTTGGAATAGAAATGCAATACTGTACCAATGTGCCTCCTGGCTTGCTGTAGTCATGTGACCTCCACCTTGAGGCACTCACTACAGGCAGCCATCACAACTTCAGTTCAATAAAGACACAGTACAAGCAAGATTGTTGTCCTGTGAGCTCATAACAGAGGTAAAATTAAAAATAAAAACAGAAAGGGCTGGAAATACTCAACAGTTTTAGCAGCATCTGTGGAGAGAGAAATAGAAGGCAGGAATTTATCCTGCCCTTGGCGATGGAAACGGAGGTTGGGGGGGACAAACAAAATGGCAAGGGGTGCTGTTCCTGAATGTCCTAGCCACCTGCCATTTTGTCTGGAGTGAGCCTTCCTGCCCCAGGCCAACTAAGGCCCTCTAGTAGCCAAATAATGGCCACTTAAGGGCCTCTTCCCGCTTCTGCTCCAATTTTGTAGAAGATGAGGGGGACCTGCTGCCATGTAGAGATGCCGTCAGGTAAGACCTTGCGGCCTCCTTGTGGGGTCGGAGAGATCCCTCCTTTGAGGGCATTGCAAGGCCTCTGGAGGATCCCCCTTGCAGCGATGACCTCCCCTCCCCCACTGTCCCCCACCACCCTTCCCTATCGCTGAGGCCTGCCTGACTGGCCCTGGCAACCCCAACCCCATTTGCCTCTCCTGGGGTCTCCTCCATCTTCAGAACTGCAGGCCTGCTGCACTACTGGTAGTGGCCGCTGCTGTTGGTAGCGCTGCCAGTGCTGCCAGCCCTCCAATTGGCTGGCAGCTCTGGAGGCGGCAGCTCCTACCTTAAAGGGACGACAACCCGGATGCTGGATAGTTAATTGGCTGCCCAATTTTAAATTGCAATGGGAGTCTGATTCAGGGCTGTGGCAGGTTCTGCCCCCACCTTCTGGCCAGCTGCCAGGACCCCAGTTGCCGGAATAAAATTCGTCCCACAGTTAATGGGCCTGATTTTGTTCTCATCCCGATGGTGGGTTTTGTGGCGGGGTGCCGGAGAATTAGGGCAGAATCGCACCCCACCCATCGGAACCCGATGCTGGGAATTCTGGTTACAATAACGGGCTTGGTGGGGGGGGGGGGGGGGGGGGAATCCCTCCTTCGTGGGCAATCTGTCCACGGAGGACCCCCACCAGGAACAAATGTACTTCCTGGGACGCCCCATCCCTGGACCAAAGCCCCACCACGCCTTTGCCTGGACCTTCAGGACTGGCCCCAGCAAAGCCACCTCACCTACCTCTTCTCTGGTTCTTCAGTGCTGGACATGGGTCTGAGGTCCTGCAGTACTGGCAGTGGCTACCACTCCTAGTTGAGCTGTTGATACTGCTGAGCTGCCACCCCTGTAATTGGTCACTAGCTCCTGGGGGTGGGATCCAATCCTGATTAAGTCTTTAAAGGGATGGGGATCCCAGCCTTCTTAAACTTTGACCGTAAAAGACCGGAAGATCGCTCCGGGAGTCTGAAAAAATGCAGAGGCGGAGTTGCCTCACCTTTTCAGTCTGGTGCCAGGAGCCCCGCCTCCTGCATAAAATCCAGCCCAAAGTTTCAGGTTGATGACCTTTCATCAGAACTCCAAACCTATGAAAGGTCATCGACCTGAAATGTTAACCCTGTTTCTCCACAGATGCTGCCAATCCTGCTGAGTATTTCCAGGATTTTCTGTTTTTATTTTAGATTTCTAGCATCCGTAGTATTTTGCTATTGTATGAGGTCAAACTAAACATTGGCAAGGGAACATAATGGATGGTAGCAGATAAAATGGAAAAGAAAATTGGGCGGTATGTATAAGGAACAGCTAATTCACAGCACCCATTTTTTTTTCTCACCAAAGTTGAATTATACCCCCAGAAACTCAATGCAAAATGATTACGTTTTCAGTTGATAGCAATCTAGGAAAGACAGTGAAATTGAAAAAGGGCACTCAGTAATTACAAGCTGGGTTCGGAAAATATGGAAGCCAACAGATTATTGACAGATGAAATTTAATGCAGAGGAATGTAAATTGTTACACATAGGGAGAAATAGATGAATTGTATACTCCATGAATGGTGTTGAAATAACTAAGAATGAAGCTGCAGGAGATGTAGGAGTCTCAGTGGACTTGATGCTAAACATATCTGACCAATGTAAAACAACAATCATCAAAACCACTAGCCAAATCAGTAGAATCTGTCAGAGAAGGTAATGATGAAACTTTAAAATGCTTTAGTCAGATTGTGCTATGAACAAGGTATCCAGATCTGGCCACCAAGAAACAAGAGACTATTCAGGTGCTGGAGCCAGTGCAGGGAAGAACCACGTGGCTACTCCCCAGTGTCATATGGATGAAAAATTATTGGAGAAAAATGGGGCATTATTTTGGGCAACAGGTGAAAACTGATGCTAAATAGGTGCAGTGCTAATAAAACTAGTCTGTTTGAAAGCCTGGATTTAGCATACATTTTTGGTCCTAATTGCTGATTACTGTAGTGTTTTGAGAATTACATTGTACATATTGTTCATTTTAGCTACTAACATGCAGGCCCCCACCTGCCAAGAATGAGGCACATCGGTTTTGTCATATGGACATTGTTTGTTAACTGTTGCTGGAGTGAGGAAATGACTTGTTCAACAGATCAGCCGTGGCTGGAAAAAACACCTGCATATTAACAGATGGTGCTTGTGTTGACAAAGGAACATTCCCTGACACATTCAACCCACAATGGATGTTGATCATCGAACAGTGAGGGGTGGGGAAGCGCATTCCAGGGCCTGCTGGGGTGATGCAATCCACAGGGGCCAGGACTGGTTGGATCCACTGGTCACATGACCAACTGGCTGTTCCAGGGTTTTTTGAACTAGCCACAGAGAGTTTGAGCAGAAAGACTGTTTCCTCCTGGACTGAGAAGATCTCTCCTGTCTGCTCCCATCTCTTTCTCAAAAGCCTCTGAATCCATGAAGACCCATGAACCCCAAGAGAGAAAAGTCTCCTATAGTGAACATGATTTAAGAAGAATACTGGGCCCCAATGAAAAGCAAGATCTACTTGCAATCAAGGACTCTGCAGTGAGCTCAAAGAACCGTAACAAAAACCCTCTTCAGATATTGCCTCAAACTTTTCCACTTTATTTTTCTTCTGTTATTTTCTGTCTCTATTTGCATGTGTGTATCGCGTATGCATACTAGCGTGGGCACGTCGTGTCTCCGTAGGCGTCAACTGAATTAGAGTTTAAGTTCAAGTTTAATAAATTTCTTCTTTAAACCTAACAAAACCTGTTTGTGCTGGTTTCTTTGCCTTATAATTGGAAAGCAGTGAACAAGGCTTCACCAAGGGGAAGCTAAAAACATGATGTTTTAAAAATTAAACCCTGTTACAGTAAGACCAGGTGAAGGCTGAGAGGGACCCCTAGACCCCTTTCTCACTGGGTCATAACACTACCATGCACACATGAGCCAGTAGAGGAAGTTGAAAGAGAAAGTGAAAGTAAAACATAATAAAGAAGACTCTATTATGTTCAACATCATACTGTCTCAGAGTCTGCCTCATATTTCTTACTAAACTCAGCTAAACCTTGCTCCAATCCCATGAATATCACAATTATCTTAATTTTGATTTGCTTGGTGGTGCTACACCAACACCTACAGGTTTAGCACTCAAGTGTTGATTAGACAATTTTCATGGAGCAGTCTTTGTGGGCTCCTTACACCCACTTCCACTGAATGTGCACAGTGCTGTAGCTGACATACAGAGGCACATTATAGAATTGCTCCGGGACCAGGGGAGAAAGCGCATAGGTTCTCTGATGTGGCACTAGAGGTTCTGGTGGAAGATGTCTAGAGAAGGAGAGATGTCCTATACCCACAGGGGGAATGATGGCATCTTGCCCTCGTCTTCCTCCTGTCCCTCTATCCTGCAGCAGCTGCTGCTGATCTGACGTCCCTGTCCAAACCAAGGAGGAACCCTAGCAAAGCACACATAACCAGGTCCCTTTCTCCTGATTACTCCTATATGGTGTCCGATAATGTGGAATAGCACAGTAATTATTCTTTTTAGGTGACGTCCTCAGTGAATTTCCAGCATAAATGTTGCTTGGGTGCTAGTGAAGTCTTGACAAAGTGCCCCAGAAGCCTCCCAATGTGTTTCAGAGGCTCTCTTCACAACTCCAGCAGCAATGGACATGAAATTCTGAGTAATGCTTGAAATCAACATCAACACCATACTTACTCACAAACAGCTATTCGTTGTTAGAAGTGGGTGTGAGTTAAAGTGCTCGCCACCAAAATGCCATGTACCCTCTTTAATGAGCATGAGCAAGCATTTTAAGTGGCAATCAGCCCTTGAACAATCCTCTGAGCAACCGTTCCTAGCACAAGCATTCCTTTACCGAGATGGCATCATGCGCTAAACTTGGGCTAAGCTAATGTTGCACCTTAAGACCCCATCTTGACCACCTCAAAGGCTCTTTAGCACCTAAAGTATTTGGTGAAAATCGCTCCCAAAGGCTTTTCAGCTTAAAAAGGAGACTGAATGAGGGACCGTCTTATAGAGATATAAAATATTGCAAAGAATATAGTGAATGTTAACTTGGACTATTACACTAAATTAAACTGCAGGAATAGAATTAAGGGACATAGGATAACAGATAACAGGACATTTTGCTTCACAGAAAGGACATTGTATGGAATAAATTTGCAAATACAGTACTGGAGGCAAAAAGAAATCCAGGCATAATTAAAGAGACAATAGCATGGCACAATACAGGAGGTAGAGGGAGGGGGAGAGCATAGGACCTCTTTGGACTGATGAATCAATTAATGGCCTTCCTCATCAGCAATTGTCATGTGATGTCATGAAGTAAAGGAAAGTGGACAATACTGAATTAAAGCTCAGAGTGAGTTTGAAAACAAAGTCAGAGAAACATGGAGCAGTAACTTAGCAAATGCCCCTATGTAAAAGGAAGATGTGATACACTGGCATATAACACAGCATATGGGGAATTATAGGTATTCTATTAGCTAAAAAATAACATGAAGTAGGGAAATTAGAATAATGCAGGGAATTTCCCAGTCTATAATGTCTGTGCTTAAATGGCATTGATGTACATCATATTTTGATAAAACAGTGCATTTTTATAACAAATACTGCCTATGTTCCAAATATAAATGCACAGTTTATTCAATCCAATGATCACAATTCAGAATATAAGGGCAAAGCAAACAAATATTTCTCAATTGCTAGATTTGACAATCACTGGGAAAGGCTTATTTTGGATCAAGTTGTGAGTTCAACTTCTGTCAGCATTGTTACCTTTTTGACATTGAGTTAGATTTCAACTTGCCATTCAGATATAAAACTGGTGTTACACATTGGACGGCCATTATAGAAACAATATGATTTTCATTTTCATTGAAAGTGGGCAGTTTTTAAGGAATAAATATTTGTTAGAAGCTATGTTCCAGCACTATGCCTAGTCAGCCAGCCTTTCATGACCAACCTTCTATGACCAGTCCACTCCATGCTACAACTAGGTTCCAAGACCTAATATCAAGACAGTCCTGGTGGGAGTTGGGGTGGTAGTGGGATATGCTGGTTATGGTTATACTGGTAATAATACAAGCGAAGGCAAATACTTAGAAGTATTTACCCAGCATTTCCTTGGGAAACTTGTATGATATTGACATAGTACTGGCAAACTCCGACCACTGCAACATCTAACATCACCCTCTCAGTGCTCCCACACATGGGAATCCTTACCCAACTACCCCCACCCCCCCCCCCCCCACCTCAGACCAAGACTCCCTCTAGTCTTAGTATTCCCTGATACCTCTTTACCACATCGAACAGACTGTGCTAACCTCATCTCAGTGTTTTCAAACACCCCAACCACTGATCGCAATGCTCTTATATCCAAAATCTCCTATATGTTTCAGACCCTTACACCCTAACCCTCCACTCCTAGCCAATGCTTTCACACCCCATGACTTTATTGTCAAACCCTCCCAATACTTGCACCTACACAGCCACCAATCTCCCCACCAGTGCTGCATGTAGTTATGATAGTTTACCTCCTGCATATCTATAACTGGGCTTTTAAATAAGTTGAGGTAAAATTAACGGCATATTTAAATGAACATTTAATAATAATCAAGATCATTAATTTGTAGATCCTATGCAAATTATATTTATTATACAATTTAGGTATAGACATGTCACGAATACATCTACAATGCTCTGTAATAAAAATGCAACTTTGCTTCTTCAAATGCAGTAAATCAGTGGCCTTGATAATAGTGACTGCAGTATTTACTATCCACAGGATGCACTGCAGCAACTCACTTTGACATTGCCTCTCTGCCTGCAACTTCCATCACCAAAAAGGACATGAACAACAATGTCATGGGAACACCATCAATTTCAAGTTCCCTTCCAAGTCATACATTATCCTGACTTAGAGATAAATCACTGTTTCTTCATCATTGCTGGGTCAATATTGTGAAATTTCCTACCTAATAACATCCAGGAAACAAAATTAGTAAAAGGACTGCAGCAGCTCAAGGAGTAGGCCCCTCACCACCTTCACAAGCCAGTTAGAGATGGGTAATAAGAATAACCTTGCCAGTATTACCTTTCTTTTGAAACTTTCATAAAAAACTATTGAAGAGTGTATCCTTGAACTCACCATGAGAACACCATGAGAAATCTCATACATGCATGTATGTGTATCAGGAGAAAGATTTTTATTCAGAGTGGTGAGAATTTGGAATTCGCTAATAACATCGATGATTTTAAAAGGAAGCTAGATAGGTACATGAGTGAGAAAGGAATAGAAGGGTTTTCACTTAGGGTAAGATGAAGTAAGTTGGGAGGAGGATCACGTAGAGCATAAACAACAACATAGGGCCGCTTGGCCCCTGTTTCTGTGCCGTAAATTCTATATTATATCTAGCAATAGAACTCTTCCTAGTTTTCCAATTTTCCATATGTCATTTTAAATGGTGGGAAAGTGTGTGCAGCAGATGCTGGAATTTCTAATCCCTGCTTTCACTGGGCAAGGGAACTCACCAAGACTGCAAAGTCAAAAAATTAGCCCTTTTACCTGATTATTATGTACTTTTGTCAGTTACTATTGGAAACATTGTGCACTAAACCAGGTTGTTTCTCTTTAATCTTATTTTTTTTTTAAGAAAGGACTTTAGATTGAACAATTACATCAGTGATTGTTATGTAAACTAGAATTCTGCTATTTATAATGATAATTTTCCAGAATTTCAAACAGCCCAACTATATTAGTCTGTAGTAATGGTCGAATCAGAAACAGTGGTTATGGTAGTGTTACAATCGCAGGAGGTACATGTGTGTCTCTGCTAATGAGCAGGGACTGAGATAAAATGCAGCTTTTATGTTTGGTGGGACTGAAGTTTCAGATTTTCCTGACTCTATCACTTTAGCTTTCCTCTTCACTCTACTGCTCAAATCCATAATTTCTTCCTATTTTAACACCTTAAATATTGTGAGAAATTACATAATCCTATGCATTATAATATTCTAGTGTCTTAGATTTTAGATATATACATAGGAAGGAACATTGATAAATTACTTATTTCCCTTTGTGCTTATACGTAACATCTGAAAAAAGAACAACTTCATTATGAACTGGCTCCTTGCCAATTTGTTTTCGTTAGCGAGCAAAAGAGAAAATAGGAGTTTAGAAAAGCAGCTGTGACTGGCAATACAATGAAGTAACACTATTCTAGCTTGTGTTCATTAGAGAAAAAGAGTAAAAGGAGTCCTGAGAGAAAGGCCTTACTATGAAATGTTCATAAATTTATGAAAGAGTCAGAAAAATTAAATCGGGCCCCCAGAGATAATCCTCACTGGATTGGCACCAGACCAGAATATTTCTTTTTACAGAGAGCCATAGTCCCTCTATTATAACTATTCCACATGCCACTGTACATTCTTTATCACTCTGGGGTGCAAACACCAGGAAATTAATATGACTAACAGAAGATTGGGTCCTCTTTGTCTTCCATGTAAAGCTACAGAGTATATCTATATCATGCTAAGTGTATATTGTTTTGAAACTACTTAAATCTGTTTTTTACCTTTTAAACAAAAAAGTATAAAATCCCGTAGGAACATATATAGCGAGTGAGAACATGGTTCTTTAAACACAGAGAACGGAATTTGAATCGAGCCCAGGATGATATAATTAAAGTCTCTTCTTCCTGGTGGTTGTAGGACCTGACTGAGATGAGATGGATAATTTCAATCTAATAGCTTGAGGTCTTGAAGCACAAAACATCTCATCATTCAGTAGCAATTGACATTGAAACCGTCACTTAAGGAAATAAAACATTGACAGTGGGTTGACAAGGAACCTATTTTCTAGTATTCAGATCCCTCACTCTGGATCAACACACATTTAAAAAGCTATAGTGGGAAATTTGTGTTTGAACATAAATAATCATGCTTCATGGCATATAGAAGACAATCAGGCGCGCTGTATTACTGGTGTGCAGTAGAGGAAAAACAGTTCTTTTTCTGCTCAAGAAACTCGATTATAAACAACATCATGAAATGTTTATATTATTACAATCCTTACTCCTGGCCTGGCAGAAACTTCATTACAGCCAGTGTAGGTGTTGTAAATAAATGAAGTCTTCATTAGAAAAATCCAGTGTTCTTGTAATCATAAAGTTAGATAGTATAATGATTAATAAAAGGAGCATTGTAGCCTCAAGAAATTGAGTACTCATGTCTCCACCAGTAGCATTACCCTGTGCCGACTATCCAATGGCCCGAATTTTGCAGTCAGCAGGATAGGAATTGCACTTGCCATTCATTACATTGACAGCTGTCCACAGGCTTTTTGCGGGCATTTGAACAGTGACTGGCTGATGCCAGGCACTTGATTGAGCATGGTGCCCTCTACAGGGCATCTGTAGCATACAGAGATCAACTGATTTTTGGGAGCAAGGGATATGGGGACAGTGTGAGAAGGTGGAATTGAGTCCGAAGATCAGCCGTGATCTTATTGAATGGCAGAGTAGGCTCAAAGGGTCGAATGTCTTACTCTTCATTCTATTTCTTATGTTCTGATGTCTGAAAGGGATAAGCACCAGCATGGCTCCTCAACCAATCAGACTGAAGAATCCTCACTGAGTCACATAAGGGGCTAAACCAGGAAGTATAAACCAGGAAGTATAGATTAGATTTAAATCATTTACAGAAAGCAAAATAAAGTGAGGGAAAGAAAGATGGGATTAAGCGAGAAAGAGATGTAAGAGATAGAAAGAAAAAGAAAAAAAATCTTTTAAAAAATCTCCAACATTAATTAAATTCTGCACACTTGTAAAATTTAATTTTTAGTGCCAGATAGGTTCTTTGGCAGTTATTATAATTTATCATGCTTACACCTGAATGCACCAGCTCTAACCTTTTATGCAGTGTTAAGTGGGTAACTATTGATAAGCACAGAAACTTTATGCCCTTATATTGATTTCATTAGTGAATCTCTCAGTGGGGTATTATAGCACAGCCTGTGAAGCAGCAGGGTAACTCAGACAGTGACCTCCTAGTTTCCATGTTTAACTGCGCATGTGTGGACTCCAGAAGTTGCTGTCTGATTTACTCCATAGCCACGGCAGCCTCACTGTTATTATCAATGCAAAATCCAGGCCTCCATGTTTACAGTTAATCACAGAGCTATAAATTCTTCAGACATGGGCTATTGATTTTTTTAAATTAATTCATATGTTGACGATGTAATCTCATAAATTCCTTTGAATCAATTAAGTAAAGTTCAGGTATCCTTCCGGATGCTCTTCCAGTGGACCATTAATCTGATGGTTTATAACAAAATTATTGAGAGCTCAGATTCCATCTCCTCTCCTGACTTGATTCCATCAGTCCCCAATCCATGTGTTTGCTTCATAAGTTCTTTGATATTGATTGATGCAGTTCTTCATCATTATGCTTTCCCAGTGAGAATTACTGGATGGATATTGATAATTGAGATTATCCTATTTCCTTTAGTGCTGTGAGACCACTCAATTGCTATTATGTACTATTATATAAGCAATTTGATTGCACAATAGCACTTGACTAACAAAGTAGATTGAAAGATGTTTCAAATATTTCTTTGTTTTTCAGTGAAATATAATGACGACAGCAACAAATGTCATAATCTCCTTCTTATTAGTATATCAGTATTCTGCCAGGGATAGATTATCCTGATGTCACAATGATGACAAAACTATAGAAACTGGCAACGGAACTGAAAATTCTACGGCCAATTTGCTGGAAAGCCACATTTATTTCCAGTCATTGTTATCACATACCGAACAGAGACCTCAGGAATGGATCTCATGATCAGTATTCACTACAGTATTATGCATTAGACGTAACAGTGCAAAAAGCTGA
Source organism: Heterodontus francisci (assembly GCF_036365525.1). Classification (NCBI taxonomy): domain Eukaryota; kingdom Metazoa; phylum Chordata; class Chondrichthyes; order Heterodontiformes; family Heterodontidae; genus Heterodontus; species Heterodontus francisci. Next base: position 141,975,943 of record NC_090376.1, read on the forward strand.
AAACAAGTCTTTATTATTCCACACTGAGCCTCAGTAATTGCACATTTATATCACTGTTCAAAGCTTCCTAGCAACCCCAGGAACATTAACAATTCCAGCTAGGCAGAGAGAGGAAACTCGTTGCACATGCATATTAGTTAGTTTAAAACCATACCATCAACTGCTAGTGTTTTATCAAAACTATATTCACACAGATGGTTTTTCAAGCATGGCTTTTTTTAAATCAAATTCTGTCCATAATGAGGATAAAGAATGTTTCTTTGTGAAAAATATAAAAAAATATAATTTAGCCGTTTGTTATGGTGCAGTACTACATGGTATTCAAAAAAAAAGTGATTTTTATTTCTTGGATAATAAGGATGTACTCCAAAGGCATGTTTATGTGATAAAACATTGATAGACCTGTCCTGTTTCAAATGATAACATTTCCATCCTATATCTGTTCGCTCAATGAATGAGTTTCCATGAACAGTCACCTTTTCTGTGGAATTGGATGTATAATTGGTATGGCAACACTTTTATTCCCACGGCAATGTGGCCCTTACCTCAGCCAATCTTCTGACCTCAGATTCATTGAAATATCTTTGGCAGGCTCTGTGGACTTTGCCAGGGAATCTGCCAGTGGTGGTGGTGAAGGGAGGAGTAGCAGGAGGTGGAGATTTGCAATGGCAGTTTCTGAGATGTCGTCTGTCCAAAGTTTTCCAGAATGAAAAAGTATTAATCGTCCCCTTCCACTGACATAGTAATGTTGGATGCCAGGGATGTATCCAATATTACTATGGAACAAATACATTGAATGAGGTATTTCCATCAAATGTATATCATTTCAATACACCCATCCATATATTTGCCATCACTTCCAGCAGGAGGTCCAATGGGCAGGGTTGCAGCCAGCAGCTGTGGGATTTTTACTAAGAAGCCATTATTGTATTGATCATTTCCATCCATGACATCACGATTTGAGATTGCTGCTTCTACCTTTGGAAATTGAATACCCAAGTCACACCATCAGGAAGGAACTCCATGACACCTAGAGTCCATTTTTATTTAGTCAAATCTTGTTTAATGCATTCTGGAAAAGACTAGGAATTTTGAAACCAATTAATATGGTTATTTTAGAGAAGAGTTTCATACACTAGTGAAAATTAGGTACTGAATTTGCTGTTTTCAATTGCCATTTTTACTTGCTTCGGTGCATATTTCTTTCCAACGGATCACAGTTTAGTCTGAAATCTGAAATAAAGGATCTGTCTCTTCATGATTTTTTTTCTTCCTATTGAAGGTATCAGGAACAAATATTGAGCAATTTTCAATGCATCTGGTGCAATGAATAATAAAAGGGCAACTGTTGGCCTTGTTGAATGCCATGTTCCATTTTACTACACTTGGTAGGTTACGTTTTAGTTTTTAAGGGTGTGGGACCTTTAATTGGAAGCTGTTTTTTGTTGTGAACATGAGTGTCGGGAGCAAGCCCAATTCGTAACAAGTCAGTTAAAAAGAAAAACTTTGAAAGTGCAAACTTCACAGGGATTTGCAGTTACTACCAAAACAGATGCTCAGAGAGTCAAATTAGCAAGCTATCACTAAAGAACAATATCAGCTCGAGCAAAGCGTCAATTTTCTAAAGGTTTATAATAATCCTAACTCAATCCACTCATTAAATAGTCATAATTTGGCTTTGCATGAAGTTATTGCTATGGTAGTATTTTCAAATGTATGGCATTGTCTAGGGTTGATGAAAATTTATATTTTAATCATACAGGCATGAATCAAATGATTCTACTCTGCTGCTAGTCATATGTTCCAAATTGGAAACTAGCAAAAGCAGACCGACAACTTCAAAAAAGCTTCCACCATTCTTGTGTTCAAATGTATTATATTGCAGCTAAGTACTCAGGTAATTTATAGCACATTTATATTAATGCTTCATAACGCACCTTGTGTTCTTGATTCATACTCAGTGAAACCTAAGGAACTAAGCAGTCTGTTGCAGTTACAAAAAACTGGCTTTGTTTGCATCAGAAATAGGGGGCAAGATTTTGCCTTTTGGGTCAGAACCCCGACATCAGGGTCAAATGGGAGTCATGACCTCTCATTGTGTGGGAAACAGTCACCTGGCAGTAATTTTCTCCAAATTGGCAAATTAGTGACCAGAGGGTGGGATCACCATCGAATTAAGGATGCAGGCAGGCCCTTGTAGCTGGAGGCCCAATATGAAGTCCTCCAGCAAGAAAGGAGCAGCAGCCTGTAGTTCAGATAAGAGAGATAGAGGGGCCTCCATTTTGAGGTGTCCGCTCTGCACATTTTAAAATTATAAATTAAAAAATGGCCTCAGCAGCTGGGCTACCATTGTGGAGGGGGAATCACCTGGCCTGTGGCCAAAGCTGTAACCAGGCAGCTGGGGAGGGTCTCAAAGCCAGCTTGGAGCATTGGGTCCCCGGTCTGCCACCTGGCGGCTGCCTCCAGACAGCTAGCCTAGTCTCCGACGCCTCGGGGGACCTGCAGGCCAAATGGAAAACTCCAGTTAGCCTCTGACAATTGGCCTAATAGGCCATTAAAGTATCTCAATTGGCTGTCAGCCACTTGTGGGTGGGTAGCCCTCCAACCCCCATCCTGTCTCCAAGAAAATGGCCTGGGGGTGGGATGGTTCTGGCAAACCAGCATGCTGGCCAGTGGCATGAATTTCTGCACCCAACCTTCTCTGTAATCCGGCCCATGATTCTCAATTCAAACTAGGTTATGAAGGTGCAAAGGGTTAGGTAAATGTGAATGAAGCCCGGTCCAGGGTAAAAACTTCAAAGAGTCTTCATTACATAAACTTACATTTACATAGTGCTATGTAATTTTATACTATTTACATTCATCTCCTTCAGTTATTGGATACATTTTGAAATAAGCTTTAGCTAGATAGCTGATTACCCATAATTATTCTATAAAACATGTGGACATAATAGGCTAGAATTTGCTGGCAAAATAATGGAGAGTTTAATATGCACATTTGATATGTAAGTGTCCCAGCAATTTGTGCTGGGAAAGAGATATCCTGTGAGTTGTCAATCGCCACAAATGTCTGGATGATTTGCCTTGCTCTGCTGCTAGCCTTGCAAAAATGGGAGCTTGTTCTCAACCTTCATGTGTTCCAGGAAATTACTGCATTTGTGCTGTTAAAATGACTTAAACTCGTCACAGAAAGGACCCTTTTAAATGTCTCTCAACCTCTCCAGCCCAGAAAGGGGACAGTTGAATCTGTGGAGTCTCATTTCTGCAAGTCGTAAATTATTCCTAAAGGTTTTACAATTTAAAATGTAAGTTTAAAAACATTTGTTTTCTTAATTTTCCTTTCTCCTTTTTTCTCTCTTAATTCAATCATTCTTTTCCTCTCTTTATTTCTCCCTCCATATATAATTTTACTTTAATTCAACCTATTTCCTTCACTGCTGTCCCTATATTTCTTTCTTTAGCCTTAAATCTCATTGATTGAGGACATACCCTGTTGGTACCATCGTTTTCCAAGGTCCAGGTTACCCCAATGCCATCATCACTCCATTATCAGCTTGCACTTCCAGCAATTCGTGGCACCAAAGTGTTTTGAGTGTAAATGTAGGAGAAAAATCTAACAAACAAAGAAGGTCACAAGATGCCTCACTCCAGCAATGTTTGAACTTTCTTCTTTGAAGCTCATCAAAAGAGTGGTGAACTGAGGTTCTGTGCTCAAACTGAATAGGGGAAGGTTTGAACTGGGAGCAATTTGGTGCAGGCAATGGGTGGGGCGAGCGGCAAACCCTTTTGACGTCATTAGTTTCAAGCCCACGTACTTTATCTCATTTACATCCCTGTCTATTTCTAGTGGGCACCTCAGCAGCTAAACTGCAATGAGCAGTTAATATCGTGTGAAAGGGATTCTGGTGGTAAAGGGACAGTGAGGCAGAATGCTTCAGTTTAAAGCCGATCTCCCAAACCCCCCTTGCCCCATTCACAGTTGGTGGGTTGAGTTGAAGTTCCTTTCGTTGGGTCAGAATCCTGTTTTCCAGGAGCTGTCTATTTTAGCAACTGTCTGTTGTCCCTCTGTAATGTGAAGACAAGGAGCTTATATTCATAACAATGAGAAAGGTTGAAGTACCTGTGTTAATGACAGTCTGCAGTTGAAGTGTTTGCATTTAATGGGTCAGTGGAGTTGTAGTTAAGAGCAGTTTGAATTTGGAGTGCGAGTGTTAATGGAAGGAGTAGATTTGAGTTTGTATTAATGGCATAAGGCTGGATATTTGTATTAATAGTGGTGAAGGCTGTGTTTATGACAATGAAGTACATGGTCATTCCATTGAATGGAACAGATCAAGCACCTGTTATAAAACCCATCCAATTTTCATTCCATTGAAATTATTTGGTTGTAAAGAGGATGGGATCTATAATGGGTGATCAATCTGCTTCTCTAGACCACTGCCTGTGTGGTAAAGGCAGAAGTTTACCCCAGAGCCTGTAATGCTAATGTCAGTAAGCTTGATTTTTTTGTGTTTTAATGTGGTCTGTGATTTTGTCATTACAAAAGTACCTTAAATAGAATTGATTCCAATTTTATGAAGACGATTGTATCTCACTTTTGTATATCTGAATTTTCAAGTTTTCATCCCTCCCAAAACCTTGATTCATGCAAATCACACAAGGGAGAATTTCTAATTGTTTGTACACTTTTTCTGAACTGTTTTAACTTCATAATGGATATGGCAAAATTTTTCAACCCTTTTCATGACACCACACACAAAAGCAGCAGTCTCACTCCTTCTAACCAATCGGATAGGGTACAGCAGCTCATTGCAACTTTCCAGCAAAGTCAAATGGATCTCAATAAATTTCAATCAATTACATTTCAATGCATATCAGATCTTCTGATTCCAAAAAAAAAATTCTTAATAACTTTTATTAACAAAATAAATTAAGAACAGCAATTGCAACTGCTGAAGGTCTATTGAATCTTATGTAGAGTGTACAGGAATGTGACAGAGCTACTTTTTTTTCTCAGTTAACTGGCGATATATCATGGAAATGATGGAAATAGATACCAAGATCCATATCATCTGATAAGCAATTATTCTACCAGCCTCAAAATAAGTTATATTTTCTGACTGTTGCATGACCTTCAGTTTTTCACTCCAACCTTCTTTATCTCTCTGACATTTGCTCAACATTTTAAATTTCTCACTTCATGCTGTCACTTTCTCCCTCTGCTTTTCACCAGTTTTAATGATACAGTTTTTCTCCTTCATTGCATTTTTCAGAATAGTTCCAATTACATGGCAAAAAAAAACTAGCGATAATTTTTCGGTTCAGAAGCAAAGGTACCGCAATCAAAATGCTGTGAGCGTATTATTTGCTGTTTCTGCAAAATAATTTCTATGTTCCATTGTCAACCCATTTGCAAAATAACTGCAAGCTTCAAGCATAATTAGAAGTCCTCTGAAGGGGCAGGAAACAGGAAATGATGAAAGAAAGCAGCCGTCAAAGGACTACAGAAAAGATTTAAAGGGATGTGGCCACTTAAAAGTAAGAGGGCACAGGCAATGGCAGATAAGGAGGAGGAGCCGACTGCTATCCAGATGGCATATGGTTGTGGTCAGTGACTCCCCTATTTTAGGCACTGCAGCAGTATGGTGCCAATGTTACAGCTGCATCATATTCCTGTTGATAGTCAGGCACAGTCATCTGTTTAAGACCTCTGTGAACAGCACATTGTCTGGTGTTGTCCCTATGCTAGGCTGGAAGGAGCTGAAGACGGTAAGTTTGGTAGTGTTGGTAGACTTAACTGGCAATGCTGTCCTGATAATCCACATAGTCTGAGGGCGTGCTTGACCTCACTGATCTGTAATGGACTCATGCTGACCCAAATCCTGTACAGCCAGTTTCCTTTAGTCATTCCCATGCAAGTGTGTAAAGATATGTCAATGTGGATGGTCGTATAATCGTGGTTACAGGCAGTTAGGCTCTTGTGCCTGATGATTTCCCTCTTATGGTTTCTTTCACTTTGTATCATAGTAAATATCAATGTGGGATGCGACAGAACCAACTGCTATTATTAATTTCACATTGATTTGATGAGCACCACAGGACTTTGGAGCTTGCATTTAAGCATATTTTCAATCGTCGAGCTGCTGTGAAAGTTTGTATTGGAAGAGTTCCTTTACCATGCTGCTTCTTATTTTACATTTGCTCTTGTTCAGCTGAAGTTTTCTAAATGCTTTGTTTGCATTTGATGATGGTGTAGTAAAGAATGATTAGTTATTAATTTATAGGATCATAGAATGGTTACCGCACAGAAGCTGGCCATTTGGCCCGTTGCATCCATGTCGGCTCTCTGCAGGCTGAATTTCACCACCTTAGTTTTTAAATGAGGGATGGGGCCATTTCTGGGTCTGACACCAATGGATTATGAGGTCTGCCCATCTACACGATCTTCTCAGAGGTGGCCAGTTAACAGGCTGCATCTGAGAGCCCCATCTAATTAAGGACAATGGACAGGCAGCGCAGATGGGAGCGACAATATGAGCACCCAAAGCTATTGGTACTTCCTGGTACTGCCTGTGTGGAGTTTGCAAGTTCTCCCTGTGTCTACGTGGGTTTTCTCCGGGTGCTCCGGTTTCCTCCCACAAGCCAAAAGACTTGCAGGTTGATAGGTAAATTGGCCATTATAAATTGTCACTAGTATAGGTAGGTGGTAGGGAAATATAGGAACAGGTGGGGATGTTTGGTAGGAATATGGGATTAGTGTAGGATTAGTATAAATGGGTGGCTGATGTTCGGCACAGACTCGGTGGGCCGAAGGGCCTGTTTCAGTGCTGTATCTCTAATATTGCAGCTGGCAGGCTCACTAGGAGAGCTGCTATAGATGGGCGAACACAATGGCACTTCAAGATGGAGGCACCTTCTGTACACTTCCTGAATATTTAAAAATAACATGTGGCCACAGTTGCCAGGCCATCACTTTGGAGGAAAAACCCCTCCACAGGATGGCCTGCGGCCGCAGCCATAGCCCACTGGCACTGGTGGCTCCGGGGGCTGAGGGGAGTTAAAGGAAGCCTCACTGACCCCCGGGCTAATGCTGGGAGGCCGCCTCTAGCCATCTGCCAGGCTATAGCCTCAGTGGAGGGGTGGGGGCAGCAGTTGGCGTGGTGGGGGGCACTTAATTGCAACCAATTGGCTATCCATTGCTGCTGGATGGGTAGCCTGTGATGGTATGACCCCACCACCAAAAAGATCGCTCAGAGATGGGATCGTGTTGAGTCCAACCCTCCCACCCCCCGCCACTGATAAGATTACGACTTGCAAGAGAAACTCAGCTAGTCTCACTCCCCTTCCTTTCCCTGTAGACCTGAATTTTTTTTTTTTATCATCATGTGCTTATCCAATTACCTTGTGAAAGACCTGATTGTATCTGCCTCCACCACTCTCTCAGGTAGTGCATTCCAAATCGTAACAACTCGCCGCATAAAAAATGTTTTCTTCATGTTACCTTTTGTTCTTTTGCCAGTCAACTTAAATCGGTGGCTTCTAGTTTTTGCCAACGGGAACAGTTTATCTCTATCTACTGTCTAGACCCATCATGATTTTGAAGACTTCGGTCAAATCTCCTCTCAACTTTCTCTTCTCTGAGGAGAACAACCCCAGCTTCACCAACCTGTGCACAAAACTGAAGTCCCTCATTCCTGGAACCATTCTCATAAATCTTTTCTGCATCATCTCTAAAGCTTTCATATCCTTCCTAAAAATGTGGTGCCCAGAATTGGACACAATATTCCAATTGAGGTTGAACCAGTATTTTGTCAAGGTTCATCATATCTTCCTTGCTTTTGTACTCTATATCTCTATTTATAAAACCAAGGATTCTGTATGCCTTTTTAACCACTTTCTCAACCTGCCTTGCCACCTTCAATGATTTGTACACATATGCCTCCAGGCCCCTCTGTTCCTGCACCCCCAATAGAATTGTGTCCTATATTTTATATTGCCTCTCATGATTCTTCCTACCAAAATATACCACTTCACACTTTTCTGCATTAAATTTCATCTGCAACCTGCCCGCTCATTCTGCCAGCCTGTCCATGTCCTCTTGAAGTCTATCACTATCCTTCTCACTGTTCACAATACTTCCAAGTTTTGTGACATCTGCAAATTTTGAAATTGTGCCCGCATATCTAAGTCCAGATCATTAATATAGGTTAAGAAAAGCAAAAGACCGAGTACCAATCCCCAGGGAACCCCACTGTATGTCTTCCTCCAGTCCGAAAAACAACCATTCACCACTGCTCTTTTTTTTCCTATCACTCCGTCAACTTTATATCCATCCTAACACTCCCCCTTTTATTCCATGGGCTTCAACTTTGCTGACAAGCCTGTTATGTGGCACTTCATTAGATGCCTTTTGGAATTCCATATCCACCACAATCAACCGCATTACCCTTATCAACCGTCTCTGTTCCCTCTTCAAAAAAAAATTTGCCTTGAACAAATCCATGCTGTCTTTCTTTAATTAATCCACATTGCCCAAGTGACTGTTAATTTTGTCCTGGATTATCATCTCTAAAAGCTTTCATAGCATCAATGTTAAACTGATTGGTCTGTAGTTGCCGGGTTTATCCTTGTGCCTTTTTTGAACAAAGGTGCAACATCTGCAATTCTCCAATCCTCCGGCACTATCCCTGTGAATAATGAGCATTAGAAGATTATGGTCAGTAGCTCTGCAACCTGGATCCTTACTTCCCTTAGCATCCTTGTATTTATGCCTAAAAGAATTTCCTAGTGTTACATGCTTTAAAATTTGTATGCAAGGTTTACATGCAAAAATACATATTTTAATTACATTTCATAAAAATGACAAAGAAATTAATAGCACAATATCATACTAAAATGTATTGCAAAATGGAAATAAAAATAGCATAATAACTCTCTTCCCTTTTAAGCATTTCATCACACACAAAACTTCCCTTATAACTAGTTTAAATGGGGCTAAAAAAAAAGTTTGATCGCAATGAAAAAGCAAGGACGTTGTACTCTTAAACAATAAAATCATTCTGTGACTCCTTATAAGACTGTCAAACAATTAGCATGAGCACACTCTAATGCTGCCAATTTTGTCACCTGTAACACTGTATGGAATTAGAATCAGGTGAGAAACAGTGCTGACGTATCCTCACTCCTTCTGACTTCCACTCACCTGATCCCCACCAGCAAAGCATATCAGAAAATCTACATGTATTTTTTGTCATGTTCATATTGATTGCATACGAAAGCAGAATGAAAAGCCCAGAAACTGCAGTTTGTGATATGAATGGTTGAACATTTAGCACAATTGTAAACATTCCTCTGTCCGCTTTTGAAAACATGAACCTATTTAAAGCAAAGGTCCTTCCTCTCTTCATTAAATAGCAGATGGAATCCTAGACAAACATATTGGAACAGACTTTCAATTTGCCGCCTGAGTATAAAACTATTATTGATCATTGGGCGCCAGTCACAGAACCCATCTGCTTTCAATGAAAATGAAGATCAGGAGTTTTCATATGGATTGCCAGTTATCTGCAGTGCCAGTTTTATACTCGAGCAACAAACTGAAAATCTACCCGATTAAGTGATTATCCATGAACATTACATTTGGGCTGAGATGTCATTACCCATATATCCATAATCAGTACCAGGCTCTAGTGCTTCAATCTCTACCTATTATTTTCAAACTTGCCATCCTCAGCCAATGCATTCTTCAAAAGGCTACTTATCCCCCAATTAACACTCCATTTGATTTCATTCACTTATCTCTCAGTATGGATCCCTTTCCACATTCATCAACCAAATAGATCATCTTAGTTTCTAATCAGCTTTACCCTACCCTTGCCTGTAGATTCAAATGTTTCCACTCGTCTATTTTCCTGCTTTCCATTAAGTGTAATTTCATTGGCCCACAATGACTTTTGGTAGCAGAAATTAAAAGTATAAAATGAGCATTCATCACACTAGAAATAGACTAAATAAAATAAGTAACAATTCCAATTTTTTTTCCACACATCATTCCTTCATTGGAAGGACATAACGTACAGCCAAGAGTATTTGCTTTGGGCACAATCAGCAGTCTGGGCTCAAATTGCATTAATTTTGAGGGTTTTTTTTCCCTCAAGTTTCTGCTTTTGTATTTGCATATCAGTGAAAGTAAAATCTACCATGAACCAGCACAATTGGGCAGTATTTTAGAACATAATTTTTTTTTAAAGATTGGCATTCAAATGTTTTCCTTGATATATTTATGAGTGGTATCCTGGTGCTGTTATATTAATACAGCTGAAAATAGGTTCATCACAAAAAATAAGTGTTTTAAATCTGCCATCAAAAAACTGAAAATGACTTTAAAAAACAGTAGAGCACCATTTACTAGTTACATTGGTGTACAGTAGCCAGTTTCTTAGTAAATTAAAGAAAAATTTTAAAAACTTTTAAAAGATGCCTGTTCGTGACCTTGTGCTGAAAAAGTGTTTAATTTTAAGAGCTTCCTCAAAGGCCACAAATAGGTGCAATTAGCGGGAACTCATAATTGTGATTCATTCGGTCTGGGGATGTGGCCAGTTTTGTAGGCAAAGTGGGCTTCTACAGATGTTTGTTACACTATCCCAAAAGATTGCAGAAAATTGGGGGCGGGAGAGGGGGAGGGGGGGGGTGAGTTTTATGGGGCTTGCAAGAGCGGGACTCGTGGCTTAATTAGGTGGGTGATGATAATTTCGATCTCCCAACGGCAGGTTTGAATGTGGAGATTACGTCTGTAGCGTGTTTGCAATGGGTCAGGCCTCACATCGCCTTGTGGCAGGTTCCAATATTTGCATACCGTGAAGATTCATTACCTTATAATTAATGGAAATTAAGTCCTACCTGCCAGATTCAGTTAGCGACGCATGGAAATCTCACGCCACCCGGTTCACGTTCGTTTAAATGCAACATGCACCAGTCGGCTCTGTGCAGTTCTGTCTGAGGTTAGTGGTTTTCTTTCTTAAACTCTTTAGCACAAGGGAGGACAACATTGGAATGGATGTTTGGCTCCAGGCTTGGGACCAGCAAGCGAAAATTGTGCGTGTGTGTATGTGTGTGGCTGCACGGGGGGTCGGGGCAGGTGCAGGCAGTAGCTGCATTTGAGAGGGTAGGGTTTGGGTGCCTGGAGATGTGGAAGATGGAAAGAACCAGTGTTCTGGGTGTGGTGTTGGTGGTGGGGGTGGGTTGGGTTGGAGCAGTTAATAAAGGTGAAGTGCATGATGGACCTAAAGGGAGGGGTCAGTACTATCAACATTGGGGTCCCGTGGAGTGGACTTAGGATGCTGGCTGGCAGAGGGAACAGTTACAGTCACCGGGACAGTGTGATGAGGTAGGGGGGCAGGTCCAGTGTCACATCGGGTATTGGAAGGTTTCATAGGGCAGGGCATGGGATTGGACAACAACATTAAGGATGATGACTGAAGGATTTAGGGTGAGAGTGGGCATTTCAATGGGGACAGGTGTAGGTAAGGGGGGAGAGATGGTATGTAAACGTCGATAATTACATGGTCCAGTGTAATGGGGGCAGGTTCAAGGGTCACAGAGGAAAGATGCAAGGTAATGTTGGGTGGTCCAATGATGATGGGGGCAAGCTGGAAGGCAGCAGGAGGAGGATGGAAGGTGGGGGATCTTGCTTCGAACCAGACCATTTTGCAAAAGGAGCTGAAAACACACATGGGGATGCCAGGGGTGCAGATCTAAGTGGGAGGAGGCCAGTGTTGGGTGCATGGAGTTGCTGCGGTGGGCAATGGGAGGAGCTGAGAACCTCTTTGCTCATGAGGCCAATTGTTGAAAATCATGGTCAAGCATGTTCTCATTTCACTGTCTGGCTCAGTCAAAGAGTAGTAAAGCTAATATGAATGGGTCTCATACACACAATAATTTTACAAGCTCCGGTGCAAAAGGAGAGGGTGCTACAAAGGAGGGCTCTTGCTGCTCAGTGGCTGAGGCCACAACGCCAGCAGCAGGCAGCTCAAGATGGGGAAGCTGCTCAGAATGATGCTATCCAGGGAAGGCATTATAAAGACAGGTGCTGGCATCTCAACACGTCCTCAGGACAAGGAATGTTGAACCTTCTGATGTTGGAGAGGCAATGCTGGAGATGTCTAAAGATGACACGTGAAATGGTCACCGGGATCTGTGGGATCGTACAGCAAGTCCTGCAACCTTGTGCTTTTGATGGGAACCCCATGCCAGTTGCCCTCGAGGTGACAGTGGTACTCAATTTTTTTTTGCCAGCGGTGCTTTCTGCTCAACGGGTGACATATGTGGCATCTCACAGGCTGGGCTGGATTTTACAGCCCCCTCCCCCCCCCGATGTTTTTTTTTATATAGAGAGAGATAGATACAGCACTGAAACAGGCCCTTCGGCCCACCGGGTCTGTGCCAACCATCAACCACCCATTTATACTAATCCTACATTAATCCCATATTCCCTACCACATCCCCACCTTCCCTCAATTCTCCTACCACCTACCTACACGAGGGGCAATTTACAATGGCCAATTTACCTATCAACCTGCAAGTCTTTGGCTATGGGAGAAAACTGGAGCACCCGGCAGAAACCCACGTGGTCACAGGGAGAACTTGCAAGCTCCGCACAGGCAGTACCCAGAACCGAACCCGGGTCACTGGAGCTGTGAGGCTGTGGTGCTAACCACTTGTTGGGGGTCATGGTGGGGGGTGCCGGAGCCTTGACACCGGGAAGGCCCGGCCCCATATGGCCAGCGATGGTGAGGCCTCGTGGTGGCCCCTCCGCCATTTGGCGACAAGAGCCAAATCTAAATATTTAAATAAATGCAAATTAATGAATAAATGTCCTATCCACTCCCGCCATCCGTCCTCCTCTGATATTGGTGCTGGTGGTCAACACTGCCATGCCTGGTGGGGAGGGGGTAGCAGGTAATTTTCTCTGTGCAGGAGGGGTGGGGAGCAAGGGCAAACTCATCCGATTGGTTTAGGGGATGGTGGGAAGGGGTAAGGTGCATAGTTTGTGAACTTTAGGGGGTGAAGGTCAGGTGCACAAGGTAAGTATTGCCGGGGGGGGAGAGGGCAAGGAATGAATTATATGGTTATTGTGGGGTGGGAGAGGGGCTAGAAACATTAATTTTTCCAAATCAATTTCAAATCAGTCTTTCTCTAAATCTTACAATGTAATGATAGGGCTAGAAGCCCTTAGAAAATGGCATCGGTGCCTGCGCAATGGCACCTCACACCTTTGCTGGGGACAGACCACCCGCCCCCTCCACATCATCGGCAGGGGGTGGTCAGACCCGGCTATTTCAATGAGTCGCCATGATCGATACTGCGGCGGCTCCGCAATGTGCAGTCCACATGGGCGGATCGCCATTTTTGAAGCTCGCCATTGAAATCAGCTTAAAAAATCCAGCCCACTGTCACACACAGGTGCATAAAGGAGGTGACCAATGCCCTATTCCATCGGCCCCATTGCTCATTTCCTTGGATTGGAGGGGGGTCATTGACTGCTCTCATGTAGCCTTTAGAGCTCCCTTGGTTCAGTCTGCTGCATTTGCAAAGGCTTTCACTCTTTGGATGTTGTGGTTTGCGACCACGGGTGAAAAATCATGCAGGTCTGTGCGCGTTTCCCAGGGAGCTCTCGCGACGCATTCATTTTGCGAAACTCATAGCTCCCAGATATTTTTGAGGCACCAGCTCAAGTTGTCTGGATCCTAGGTGACAAGGGATACCCCCTGCCGTCATGGTTGATGACATCAGTAGGGCATCCCCAAAGCGCAGCTGAAGAGTGATACAATGCAGCTCACGCCTCCACCAGAGCCATCACTGAACAAACCATTGTCTTGCTGAAAATGCGTTTCTGCTGCCTTGATTGGTTTGGAAGGGCTCTGCAGGAGGCACCATAGAGGGTCTCATGAATAGTTGTAGTCTGCTGTGCACTGCACAAACTGGCAATGCAATGCAGACATCTGTTGCAACAAAAGGAATGGGAAGAGCACCACTCCTCCTCAGATGAGGATGAATTGGATGAGCCTGAGGAGGAGGCCATGTGAATGACCCTTTAATGGATGCCAGACCCATGGAGAGATGTGCACGAGATACCAGGGACAACCTTATATTCTCACGTTTCGGCTAAGAGTGAGGCACCGACATGATTATTGTTCAAACACCTGAACTCCATTGCCTTCCTGGGATGTTGACCTACCCCTGCCAGCCTCCCTAGTGGTCCACACTCAGAACAGGTGTCCTCTGCCAACTACAATTGCATGGGAAGTGGAGCTTTGATAAATGCACCACTAGTGAATACTGAATCTTAGGAAATCGGTGCCGCACTTGGACATCTGTTTATCATATAATCATAACCACTCTATCAGAACCAGCACCATCATAACAGTACTTTGAGTGCATCCTGCACCATCTCAAATCTCTGAATAGTGAGTAGACTCAGTCAGCCTTCTTTACAAGGCATAGAAGGGAGGGCTAGCTGAGCCTCCATATGAACCCATGTCGCACAGACAGTTGAGTGCTAAACTGCATACTCACATTAACAATCAGTGAAGAATGAACGCTAAAACAAAACATCTTCCACAATAAAGGCTATGGCTCATTACTCCTCTGTAAGCATCAAAGCAAGCCTGCCATGAGACCTGCCATTACATTTAGCTCTCAGAGTAGGCAAGTCTAAAGAAATGAAGAATATGTACAAATATATAAAGCAGGAAAAATAAATTGTGCACTATTTACATGTATGATCTTGTTGTTTTGACACGATGGGCCGAAGGGCCTGTTTCTCTGCTATATAGCACTATGGCTCTCTGGCAACAGCTGAGGTGGAGGCAGTCTGCTCATTGCCCTGCCCCATTGTTGTGGATGACTGTGGCAGGCATCCGCTGGAGGTATGGGGCCCTGAGCGCTCCATCGTATTGGGGATCGTGCAGGGGCATCCCCCTTGACCTCGCCTGCTGGAGGTAAGAGAGGTCAATATCGAGGGACATGAGGAGATGCTGCTCACCCTGGGGATGTCGTGAGAGGAAGGCCGTGGGGCAGCTGACACCTGCTTCTCCTCCATCTGGGTGCTCAATGTCCCCTGTCTGTCTCCCTGGGGGTAGGCGCACCTGGAGGGAGGTCCATGTGTCTTGTCCCCTCTTGCTTAGCCACTGCTGCACTGAGCCCATGGCTACAGCAATGGAATGCATGTCAGAGTGCATATGGGTCAAGTTCTCGAACTGGCTCACCATGGTGGTTGCCACCCTCTCCATGGAGGAAGCCATGCACTGACATGCCTGGGCCATGGCAGACATAATGGCTTGCACAGACTCCTCCACGCAAAACTGTGCAAGACCTCTGGCATCACTGACATATGTTCCCCAATCGTTTGCTGCATTTCCAGCAAGCTCTTGAGGCCTCGACCAGAGGACCATCATCAGCGTGGAACTCAGCAGGGGCCTGATTCCCAGCAGACCTCCGAATGTCTGGTGACCCGGCTGTAACACTGTCCCTCAGTTGCTGGGACGTGTCTGTGCAGTGCCCACCAGACAGCAGATAGTGACCCTGATTCTACCCGAATTTCCGCACCTCCCCCACCCATCCCTGTGGACCATGTGGATGTGACAGCGCTGGCGGAGGATGCTGAAGAGGGAGGTGATGGTGAACCTTCTGGGGCATTGCTATCATCATCCCCAGAGGCGAGTCAACAGGTTGCTGGCTTGTCATCATTCTGGTCATGTGATTGTGGGCACTTGCACTGAAGAACAAATAGAACCACATTAAGCGTCATCACAACATTAGCACATCACTTTTTCACACGGTCCTTCTATGTGCCCATATGTCAGCAACAGTAAGTTTGGCTCTTCATCCTTACACCTAGATGATCTGGCCTCACCATCCACAATGGCTCGTCCTCCCTCCTTTCCTGCTATTCCTGTCTTGGTGCCCTCCAGCTGATTGTGGGTCTGTTTGTCCTGCACGAGAAAGTGTTGAGTTGATGACATGTCAAGAGACGCCTAACCCCGCCCCCCTCCCCCCCCCCCACCTTGTTTGCATGCACCCCATCACACATCATGGCCTTTTAGTCGCATGCTGTATCCAAGTACAAACAGATACCAGACTTCCACAGGCTCTGACCACAATTGCTATGTGGCACCAAGGCTGATCACACATTCACCTGCAGGGCATGGATGCCCACTGACCGACATTAAGTTTTGAGGACCCCATGAGATACTGTTTGTAAAGATTTGGCCGCATCATTTACTCTCGCCGATCTGAGCAGGTCATTGACCCATTTCCTACACTACACCCAGGTTCCAGGTTGAATCCCATGGTTCAACACCTCCTCTGCCACCTCCATCCATGGCGCCTTGTTCAGGTGATCAGGTCTTCTAATGCCATCTGCAGGAAAGAGGACCTTCCACCTTACCCTGATGGCATGGAGGAGCACCTGTAGGGAGGCATCACTGAACAGTAGGGCAGGTCTCAGCCTGCTAGCAGACATGGTGGTGATGGGTGAGGGTGAGTAAAATCTTATATCAAGTTAAGGGGAAAAAATGTAGAATACACTCCTTAAAGACAAACAGCTGCGCTGATGGGCCTCCCTGATTGTGCTGAAGGATTATTTATAGCCGTGCCGTACATGATGCTTTGCTGACTGACGGCGGGTTACACCAATGAAAAGCGTTAACCACCACACGATCACACGTGTTGCCCAAGCCTGCCGCCAGCCCTTTGATTTTCAATTGTAATTGCATGGGAATCAGCAAAAAGGAAAGGAGTGGAAGTGCTGCCCATTTCCACTACCGCTGTCAGAAATGGCGTGACATAGATAAAATCTTGCTCTTGATGTGCGCTGAACGTAATTGGCACTTAGAATCTCACGCTGGTTTGGTCGATTTCATTTGCACTGAGGAAAGCCAGTACAATCTAGTGGAAACCCACGCTCACTGAGTCCTCTATCTAATTTACGTTGTCATAAGTTGTTCAGGCAGACGATAAAGGATCTGGCTGAGGATCTACCTTTCCGAGTTTTGATGCCACTTTGCTCCTTCAACTGACCAACAGAGATTGAGCTTAAATTGAGTAATTGTATTATTGTCACCTTTGTTTCTTATTCATTTTGTTTGCAGGATGTGGGTTCGCTGACTAGGCCAGCATTTATTGCCCATGCCTAGTTGCCCTTGAACTGACTAGCTTGCTAGGCCATTTCAGAGGGCATTTTGAAAGTCAACCATATTGCTGTGGGGCTGGAGTCACATGTAGGCCAGACCCGGTAAGGACGGGAAATTCATCTGTTCTTAATATTGTCATCGATAAACTAAATTAGGGATACTAGGCTCAATTTTCCATTTGTCAGCATCTGTGAGAATTATTACTGCTTGTCAGAACATGATTTTACCCATTGCCAGCAAGCAACATGAGATGTAATAGACCACTAAGTCAATGCAAGCAACAATAAAAACTTGTATTTATATAGCAGCTTTAATGTAGCAAAACATCTCAAGGGGCTTCACAGAGTCATTATAAAACAAAATATGGCACCATATTAGGGCAGATGATCAAAAACGTTGCCAAAGACGTAGGTTTTAAGGAGTTCCTGAAAGAAGGAAAACAAGGTAGAGAGTCAGAGATGTTTAGGATGGGTATTCCAGAGTTTAGGGCCGTAGATACCTTGGAGCGTTGTAGGGCTAGATGCAATTACAGAGATAGGGAGGGGGTGAGGACATGGAGCAATTTGGAAACAAGGATGAGGATTTTAAAATTGAGGCCTTGTTTAACTAGGAGTCAGTGTAGGTCAGCATTCACTTACATTGTTTTTCTACATTTAGTGGTGCTTCTGGTTTGTACTGACTCAGATGACTATTACATTCTACTGGTTGGCAATGAATGGAAACAAGTTTAAGTGGATTAGCTGGAGGAAGAAGCAATGACTTAAAATTGTTTACATACATATATTAGAGAAATGAAGTTTCTGTTTGGTTCGAAGTGTGAGTGCACACCCACACTCACACACACACACTTTACTGTGCTCAGTTTGATCAGCCAGTTATGCAGTTGCAAACTGACTGATAACTCATAAATAAATTCCATATTTAGATATAATAATTGAAGTTGAATTCAACACAAAGACCGGCAGACTGAGATTATGCAACAGATACCACTCTCAGATGAACAGAAATAAAATACTGAGCTGACAGACCCAGGTTATGCTATCAACTGTGCCTCTCCTAACTGGGCTGCTAATTTTCAATGTTTGGAGTGTGTGGGAAGATGTGTCTTTACTCTCATAACAACCAATTTCAACAAAAATTCAACATTCACAAGATGTCTAATGAATCATCTAGCCACTTTCAAAATACAATTTTGTACTAAACTTGAGTTACACTGTAGTAGGTAAGAGACTACTGACTGAAGGTGGCATAACAACTCTTGTTTTCATGTGCTCAGTTTGCCTGATTTCTTAATTATAAAAGAAATGTGTTTCTATAGCATATTTAATGTAGTAAAACATTAAGGTGCTTTATTTACTGCCACTTTCAGACAGGTACCTAAAAATGCTTCACACTGATGCACATTGACAAAATGGGCTACAAATTGGCCTGCATCTGTTTTCTGAGCACAGAGGTCACAATTCGCGATCTGCCCTTGCCGTGGAGGTTGGCAGCATGCTAATTTATGAACATATGAATTAGGAGCAGAAGTAGGCCATTCAGCCTGTGGATCCTGCTTCGCTATTTAATAAAATCATGGCTGATCTACTTCTGTCTCGAATTCTACACTCACATCTACCTCTGATAACCTTTGATTCCCTTGCCTAACAAGAATCTATCTACCTCCGCCTTAAAACAATTCAATGACCCCACCTCCACCACCTTCTGAGGCAGAAAGTTCCAAAGTCACACAACCCTCTGAGAGAAAATAATTTCTCCTCATCTCTGTCCTAAAAGGGCGACGCCTAATTTTAAAGCAGTGCCCCCTAGTTCTGGACTCACCCACAAGAGGAAACATCCTTTCTACATCCACCTTGTCAAGACCATTCAGGATCTTATATACTTCAATCAAGTCTCCCCTCACTCTTCTAAACTCCAGTGCAACCAAACCCACTCTGTCCAACCTTTCCTCATAAGACAACCCATTCATACCAGGTATCAATCCAGTAAACCTCCTCTGAGCTGCCTCCAACGCATTTACATCTTTCTTTAAATAAGGAGACCAAAACTATACACAGTATTCGAGATGTGGTCTCATCAATGCCCTATATAAGTGAAGCATAATATCCTTACTTTTATTTTCAATTCCTTTTGTAATAAAGGATAGAATTCCGTTAGCCTTCTTTATTACTTGCTGTACCTGCATGCTGCCTTCTCATCAAAATGATTTCTACATGCAGCCCAGTGCGACCCACATTGCTGGCTGGCTGTGCATACAACAAGAGGCCTGATAGCATGTGAAACTACATGTGAAGTGTTGCTGCTAGCCTCTGTAATATTACTTGTTCCTTTGATATGTGATATGTAAGACTCTCAGGACTACAAGTAATATTGAAAGAAAACTTGGGTTTTATTATAACCTAACTAGAACATATATATGTGAACAGTTACTGCACGAGCACATTTAAACACATCTCACTCTGTCAGTCTGCACCACAACATCCTGGTCATGTGTGATGTGATATCACTTCCTCCGGTGACCTTCACCTACAGCCTTTTAAGGTGGCTCGCTCTTAAAGTCACCCTACAACATTCCCCTTTTCTCCAAAGTTAAGAACGTATGTACAATATACAATGATGTTGCGGTTTGGACTAACTATACATGATTAAAGCAAAACATTATTTACAAGTGAGTAAATTTAATACTCTCCAAAACACAGAGGAGGTTTGTTTATTCTTCCTGATCTTGTTATCATGAACCTCTTCCCAGAGCTGAGCTGGTCTTGATGACTCCCCTAGACTCTGATGACTCCGAACTCTTGTTGGCATCTTCTTCCTCTGTGCTCGTAACGCCTGTACGTTCATCTTCAAACTTTTTCTTTGACTGTGTCGCGATGCCACAGATTTGTCACATGAAGTGTTGTCGTACAGCTTTCTTAGTTGACTTCGGTTCCATCTGAGAATCGCACCATTGGGTGTCTGGACCTCGTACAATCTGCGCTGGTCGCATATCCTCACAAACTCAGTAGGATATTAAGTTTCCAATGCATGGTTGAGGACTCTGTGCATGGGACAGAAGGTCAATCGAGCTAATTCTGGTCTGGCTTGCTGTCATATGCTACCTTCATTTTCTCTTTTATGGAAAGCTTAGAAAAATGATGACTGGCAACATCACGAATCACCGACAATCCCTCTGACCTCCGGGTACTTGCTGCAATGAACTGAAACCCAAGGAGAGACTTCCAGTCATATCGCCTCTTCGTGTCTTTGTGTCATGCTTTACATGGACCGACCTGATATGCTCGAGCTCAGTTTTTTCTACCATCTTCAGTGTGTTACTGACTTCATGTATTGTGACAATCCTTAAATCTTGGCATACTGGAAGTCTGTGACAGCTGGTCCTGTTGTGTCAACAATATAAAACAATTGGGGTAGCTCCCATAGCTGCACTGTAAGGTTATTGTTCCAATGAATCTGATTGGAGAACCATTGTAGGCAGTTAGCTTAGGTGGGTCGTACCACAGATTCAGATTTCTTTAAACACATATTCTTCAGTATACAGCTGGGCAGAATATTTGCAGTTGCTACAGTGTCAATTTTTACTCTGTGCTGTTCTGCAGACATATAATCCCAAACATGGTGAATGCCTCAGATTGCGTAGTAGCCTTGGCATGTTGATCCAAATTAACTATGCAAAATGCTTGCTCAGTATTTGCATAAGAGCATTCTTCACTCGTGTCCTCCTGGCAATCTGTCTATCCGCTGACCAGATGTACCTGCTTGGGCTGTTGTTGTGTGTTGGCATACCTTTTATTGCATGTGCCATTCTGACTTGCAGACGTTGTCTCTGCATGTGATCTGCCACCATTTCTGTGTGCAGTATCTGAATTCGGCCTGCTGCACTGCCTTGCCCAATGTCCTCACATGCCACAAGCTTTGCATTGGTCCTGGTACACCAGACAATGCAAATTGGATGAGTCAAGCCCCATTTGCTACAAGGCTTAGAAGACTCTGAGCCTTGGTTACCATACCAATTGTTGTAGCCACCCCAACGCTTGTAACTATTGGCACCCAGCCATGATGGCTTCAAATTTCCTTCTATCATTGAGTAGTGCATCTAGCAGGTCTTTTGAAAGGCCTCTAGTGGGGTAGATATGATTACTAGATCTATAATCTGTTCTTTCAAATTGATATCTGTGTAGTCACAATGTTGAGCTTTGTCTCAGCACCTTGCAACAAATTGGTCAGTGGACTCATCTTGCCTTTGCCGCTAGGTCATAAGCTCAAGACCATGTACTCAGAAATTTACCCTCACCTTGAGTTGCTGTTCTAGGAATGTCCATAGCTTTCTAGGAACATTCTGATCCTCAGCTGACAATCCTGATGTATTGATCCATTGCAGGCTCTCATTGCCCAGTGCGATCTTAATTTTGACAGCTTGTTTCTCTGGTTCGCTCACTTTTTGATCCAGGAAACACAATTTTGTCGAAACTGTCGAAACCGTTTCAATTCAGAAGCTATGTCCAATGCCTTCCATTCTATGACTGGATATCTGAAAGCCATTGTCTTAAAGATCTTGCTTTTTGTTTTTATAAATATAGGACTTTGTACAGGTTTTCCTTTTCACAGGCACACTTCTTTTTTCTTGTTTGTACAGATTTGTTTTCTGAAGGCCTGTCCCTTTAAGAGTGAGGCGACATTGGTTTCTTTTAAACAGAGAAAGCAGCTCTTTGTTTTCATTGCTTGTCCATTTTTTTAAACTGTGAGCTTTTTTTAAGCGGAGTTTTTTTTTTAGATGGCTGCAGTTTACAGTACCGGCAGCTGACAGTAATGGTAGCTGCCACAACCAGACTTTTTCACTGTGCTGTGGACCTACAGCGGTGCTGTTGAATTCTTCCCTCTCTTTTTTGGCTTAAGGTCTGCCCACAAAGCAAAAATAGGAAAACTGAAACAGTGGCTTCGGCTAGTGCTTTTCAAGTTTTTCGATCCACTGCCAGATTATTTGAAAGCTCTGGCAAGTTGCCGATTCTATTCATAGAGTTTCAACGCCTCCAGGGTCCTGTCTGTCATCTATCTCGTTGCACTGTTGTGGGATCTCCTACCAACTGCTCCTTAGAATTTTCAGCCATTCCAGGTAAGCAAGCTGTTGTTCTTTGTTCCCTGTTAGTGTGTTCTTCAGAAAAAAAAAACAAACGTTGCCGTAATGTATTTGGTGGCCTTCAGAAAAATATACCCCACTGCTGCCACCATATAATATTAGTAGTTCCTTTGATATGTGAACTATTGTAAGGCTCACTGAACTACAAGTTATTTCCAAAGAAAACGTGGGTTTCTATTATAACCTAACTATAGCATATATACATATACACACAGTTACTACATGAGTGCATCTGAACACAGCTCACTCCGTTGGGTTACACCCACAACTTCCTGGACATGTGTGACATGATATCACTTCCTCTGGTGACCTTTACTTACAGCTTTTTATAGTGGTCAGCTCTTAAGGTCATCTCATAACAGCCTCAAGCTTTTAAACACAGTCTCTCTCTCTCTTAAAGGGAAGCTGCACTTGAACACAGGACACTGCTACTGAATTCTATCGCTACAATTCTGAGTAAGGGAAATGGAACACAAGAGCAGAGGGAGGACTCCCAGGTACACCAATGGAGCGCTGGAGGCATCAGTGACAGAGGTGGATAGAAGAAGAAGAGGTGTTGTGTTTCTATGGGGAGCCTGGAGGCCCTCAAGGTAAACCCTCCGAAGGAATGGAAGAAGGTGGCAAAGGAGGTCAACACCTGCAGTCTGGTCCCAAGGACCTGGCAGCATTGCCAGAAGAAGTTCAACATGCATGGACAAGGTCAGTGAAGGCACCTTCATATGACATCTCATACCCACCATACCACAAACCTCTCACACGTCTCAAAGCACCACAACCCCATCACTCACCCATCAGCAGTCCCGAGCACTCAAGACACATGTCTAACATTCTCATACTGCATGTCATACTCACCGACCCGCCAATGATGCCAGACTCAAACTCACTGTTTGCTGTCTCCACATGCCTTCAGCTATTCAGCTATGGTAGACACATCAACCGAAAACACAGTATAACACAATCTCTGACAACCTGGCCTCTCTCTTGCAGGACAAGGTTGCCCATCAGAGGAAGGGAGAGCAGAGAACTGGTTGGGGGGTGCAGGGGGGAGGGAGAGGGAAGGAGATGATGCTCCATATATAGGGTTGGCTGATAGAGCACGTAGCAAATTGCATTGCTGAGACCATCCAGGATGATGGTATGTTACTGCCTTATGCCCCTTCTCAACTCCCTTCTCACCCTCATCCTGCTAACCGGCATAATGTGAAAACTGCAGATGGTGTGACCATGGGCCTCCAGCTTTTCACTCCTACTCCAACCCCAACCATCCCCTTCTGCTTTTATGCTTTCAGATACCCAAGAACAGCTACCTGCCCAGCCACAGTACGCTGTTACGGTCAGGTAAGGAGGAGTCGAAAGGCTTCCCTTAATTACCTCTCCTTGTTTGACCATAAAAGGTTTAATTCTTTTTTAAAGTGATGTACTTGCCAATTCAGTGAGTTTTTGATTATTAACATGCTACGATCATAAAAAAGAACAAATTAGACAGGTTTCCTTGAGTTTAACAAAGAAAGAGGTTAGGATTATTGTTCTGAAACTAATCTAAATAAAATAATAAACTATGCTCCCACTTACACACACACACACACACACACACACACACAAATAGGTTACAGAGTGGGGAAGGGTAGATTGGTCGAGTTAGAGTCCATAGTAAAAAGAGGTATACAGTCTGTGGAGTTTGGTGATTTGACTGGCTTCTAGCTGAATTCGATGGTCCTGAGTCTTTCAGTTTGAAGACTGATTCGGTGGGTCTCTTGGAGACAGTGATGCAGATGATTTCCTCCAAGGGGTCTCTGGTGGCAGCCGGAGTATGCAGAGGTGGTCAGTCAGCAGGCAGAGTTCGAAGCTTGCAAGCTGGAATTGAGAGAGAGAGAGAGAAAAGAGGGACTCCCACTTGGGTCAGCACTTGTCAGAGTCCAGATGCTTGTCATCCTGCTGCAGAGAAACACCATCTTAAAAAACACATAGGTTAGGGGTGGAGGAGGAGGGGCTTATCACATGACAATCATCCAGTGATTCAAGCATGGTAGTTACCAGTGTGTATTTCTTCTTGCAACTAAAACAGCCCATGTCTGGGGATTTATTTCTCACAACCAGGGTTCAATTGTTCAAGTGATAGTCTTGATGTCTTGGTTCTTCCTCTGATGGGGCAGACACTTTGTCTCACCTTGCAGGCCTTGGAATGCAGGATACAGTGTTGCCAATAGGTGGCCATCTTAAGCTGCTGGCAAAGTCACCTTTTATCTGTTCCTTTTTAATTTCTTTACAAAAAATTAAATTCAGGTCTCCAGCCGGTTGATTTAAAAAAATAATAATTTAACATAGCACTTTGGGGTGGCAACACCCAGGAAGAAGAGAGAAAGAAACCATACAACAGTGATGAGGAAGAACCGTCAACTTGATCCGATACTCAGCCACCAGCCAAGATAATGGCACTACAAGGACCATATAGATAATATAGAGTCAGGATCTGTCCATGGTTAGTCACGGGGCATGTGTGGGATACAGCCAAGCTGGCGGAACGTTCACTTGCCAGCTCCCCAGAAGCTGGGGTAATAAATGAGTTCTGCTGAAGGGGACTCAGGTGAGGTCTTCAGTGGGGCAGCTTACAAGAGACCGCTGATGAACATGCACATTGAGATGCTTGGTCCATTGACAATCCTGCTAGACAGCCTGTGTCACTGTCAAGGAGCATGAAGAAGTCCACTTCAGTGTGGCACAGTGCATCATGCCGAGCTTGAAACCTATTCTTTCCATCGTGAAAGTGGTCGTCAACTTCATGACAGCACTAGCAGACCCAACCATGATGCAGTGTCTGATAGCTGCTGTCTCAGGTTCCACCACAGGACAGGTGGAAGCCACCCAACATCTCAGTGCTGCAGTGGAAGCTCAGATGGAGGTCATGTGATCCATGCTTGTTGTCATGCAGGCTCAGATTGCTGCCATCATGGCTGCGGATCTCAGTACTCAAAGTGGCATGCAGGCCCTTGCGGCACTCCAGCAATTAATCCGTCAACAGATTACAAGGATTGGTGAGGTGCCGCACTATGGGAGTGGCAGTGGCAACGTGGAACACGAACCTTCTGTTTTCTCAGGGTTACAGCTTTTGTGCTCTGACCATTGTCATCACATCATTGCCCTTTCTGGTGCTTCTCAGACAGCCAGCCCAGATTGCCACCTAACGTCTAAATGTAATTAATGTTTAAGTTTTTTATTTTGATTACAGATGTAATTTACTGGGAGGGTTTGCACTTTAACTGTATTCACTAATTTCTTGATTTCTGCACTGTGTTTAATTTGTTTAATGCAATGTAACTGTGCTTTGTGTTTTTCGGCATCACAATAAAATCTGAAATGTATAGCACAGTCAACAGTGTTTTTAGCTTCACTGACGACAGCACACACCACATAGGTAATTTCCACTTGTGAGTGGTACTTCTATGAACACTTTTCGCAAGTTAATAGTCTGGTGTCAAATGGAACGAGTTGAGCCAGAAACCATTCTAACTGGTCACAGTTGTAAATTATATAATTTTCAGCTGGAACCAGGTTCACTGGTCTCAACTAGAGCCAATATAATTTTCAACCCAACAAGTATAAATGGTCAACTGGAACCAGTACAATTGATTATGTTGTCCAAATTTCCATGATCAAGTGGTTCAAGTTGACCAGTTACAACTGGTTTTTATTTATGGGAAGCATTCATTGGACATGCACAGACAAGATTCCTGAAACAGAATGATTGTTTAACATCATGATAGTAACAGTCCTTCCACTTCTGGTGCATGTACAACCCTTCCCAGAATGAACACCATGCAGGCTGTCCTGAAAGCGCCAGTTTCTTGCCTTGGAGCTTCAATTTCAGAGCACAATTTTGCACTCTTTAACTCTACCCTATGTTACATGATTATTATGCTACTGATTTAAGCAAATGATGTGATGAGCAATATATAACACCTCTATTTCTTTCCCTTCTACTGTACTAAATCTGGAATGGTATATATGTCACAAATTCAATCTCCACCATCTACCATTCTGTATCTACCTACAGCAGGTTCTCCTTTTGAATTGATTTTATAGTTGCGGACATAGAAGTTGTGTAAAATATATGTCACAAATAAAAATACATTGTATAATAAAACTCAAAATATTGGGTAATTTATTTGTAAAAATAATACTCAGTTCCTTATTTATTTTAGTAACAGGATAGAGTTATCACGGCATGTTTTTCTGGCTTTTGCCCTCAGGAAATGCTCAATTTTCTGGGATGCAAAAGTATGAAAAAGGGGTGGAGACTGGGGTAGACAGATCTCTGCCTCTTTGAAGTAGTTTTGAAATTTTTAGGTCTTTACTAAAAGGGCGTGAGTTTGCAAGGGAGCGGTGCAGGGTCGGGAGGTTGGTTGGGGGGTGGTCAGAGCTCAGCCTGCAATGACAGTGACACAAGGCTGATAGTATTATTTAAATGAGGTGCATGGAGGTCGTTTTGGCCTTTCACCTCATTCTCTAAGTTTGCCAGTTGCTGGGTATCCCAGATCAGGGGCAGTCAGAAAAGGTGATTCTGTGACCTTCATTAAACACTCACTGAAGAGAAGGTTTATGGAAGTCCTGGGCACAGACCAAAAATCTACAAGTAGGCCTTTTCTGTAATTTTTTGCTTCTACTCCAGAATCTTCAGATCACAGCAGTTTGAGACCTCTGGCTGGTAATGGATCAGGAAATCAATGGCAGATGCTGACCTCTGAGAGCGAAATCTCTGATTTCCTATCTCAACCACTAGCACCATCTTCTGCTAGGTAGAAATTCCAGTGATCCCAGAGCTAGACAGCAGCAGTGTCTTAGCCATTCCTATCTAGTACCAAAACTGGGATGGATGACCAGGAATATCTTCCCGTAAAAATTATTGTGTTAATGAATCAATTCTGTACATTTAAAATTATCAGTAAGCTATACTATTTAACAGCTGAACCACATGTATAATTAACTGATGTTTGCACTATTTTCTTCATCCTTTTTTCTTCATCCTCTCTACTTGTCTCCTTCAGAAGTTGACTGATGAAGATCACAAAAGTAAGTGGAGGTGAAAGAGAGAATTTGGCTTATGTAACTCCTCAAGCTTACTAAAAACAAAAAGTGCTGGAAATTCTCAGCAGGTCTCTCTCCGCAGATGCTGCCAAACCCTGCTGAGTATTTCCAGCACTTTTTTTATTTCAGATTTTCAGCATCTGCAGTATTTTGATTTTATTTTGCTTTTATCCTCAAGATTAAGGTTGTATTTAAATTATGGCCCATTCAACACATCATGTTTGAGTGACTCCAGAATGTTTGCCTCAACAATCCTAATCGGAAATTCAGTCCAGGTATTACACTCTCTTTGGGTGAAGAAATTTCTCTGTACATCAGTCCCAAACTTGTCTTTTATCAGTTTCTATCTAGGTCACCTTGTCCTTGAATTATATTTTAACTTGATCTAGTGCTCTAGATTAACCTTTTCTGTTCCACTAGCATTTATATCTCTCTAAGATCCTCACTCATTCACCTCAATTCAAGACCAAAATATTTTCCTCATACAGCCCGTCAAAACATCAGTTAGCAACATGGCTTTTCTCCTTACTTTTTTGTTGTTTCTCTTGTGAACTTAATTTCAAGAACTGCAGCCTGACCAGAATATTGAACCTTCAACATGACTTCTTGCTGGATATAGTTTCACGGGTATCAGATTCCCTCTGATACTTACTCAGATGTCTATTGTTCATGTGTGAATCTATATAGAGAAGTTGATTGTTGGGACATCACAGCTAACAAGCATCACTGAATAGTGATCAGGAGAATAAATTCCAGTCCATTTTTCTTTCCAATTCCCAGGGGTGCTAAGGCCAATTGTAGTATCGCACTGCTATCATGGCTCAGGACGGTTAACTTAACACAGACTGGTAATTGAGCATACAGGGTGGAATTTTATGCTCTCCCTTGCAGCGGGTGGGATGGTGGCAGTTAAGTGCCTGATTGGCACTAAATTAGGCGAGCGTTCTATACAAGGGGCGATGCGGGGACCTCGGCGTCGGTTTCCCCCAACGTCAAGACCCCTGCTGCCAGCCCAAAATTCCAGCCATAATATTTTTGACCTGTAACAGCTCTTCTATCCAATGTCTGAAACATGTAAATTATCGGGGAGCTCACTAGATAGGTTCTTTTGAAGCAATATGAAATTATGATGATGCATGAGAAACTGGATTGAACATTATTCTGATCCATTCAGAATAAGCACAGAAAATGTTAGAAACACACAGCAAATCCATCAGTCTTGGTAAAGAAAAATGTTGTTAGTATTTCAGATGTAGAGCCATTTAAAAATCGAGCACAAGTGGCCATTTTTACCGAAGATAAGCCGGAGGTAAGTCTCCTATCAAATAACAGCTAGAGATCTACATGGTCCGCAGAGGTGTTTTAGCCTAAACTTAATTCAAAATCACTTAATTTTAATGATTGGATACTTCAAATATTTAAGTGACAAATTGACTATTATTGGGAACAGACTGTTTTGAAATGAAAAATGGTAGCTGTTTGCTGGCTCTGAGTTTCAGTGGTCAGGAGCTGATTTCAAATTTCCAAGCTAAATAGCCTGCTGACCAATACTGCCATCAATAACTGTAATTCACACAGCACTTACTGTGTGAGGTTGCAGAGGTCAGCTTGTACCCTAGAACTGTAGCTCAACAAGGGGTTAGTCAACACCTTCAGAAAAGGAAGGAAGCAGAGAAAATAATAAGAGAAAGATGAAACTGACAATGTCACACTTGAACAGCAGGGATTGTTTTAATGCATTTTGTGTTGAGGCATGTTGCTGTACCTGACTTGAAGTTCTTGATTGGGTGCCATAAGCATGAGTGCTTTATCATCCAGTACTGATGTCATTTACCTCAATAAGCACACACAAAAACTAAATATTCAAATAATTTATTTTTGAAATGATTTTTTTTATTTGTGTGTCAACATGTATTTTTTATATTTGGTTGTTTTCCATTTTTATTATTGAAGACAGTGACAATGCACAGCATTTTGTGTTTATGCAAATAAGTTGCATAATATTCTGTTATTCACTTTATAGTTAATCAGTCGCCATCTACAGAGTTATTAAAACCATCTTTCCATGTGATTAATGTCTTGAGCATCATATAAAAGCTAGTTCAGTGCTTTGATTTCCATTGTTACCCACAGAGCTCAAATAAATTATGGGTGATATATGTCCTGAATGAGGTGTAAAAAGAGAATATGTAGTTCCATGTATTTATGAATTATGCCCTATCGATGTCTGTGAAAGCAACTAAAACATTTAGTTTTTACAACATTGGTGCATCTCAACCCTTAAACATGACTTTTGCCACTGCCGTTATTACTGATTCTTCTGTATCAAGGTATTTCAGATCACGACTACTTTGTTCAGGACAGTTGATCACTACATTTCTTTATCAGTAATTTCACAGTAACACAGAGCCAAACAGGAGTTATTTCAGACTGAAAGCACCCCTGGTTTCGTGACTGCCAACAATTGGACCAAAATCTCTTGCTGACAGTAACAACAAATGAAGACATTTTTAGAAGCAGGAATGGATCTCACATGGTGAATGTGTAGGTGGTATGGAATTCATACGTAGGATATTATTAGGAATTTGTGTGATGATTTCCCTGGGTTCAAACCACAATTCCTGCATGATTTGACAGTAATGTCTGTGGTACATGTTTGCTGTGATACCTTTTCAGCTAATTTCTTGGAAATTGTAAAGGTCTACAATCTGTTATGAATTTTCAGTGTATTCACATTGTTAACAAGGAACATAGGAACAGGAGAAGGCCATTCAGCCACTCAAAGCTGTTCCACCATTCATTTAGGTTATAGCTGATCTATACCTCAATGTTATTCAGCCACCTTTGTTCCATATCCTTTGATGCCCTTACCAAACAAAAGTCTATCAATCTCAATAGCCTTTAAGGAGAGAAAGTTCCAGATCTCCATTCCCCTTTGTGTGAAATAATGCTTCCTAATCACTCCTACATGGCCCAGCTCGAAAAATTACACCTCTTGTTCTGAATGTGCCTATCATAGGAAATAGATGCTCTATATCCTATTGAATCTCATTATCATTTTAAACAACTTCAATAGATTACCTCCCCCCCCCCCACCTTCTAAACTCAAGAGAAGACCAAGTTTATGCAAATAGTCTTCAGAATTTAATTTTTTAAGTCCTCATAACGTTCTGATAAATCTCTGCTCTTCCCAGGCCAATGTATCGAACTTGATGTTCTGACCACGGCTCTGCACAACTGAAGCATCACTTTTGAATTCCAACCCCCTTGAGATCAAGGCCAATGTTGCATTAATATTTTTGATTAGTTTTTGTACTATGTCATTTATTTGTACCAGTGTTAAAGAGTGCCATCTGTAGCTCTTCCCCCATTATTCTTTTGCCAGGCCTCCAGGTTCCAGCACAAGCCAAGTATACATAAAACCAGGTGGTAAAAGCGCATCTTGTCACTGTGTGGTGACATTGTAAATTTGTTTATGAAGATTCTATGTGGTAAGTTTAGCAAGAGCATAAATGTGTTATTTTGTTACAACATCTTTAAGATATTTCCAGGAACAGCAAACAGTGAAAGTCTTTCCAAATACATTTTTAGGTTTGTTAAACAAAACAATAAAAGAAATCATTAACCACACATGATTGGTAGTTGAAAATCCATTTAGAATTGTAATAAAAAGCTGTTCTGTTATTTAGATTTTCATACTTTTTATTGTTTATTTTAAATATTATAATTCTTACAAAAGATACACATTAAGCTCATGGAAAATATCAAGTTTGATAAAGAAAACAACAGATATGGAAAATTTTAAGAAGCGATACCTCCAAACACAGAGTCTAGCTTGATGGAAGGGCAGAGAAAAGAAGATTAAAAATAAAGTGGGCTTCAAATCGGGCACAGTGACCTCTGCACCTGATTGTCTGCTTATCGCACCCAATCCGGAAACATTAATCCAACATAAGGTACAGTAGTATGGTAGTTATGGTACGAGACTAGTAACTCGGAGGTTGTGCGTTCAAATCTCATTAGACAAGTGATGAAATTGAATTCAATAAATCTGGCAGATTTTGAATTAGCATCAGAAAAATTACCATGTAAAAATTTATCAGGCTCACTAATGTCCTTCTACCTTGTCTAGCCTATGTGTGAATTCAATTTTAAAAAAAGCTCTATGATCCCAACCTAAAAGAAAGGACTCAATTAGCAACTATATCTATTTCTTGGAGCTTAATATATCTCTTGGAAACATTGCTACAAGTTCAGATGTGGCAGAGATGTCTTCCTAGGTTCAGTGGTAACAGTTACTCCCATAAACACTTTTTAATGGGACTCCACTCAGTCTGCTCCACAATAGTGTACCCCAGAGGTGAAATAATAGTATGCCTTTCTGCTCGAAATTGGATATCTGTATCTTTTGCACAAGTACTGTTTCAGTCTCGTCAAAAACAGACTGAGCAAACATTTAGTGAGATGTAGCTTCATATGAATTTATAAGCTGCTTTATTTCAGAGTTAGGTGAACATACAGAACATCAGTTATGATTGGATTAACTTAATTAAATGAGAGTAAGGTATCTGCCTGATATTACAAAATAAAGAACAAGCCACACTTCCCCACACTGGTGGGTCATCTGGCTTGATCTGAACAGAATTATTTCCCTGCATGGTAACCTTCATGTAGTCTTTAATCGACTAATTTACTTTGTAGCTCTCAATTCCAAATACCTCACTGCCTGCAGCATCCTTTGTCAAAAGTCTTGCTGATTTTTGGTGCCTGTGTCACTGCCATTTTTATCTCTCACTGTTACGTGCAGGTGAGAAAGAGGTCTCGGATTCCCTTTCAGCCTTCACCTGGTTTTGCTGTAATAGGGTTTAATTTTAAACATCCCGTGACCTGAATTTTACGCCACCCCAACAGGCCAGATGGTGGTGGGAGAGTGGCGTAAAATGGAGTGGGAGGCCTTCCCGACCCACTCCCGCCTCCCCCCCAGTTTACGTAGGGCGGGGGAGGCGAAAAACAGGCTGCCTGCCCCAGGCCAATCAAGGCCCTTAAGTTGCCAATTAACCACCACTTAAAGGCCTTCGCCCATCTCCATGCTGATTTTATGTGCGGCAAGCGGGTGTCCTGGAGCCAGGAAAGGCCGCTCGGTAAAAGCTGGCGGCCTCTCCGCGCCCTAGGGGTTGGCACTGACAATCGGGCACAGGGTCCCCGATTGAGGGCTGCCTCTGCTTCCCCTTCACCCCCAGAACCCAAGATGCCCCCCTCCCCCCCAAACAATCACCCTTGCCTCGTCAGGGCCTGACCGATTACCCCCAGCGAGGCAACCCAAACTTGCCTGGACTCCTAGCTCCATGTCCTCCGCTGGGCTGCAGTCCCAGCAGTAGCTGCCACTCCCAGTGGCGCTGCTGGGACTAAGAGCTGCCGGCCCGCTGTTTGGCCGGCAGCTCAATGAGGCGGGACTTCCTCAGGTGGAAGTCCCGCCTCGGAACAATTAAAGCCTGGGGACCCATAAAATGCGGGACGGAACCCCAGGCTAGGCAGAAGCAGGTTCACCACTGGGTTTTATGTCAGTGGCCAGCTCCTGTCTGCCCAATGTAAAATCCAGCCCCATGTTTTTTTGGCTCCCCCTTGGTGAATCCTTGTTCACCGCTTTTCAATTATAAGACAAAGAAACCAGAACAAACATGCTTTCTCAGGTTTAAAGAAGAAAAGTTGAAATTTATTAAACTTAAAATCTAATTCAATTAACGTCTACGAATACACGACGCACCCATGCTGGCATACATATGTGATACACACATGCAAATAGAGACAGAAAAGAGCAGAAGAAAAATAAAGTGGAAAGGTTTGAGGCAATATCTGAAGAGTTGTTGTTACGGTTCTTCCAGCTCACTGTAGAGTTCTTTATAGGTAGATCTTGCTTTTTGTTGGGGCCCAGTATTCTTCTTAAACTTTGTTCGTTCTAGCAGTCTTTTCTCTCTGGGGGGTTCATGTGTCTTCAGTGGATTCAGAGGCTTATGAGAAAGAGATGGGAGCAGACAGGAGAGAGATCTTCTCAGTCCAGGAGCAAACAGACACTCTGCCCAAACTGTTTGTACAAATTCAAAAAACTCAGGTTGCCCAGCAGGTTAGTCATGTGACTAGCTGGTTTGACCATGTCCGTTTGTGTATTTGGCCATCTTAGCAGTCAACCTGGAATGCGAGCTCACCAACCTTCAAAGTCTGGTGATCAAAAGTCCATTGTGGGTTGAACGCCAGGGAATGGCTGGTTTGTCCTCCCAAACACTGTCTGTTAATATGCAAATATCTTTTGCAACTATGGCTGACCTGTTCAACAAGTCCTTTCTTAACACTAGTAGCAGTTTAAAATCAATGTTCATGACAAAATTAATATGCCTCATTCTTGGCAGGTGGGGGCCTGGCATGACACTCACCTTTAACAGCCAGAAAAGGAACACCTACTAGATCCTCTGCTGAACATCTCAGACCAGCAACTCTCTGATACCAACTTGTAAGGGTATATTGAATACCAAGACAAGCTAATAAACTGGTTATTGTCTACAAGTCACTGAAAAAACATCAAAGCTAACTTATTAGTATCTTAACTATTTTTTCCCCTCAGAGTCCTTTTTATTAGCTTCTGCAAGTATACATTGCGATTAAAATCTGATATTAAAGGTAACTCCTTCTTCAAATTCTTCTCTGTGACAAAAATGATTGAAAGATCCTGAAATTTGGCAGCACATGACAGCATGCCATGTTGAGTAAGCCTCCAAGAATGGGCCCAGATGGCTTTCAAGATGGAGCCTAAATATCACTTGTGTTGATTGGATATATTCCACATTATTAGCCTTATGTTTTGTTTTAGGGAGGCTCACATAGCGATACTGCACCTTCTTGCAGTCAGTAGACAGAGTTCTGCTAGCTTGCTCATTGCAGTTCACTCTCACTGCCCAGTTGTTCTGTGCAATGAGCATTGAGCTAGGTCCTTTGGAAGTGCAAAGCTGATTGTAGTTTTTGTACTGTCTGAATCTACTATCCAGACAATTTAAGTAAAGGAGCATTATGAGAATATGTGCAGGAAGGTAGTCTTCTGGCTGCAACTCCTCTAATAGTCATCTCAATTTGTGGAGCTTTTGTGGGGTGCAAAACATAATCTTCAATTGGCCTATGTGCATATTGTTGGATTCCCTCGGTCTCATTCCAAGTTTTTCATCAGGATGTCTCTTTTGGTTTTAGTTTTGGAGGTGAGCATGGTACACAGTGTTTACAGGAGATTGCTGGGGAGTACAGGAAGAAGTCCAGAGTGGATTGTTCAAACTGAAGTCTGCAAAGTATTGCAGAGTTCTGGAGGTAATGCTTCATATGTAAATAGCACTAATGGTCTTGCTCAGAGCTGTGATGTTTATGGGCAGTAAAAGAGTATAATCTGACTCTTATTGAAGATCTGGCCTAATCTGAGACTCTCTTTCTCGTGTCAGGTTCTGATTCTGCCTGAGAACAGAAGGGGAAAGGCTTGATACTTGTATCTTCAGGGTGACAGACACTTCTGTTCAGGTGCAGGTTTCAGCAACAATGAGGTGTTGCTGGATCCCTGAGTGTGTGTGTGTGTGAATGGTTAATGGTACACAGGGTTGATAAGGATGTCTCCATCTTCAGTCTTGAATTTTTCTGGGAGGCAGGGCTAGGCCACAATCAAATTAATTGAAGCTTACCAGCAAAAGCATCTGAAATTTGGGTGGTAAGGATGCCATTCTTTAAGAAGCTGAAGATGCTGAAGTATTTTAATGGCTTCTTGCCATCCGGAGGAAATTTCAGGTGTAAGTGTGTAGCATGCAAAACTTTTGGGTTAGTACATTGAAGGATTCAATCCTAAATAGATAGCGGTGGCAGGGGAGCATAATCATATTTATTGTTGTCACACTGCCCAGGAGAGTTATCAGCAGGTTATCCAGCTGGCTAAGTTAGCTACACACTGGTTTGGGGGAAGGGAGGAGGTCAGTGCACACATGATGGCAAGTTTCAATGTGACATATACACAATGGTACCTAAAGCTAGACCCTGAGCATGCAAAGGACTCCCACACTTCTGTATGACCATCCTACGCTCACATAATTTCCCATATTCTTTGATGCTTTGAAAGTTTTCTTTTTCTCTACTTTTAATGATCTTGTTGATTAGAGTATCAACCTCTTTGGCCTTGCTTCCTGTCTATGGAGGAATTACTACTCAAGATCAAGCAAAACGCCTGACACATCCATACACCATGAGTAAGTGCGACACCAGAATACTGCCCATTATGTCAAACTGTAAATCATAAATAACTAATTCTAACCACAGCAGAAAATGAATTATTTGTAGCCTGCTGTTTTAACACAGAGATGTGATGCTGTCACACTTTGGTCTGGATCAGACAAAGAACTGCAATTTGTTAAACTCATTAAAAGGCCAGATAGCACTGAGTGATATGTTTATCAAAACTTTGCACTGAGACCCGACAACATTTGCATTGCATTCCCGTTGCATCACAACTCCATCTACTGGTTCATTCAGCATGATTATCACATCAATTAAAGAATTCCCAGCAGGGATCAGAGCTGGTACACCTCAGTAAATGAAATGCAGCATTTCAAGGATGGTCTTCCAAATGAAATGAGTTCTGCATTACCAGAGGACTTTACTCATTAGAGTTTACAGGGAGGGATTGAAGCTCCTCTGCTAGCTTTCATAACAAACATTTCCCCATACATTTTATCAGCATCAAGAGCACAGAAAAATAACTCCAGCGCCAAGCAAATAACACTAACAACTGTTTAGTTAATGGCACAGTACTGCATGTGCACCAAGTGCAATGATACAATTTAAAGCAAGAACAAGAGACTTATGTTAGCTATCAACAATGATATTTTATTTTTGGATTTCTACAGCATGCTGAATTAGCAACATGATATCATTGTTTATTGTACTGCTGGTGGGGAACCTTGCTTGCTGGGAGAACGTATTGTCATTGCGAGCACATACTCCCAATGATCTTCTGACCTAGAAAATCATGCTGAAAGCACACTTAAGTCCCCAATTTGAGATCTCAGTAGAAGAGGCTTTCCATCAGGTGTGGAAATTCGTAAGATTACTCCTAATAGGTCAAATTCCATTTTTATTATAGAGGAATTGTATGTGTAGTTTGGGAATTGCATACCATGATTCGATCCATTTACAGTCAAGACAAGTGATTAGTAGTGGTTCAGCAAGATCTGTTTTTAATCTGATATGAAACAGCAGCATACTATTTTACAAAGGTATGCACTGATCCCTCACTGCATGTGCTGCATCATGGTATCTGCCCAGTTTAATTAAATCACATTTGTAATGGATATGGCTTTATGGCGATTAAATCAATTTTACCTTGAAAACTGTAAGCCTTATCCATTACAAATGTGATTTCCAACTCTACAGAATAGAGTGCCACAGTTTCACATCAGTTCTCCTTGCAGTGAGTCTCAATTTGAGCAGTCATAAGAGGCCAAGTTTAATACAGACAAATCTCCACAGGTATGTGAGGAGGGGGATGTCAGAAAGAGAACAGTTACTGAGCTGTGCCCATGTGCTTCCTAATAGTAGACTATCAACAGCATTGGTAAAGATCTTAGAGCTGAATATCCACCTTCATTCGTAGCGATACTTGGTATGTGGCTCAGACTAAGGAGAAAGGGAAAGAAAATAATGTGAAAATTAAGGGATTTAATCTTGATATTCCTAACAATTTTAAGAATAAATAAGATAACAAACAAATAATTAGTAAAGTGCATAACTAAGTAGTTGCCTCATATCAGAATTTCCTCTATATCATAATAGCCAAAAATTCCTACTTCAGAAATGGTGCAGATTTTGGTATATATTCTGGCACAGCATTCACAGTAACTGTTATGACATTAAAACCAAAGTGTGATTCATTCTAAACAAAATTAATATGAAGAAATAGAGATATGCACATCCTTGGCAGAACTTCAAATTTGAAATAGGAATGAGCAGATGTTTATGATGGAAAAAGAATGATTTATTAACAGACTTGCCCTTGTTTTAATTTAAAAAGAGGTAGCTGAGTGATATTGAACTACTTCTCAGTCTATTTCATGGATACCAAGAAACAAAATAGTACACTTGATTTGGGATTTCAATTAGGGATTTTTGTTCTCCCTCAGTTATTCCCCTTCCTTTCCTGAAGCACTTACTCAAGGTGGGCATGATTCCACAAGTATTGACAGTCCCTTGATAGCCACCCAAGTGGCTGTTATTTATGGAGAAGCCAAGACAGCAACTGTCATCATTTGTTCGACTGCAGGGGACTTCACAGTTAATCCCAGTTCAATCAATGTATAGATTTTAGCAGGGTTCACTGACTAGCCATTGGGAGTGGGAACCTTGAGTGATTTTCTTTTCCTCTCCCTAATCCAAGGAGACTGTGACTGATTATAGTCCTCCTAAAGCTCCTCCAGGCTCAGCTCAGCTAACTCATTGAATTGAATTTAAGACCTTCCCAATGTCTATGGGAGAATGGGATTAACTAGTTTATTATTTATCAGTTGATCCAACATCGTCTATGGGAAGGCTTTTAAAAGCAATAAGGAATTAAATTAACACTTATTTAGTAAGTCACGGGTTAATTAAGGGCAGCCAGTATGAATTTGTAAAAGGCAAATTATGTTTGACCAATTTAGTAGAATTCTTTGAGGAAATAACTGTCTTTATAGAGGGAAAAGTGCAGAGACTAGAGAAACAGGTTTTTTTTTTACTCAAACAAAGAAGGTTGTAAGTTGTGATGACAGGTCACAGACATGAAACGTTGGGCTGGATTTTACGGCAGGTGGACAGGAGCTGGCCATGGCATAAAAGTCAGTGGCGAGCCCGCTTCTGCCTGGCCTGGGGATCTGTCCTGCATTTTACAGGTCCCTGGGCTTTAACTGGTCCGAGATGGGACTTCCAGCAGCTTGAGGGAGGAAGTCCCACCTCATTGAGCTGCCAGCCAATCATCGGTCCGGCAACTCTTAGTCCCAGCTGCGTCACCAGGAATGGTGGCCACTGCTGGGATTGCAGCCCAGCCGAGGACATGGAGCCAGGAGCGCAGGTAAGTTAGAGTTACCTCGCTGGGGGATCGGTCACGTCCCGGCGAGGCACGGGTGGTCATTTGGGGGGAAGGGGGGGGGCATCTCGGGTCCTGGGGGTGGTTGGGGAAGCGGGGCGGCCCTCAATCAGGCACCCTGTGCCCATTTGTCAGGTCCCACCCCCGTGGCACTGTGAGGCCACCTAGTTTCACTGGGTGACCTTTCGCATCTCCCGGACGCCCACTTGCCACAAGTAAAATCCCCCTGGAGGCGGGCGAAGGCCCTGAAGTGGCCTCCCGGAGCCTCCCGCTCAATTTTACACCCCCCCCATCCCCGCCACCATACAGCTCGCTGGAGTGGCATAAAATTCCGGCTGTTTCTCTCTCCACAGATGCTGAATATTTCCAGCACTTTCTATTTTTTATTTCAGATTTCCAGCATCCACAGTATTTTGCTTTATTTTAAGGTTATAAGGAGAACTGATAGAGGTATTCCAAATTTTGAGATTTTTTGACAAAGTAAATTGAGAAAATTTATTTTTGCAGGTTGATGAAGCAGTTACTAAATTTAAGATCATCACCAAAAGAATGAAAGGAGAAATTGGAGTTTTTTTAACTTGGATTTTTTGGATATTAAAGAATACAAATTGCTATGTTCTGGATTTGTTTCTCGATCATCAAATGAGGACCACACTGGCAAGGTTAGCAGTAAGATGGCCCCCATCCAATCTGTGCATAAGTTTATGCCACTGCTAAATTCGCTGGGCTCATTTTTTAGGCATCCCAGGCAGCCACCTAAAACAACTATTGGGCCCTGTGTTTTTGTTAATTGGGGCCTAATGGCCATTCAACTTCTGCCTGCCCTGCTCAGAATTTTTCAGTGGCCCTTGTGGGCCACCAAGTAAAGGTACTTTTTTTTAATATAAATTTTTAAGTACCTTCCTGTGGAGCCAGGAGGAGCAGGAGTAAAAATTCAACTTCACAGACATCATGATTGGCATCACTCCAACCATCTTCCTGAGAGCAGCAGGCAGGTAACGTGACAACCAGCAATGCATAAGCTGCCTGTGGAGGCACAGCAGGTGGCAGTATTTCATGCATAAAGTATTAATGCAACCAAAGGTCCAAATCCTCACTGCTGACCTTGTGCCTCCTGGTCTCCTGCAATTCCAAAAGATTATGGGAAAGAAACTAGGCAAATGGAGTGAACTGGACAACTCTTTCAGAGATTGGTCATGGACATGATGGGATGGATAATCTCCTGTGTTATAAAATTCGATGAGGATAATTTTGAAATTTTCCCCCGGGTGATAACCTGATGGATTGGGTCACCTTCTTTATAAAACCCAATCAACATTTATTCTATGGGTTTGGAATGGAAGAAAAATCGAACAGGTTCTACAATGGGTGGGGGATCCATTCTGCATTGTTACTGGCCAGGCAGTAACGTTGAAAATTACCCCCAATTATTCTATGGCTTACTGGTTAAATCATGGGAAAAAATCAAGCGCATGGGAAAGGCTTCCACTGCTATGTCCAGACTGGCCAAGAGAGTGTGGGAAAATGGCGCACTGACACGGAACACAAAAGTCCGAGTGTATCAAGCCTGTGTCCTCAGTACCTTGCTCTATGGTAGCGAGGCCTGGACAACATATGTCAGCCAAGAGCGACGTCTCAATTCATTCCATCTTTGCTGCCTCCGGAGAATACTTGGCATCAGGTGGCAGGACTATATCTCCAACACAGAAGTCCTCGAGGCGGCCAACATCCCCAGCTTATACACACTACTGAGTCAGCAAAGCTTGAGATGGCTTGGCCATGTGAGCCGCATGGAAGATGGCAGGATCCCCAAAGACACATTGTACAGCGAGCTCGCCACTGGTATCAGACCCACCGGCCGTCCATGTCTCCTCTTCAAAGACTCTGCAAACGCGACATGAAATCCTGTGACATTGATCACAAGTTGTGGGAGTCAGTTGCCAGTGTTCGCCAGAGCTGGTGGGCAGTCATAAAGGCAGGGCTAAAGTGTGGCGAGTCGAAGAGACTTAGCAGTTGGCAGGAAAAAAGACAGAAGCGCAAGGGGAGAGCCAACTGTGTAACAGCCCCGACAAACAAATTTTTCTGCAGCGCCTGTGGAAGAGCCTGTCACTCTAGAATTGGCCTTTATAGCCACTCCAGGCGCTGCTCCACACACCACTGACCACCTCCAGGTGCTTATCCATTGTCTCTCGAGATAAGGAGGCCAAAGATAAGACTGGTTAAATTATATTAGTTGCTACAAAGTCAGCAGAGTGCTCAACATTTATACCACAGATATTTTCCAAGCATTGTCTTATGCAACTTCATCCAGCCACCTCTCCAAGCCTGTGTAAGCCACGTCATGATAATCATGTTCTCATGAGTTAGTTAAACAATAGAGCCAATTCCAAGTACAACATCATTTATTTAACACTACAAGTCATCAATCCTGCTACTTTTCACTTTTTTTTTCACCTGGATGCCTAAAATTGTTTTTCTAATATCTATCCTGGTGGTACAGGCCAGTACCACGAGAGATGGTTGGCTTCTGCTCTGTTGCAACAGGCTCTTGGGACTGAGAAGGCCCATGTTTCATAACAACTAAGTGTGGGAAGGACTCGTTGTGAGCTGCATCTCTTGTGTGACTGCCTGGTGTAAGTACAGGTGTACTAGGTAGAATAGCGATGGTTAGCTTTAAACATATATATCCACAGATTAAAGACTCATTCTATAATGGCTATACAAGGTCAAACCTGAAGTATGGGAGACATTACCTCATTAGCCACCCGTGAGAAGAGACAAGGAATATAGTCAGTTGTAATCAATCAAGGAGAATGTCGGGAAGGAATCTGGTATAAATAGAGGTTGTGTTCTGGATATTCTTTGAAGAAATATGACTTTGAATGTTACAGAAAACTAATGAGCACTCATGTAAAATATCCCGAGTGTAATAAACAACCTAATACATTAATGAGCTTGCACACCAAATGGCAGTAACTAACCTTACCATTAAACAAGCTTACATGTCAAAAGGATACACACAGAACCTGATGGCATTTGTCCCCATATTTGTTATAAGTAATTGCACCTATAAAGGCCACAACACACTGGAGCTCCTTGGGGCACTTCAATCTAGCCTTGCTGAGGATAGCATTAGCAGTCAAGATGACCTCCTGAGAAGTCCGGATATTTGAGTTGTGATGTTATAAATGGTATGAATATTCCATATACACTGGATATAAGGGGTTATGTTTTACTTGCTCAGTGACTTGATTTAATAAAGTGTGTCAACCAGATATTTCAGTGCATCCTAGTCCTCAAAACTATGGTAAAGGTAAAGAATGTACAACAATACCCGATACTATTCCCTTGGGATATATGAATATATTATATAAACCCAACGGACTGGATTTTATGGGCCCCCACTGAGGCGGGATCGGAGGAGGGGGGCCTGTAGAATTGAAAAGGGAGATGGGGCCAGAGGATCCATTGCCTCCCCATCGCCAAGTGATTTTGTCAGGGCAGGATAGGCCAACAACAGTCTTCCCGCCCTGAGGCCATTTACGGCCCTTAAGTGGCCAATTAACAGCCACTTAAGGGCCCCGTCCTCCCGCCACTGGGAGTTAACCAGCAGCGGGGGAGGTCGCCCAGTAATACGAGGCACCCTTTCTGTGGGTTTGTGTGGATGGGGGGATCCATCCTCCATGGGCAATCTCCGTGGCCCATGGAGAACACCCGTTGGGAAAAACTCCAACTCCCTGTACCATCCTCCCCCTGCACTACACTCCCACCCTTCCTCTCCCACCCTCCCCCCACTTGCCAGTGTCTTCTGCACTGGCTCAGATGACCACGCCTAACTTACCTGATGTCCAGAATTTCAATGCTGGGCCAGGGTCCAGGGCCTCTGCGATTGGCCGGCAGCTCTTGGAGACAGAATCCCCATCTTTAAAGGGATGGGGATCCCAGCACCGGCCACTTAAGTGCTGGAAGAATGCGATACCGCGCTGGGCGGGGGTGGGGGGCATGGAACAACTGAGGCGGGGTTCCTCCTGCCTTTTCGGCCTGGTGACAGGAGCCCTGCCGGTGCCAGAAAATCCAACCCAACATGTGTAAGCCTAGGTCTGACTTACACACGCTCTTTAAAAAAGTCTTTGATGGCCCAGTCTGAAGGCCTATGATAAAATAGAAGCAAAACACTGTAGCTGCTGTAAATCTGAAATAAAAACAGAAAGTGCTGGAAATACACAGCAGGCCTGGCAGCATATATGGAGAGAGAAGCAGAGTTAACATTTCAGGTCTGTGACCTTTCATCAGAACTGGCAAAGATTAGAAATATAATAGGTTTTGAGTAAGTGAAAGTAACGGTGTAGGGGGAGAAGAAGAACAAAAGGACAGGTCTGTGATAGGGTGGAGGGCGAGAGAGATTAAATGACAAATATGTCATTGGGCAAAAGGTAAAGGGAGTGGTAATAGTTGTAGTAAAAGACCAAGCATTTGTTCAGAGAGCATGTTAATGGCAGAATAATGAATAGCTCTGTCCAAAAGCAAAAACATGAAAAACAAGTTTAAGTCTGCTTCATGGTTAAAAAAAACAATCAAAATGGGGGTCACAGACTAACACGAATGGATCTTTTCTTGCTGAGTTTTTATTTTTCAATGAAATGTAATTTTGTTGAACATTTGGAATTATTTTTTCACTGTTTACAGCCATACACTTTAATTTATTTACCCAATCAACCTGACCAAGCTCTCCCCTTGTATCTTAGTAATAATCTTAGTTTAATTTTAAGATTCTTGTTTTGGACTTGAGTATGTCACTCTCAAACAGAATGTGGAATTCAATTGTATTATGATCACTTTTTCCAAAGTATTGTTTGCTAAGAGATTACTAAATTAAACCTGGCTCATTACACAATACTAGATCTAATATAGCTTTAACCCTGGTTAATTGCACAATGTCTTACTCCAGGAAACTGTCACAAAAGCATTCTACAAACTTATCTTTGAGACTACCTTTGCTAATTTGATTTGTCCTGTCTATATGTATTAGATTAAAAGAAGAGGCTTATAATGTTCCAAAGATTAGTAGCAAGTCGCAGGATTGAGAGTGTTTTAGAAACTGCCAAAGGGCCACCAAAAATTTGATAAAATGGGAAAATATAGAATGAGAGTAAACTAGTTAGGAATATTAAAATAGATTGTAAGAGCTTTTACAGGTATAGAAAAAGGAAGAGAGTAGCTAAAGTAAATGTTGGTCCCTTAGAAGCAGAGACAGGAGAAATTATTATGGGGAATGAGGAAATGGCAGAGGCATTGAACAAATATTTTGTATCTGTATTCACAATAGAAGACACAAATTGAGCTCCTGAAATAGAGGGTAACCTAGGGGCTAAAAAGAGTAAGGAAATGAAGGTAATTAATATCAGTCGAGAAAAAGTATTGGAGAAATTTAAGGGACTAAAGTCTGAAAAAATCCTCAGGACCTGATAGCCTACATCCAAGGGTTCTAAAAGAATAGTAATACATGAGGATTGAGAGAGTTTTAGAAACTATCAAAGGGCAAACAAAAAATTGATAAAAAGAAAAAAGATAGAATATTAGAGTAAAGCACTCAGGAAAATTAAAACAGTTGAGAAGAGCTTTGATAAGTATATAAAAAGGAGCAGAGTAGCTAAAGTAAACAATGGCCCCTTAGAGGCAGAGACTGGAATAATCATTATGGGGAATAAGGAAATTGGCAGAGACGTTGAACAAATATTTTGAGCGAAATTTTCACGATGGAGGTGGGAAATGGAAGTTGAGGCTGCTTCTGGGTCCTGAAACTGCCTCCGGAAGTAGACTGAAGTCACAATTTGCATGGGGGCAACCTCTTAAATTGGATTGGAGTTAGGTTTAGCAGCCAATTAGAGGCCACGGGGCAGGAGCAGAGGCAGGCCAGATGAAGTGTGGGCCCTATTCAGATCACTACTGTGGCTGCTATTTAACTCTTAAGGAAGCAAGCAAAAGACATCCTGCGAGATTGGAGTGTACTGAAGTATGCAAAGAAGGCATTGGAAAGCCAGAGACCTGGCACCCGAGGCAGGACAACCTCCCCGGTTGTTGGATAGTGAGCTGGAGGTGATGTTTGAGGCCCTGAAGGAGAGGAGAGAGGTGGGAGGAGGAGGCCTGGGTTGAGACAGCTGCTACCATCAGTGGCAAAAGTGTAATTAGAAGAACAAGGATTCAGTGCCATTAAAGGTTAAATTGCCTCATACGCTCTGGCAAGGTGAGTGCAATCCCCAATCCATAGGACAGGTCTCAAAGCTTGCACCTTTCAGAAGAAACACCACCTGAGGACCCTTATGGCGCATGCTGCCCCTGCTGAGGACCACTGAAAACTGCCTGGATAGGGGCAGATGCAATTGGCCA
Source organism: Heterodontus francisci (assembly GCF_036365525.1). Lineage (NCBI taxonomy): Eukaryota > Metazoa > Chordata > Chondrichthyes > Heterodontiformes > Heterodontidae > Heterodontus > Heterodontus francisci. The sequence continues at coordinate 142,020,872 of NC_090376.1, forward strand.
TCAAGGACAGCAGTGCTTTATCTCGCCCTCTTTTGTCCTTGCAGGAAAAAAAGGTAAATAATGCCTGGGAAAGGGTGTTGGCAACTGGTGGGGTTCCATACCACCAAAGGATAACACCAATGGAGGAACGAGCAGAAGAAATAGCCAAGCTTTCAGATAAGGAAGAAGTCGGGCCTGGCGAGATGACAACCCATAGTGCAGATGGTGATTACACAGGGTGAAGTACTTAATAGAGGGGTGCAGTAAAAGCCACCCTGTCCAGTCATTGACTCATGGAGTCATAGAGTTATACAGCACAGAAACAGGCCCTTTGGCCCATCGTGTCCTTGCCAGCCATCAAGCCTTTCTATCCTAATCCCATTTTCCAGCACTTGGTCCATAGCCTTGTATGCTATGGAATTTCAAGTGCTCATCTAAATACTTCTTAAATGTTGTAAGGATTTCTGCCTCCACCATCCCTTCAGGCATTGTGTTCCAAATTCCAACCACCGTCTGGATGAAAACATTTTTCCTCAAATCCCCTCTAAACCTCCTGCCCCTTGCCTTAAATCTATGCCCCCTAGTTAATGACACCTCCGCTAAAGGAAAAATTTTCTTCCTATCTAACCTATCAATGCCCCTCATAATTTTGTATACCTCAATCAGGTCCCCTCTCAGCCTTCTCTGCTCCAAGGAAAACAACCCTCGCCTATCCAGTCTCACTTCATAGCTGAAATGCTCCAACCAGGCCACATCCTGGTGAATCTCCTCTATACCCTCTCCAGTGCAATCACATCCTTCCTATAGTGTGGCGACCAGAACTGTACACAGTACTCCAGCTGTGGCCTAACTAGCATTTTGTACAGTTCCATCATAACCTCCCTGCTCATATTCTATGCCTCAGCTAAGAAAGGCAAGTATTCCATATGCCTTCCTAACCACCTTATTTATCTGTGCTGCTGCCTTCAGTGATCTATGGACAAGTACACCATGGTCCCTCTGACTCTCTGTACTTCCTAGGGTCCTACCATCCATTGTATATTCCCTTGCCTTGTTAGTCCTCCCAAAATGCATCACCTCACACTTCTCAGGATTAAATTCCATTTGCCACTGCTCCGCCCATCTTACCAGCCCATCTATATTGTCCTGTAATCTAAGGCTTTCCTCCTCACTATTTACCACACCACCAATTTTCGTGTCAACTCCAGTAGCACTCCAAGCATTGATTTGCATTGGGAAATCATCCCCTCCCTCTGCAGCCCCAGAGGAACCTCACAAAACAAAGGATACTCCTAGCAAGCGCACCGTCCACTAACATAGATATTCTCACCTTGCTGGGCAGTGGCATGCTTTTAGGTAGGCTGGCACTGGGTGAGGAGAACAGCACAAGTGTGCAGGAGGAGGTGCCAGTTGCAGAGGCAGCTGTGGGCAGTTCCCCTGGGAGGAGGGAGGACAGACATAGCCCTGCTGAGCTTGGCACAGATGCAGGCCTCAGGATTCACAGGAAAGAAGGCTCTATTTAGAAAAGCAGCAGATGTGCTTCCACATGTCAGAGTTTTATGTGGCAGTGCGGGGTTATGGGCTGAGGATGGAGAAGTCCATCCAGCTCATACGTGTCACAATAGCTCAGAGTTAAAAGCACATTGCTCCTCCATAGAGAGAGTGGCCACCGTCATGGAGATCCATAAGCGGTGGCACCCTGAGTTGATGCAGAGCAGTACAGTTGCATGCATAGGGATAGAGAAAACACAGCGGGAGCAGAGCTTTGAAAAGCGCGCCAAAAGGAACAGAGTTGGAGACCAGAGAGAGCGAGAGAAAACACAGTGGGAGCAGAGCTTTATAAAACACGCCGAAAGGAACAGAGTCAGAGACCAGAGAGAGAGAGAGAGAGAGAGGGTATTTTCAGGGAGAAAAACAGTGTGAAATAAAAACAAAGAGTGACATCACAGGAAAACCGTAAGTTCATTGGTTGGTAAGTAACTGCGAGTTGAATTATCTATTCTAAATTGATTGCAGATTAAAGGTGAATAGGAGAAATATTTTACAGATTAAAAACTAAAGACGAGTCGGAAATTTAAAAAACAAATTAAAATCTAATTAAATAAAATAGAGATGCAGGGCCAGGTGATGTGTTGTACCTGCATGATGTGGGAGCTGGTGGACCCCATTGTGGTTCCTAGTGACCACATCTGTAGCAAGTGTTGGCTGCTCAAGGAACTCCGGCTCAGAGTTGATGAGCTGGAGTCTGAGCTTCAGACACTGCGACACATCAGGGAGGGGGAGAGATACCTGGACGCTGTGTTTCAGGAGACAGTCACACCCCTTAGATTAACTACCTTGAATTTGGCCAGTGGTCAGGGACAGGAGGGTGTGACTATGAGTGAGGCAGGTAGAGGGATCCAGGAGGTAGTGTTGCAGGAGCCTCAGCCCTTGTCCTTGTCCAACAGGTTCGAGATTCTTGCTCCCTGTGTGGATGAGAGCAGGGACTGTAGGGAAGATGAGCAAACTGACCATAGCACTGTGGTACAGGGAGCCATTCAAGTGGGGGGAGAAAAGAAAAATGTAGTTGTAATCGGGGATAGTATAGTTAGGGGCATAGACACTGTTCTCTGTGGCCAGGATCAAGAGTTCTGAAGGCTGCATTGCCTACCTAGTGCTAGGGTTCAGGATATCTCATCTGGGCTGCAAGGGAACTTGGAGTGGGAGGGGAAAAATCATGTTGTCGTGGCCCACGTAGGTACCAATGATACAGGTAGAACAAGGATAGAGGTTCTGCTGAGGGAATATGAGCAGCTAGGGGCTAAATTAAAAAGAACCAAAAAGGTAATAATCTCCGGATTACTACCTGAGCCACGAGCTAATTGGCACAGGGTCAATAAGACTAAGGAGGTAAATGTGTGACTCAAGGATTGGTGTGGGAGAAATGGGTTTGAATTAATGGGGCATTGACACCACTACTGGGGAAGGAAGGAGCTGTTCCGATGGGACGGGCTCCATCTGAATCATGCTGGGACCAGAGTCCTTGCAAATCGTATAACTAGGGCTGCAGCTAGGGCTTTAAACTAAATAGTGGACGGGGGTGGGGGCGGGGGAACGGTTCAGTTGCATGGAAAATTAGGAAGTTGAAGTTAAAGGAGAAGGTAGGAGTGCAGGTTAGTGATGAGGCTGATTGTTACCAGAAAATAAAAGGTAGGGACAGAATGTGTGAACGTCATATTGCACCAAGGAATAGTACAAGAGTAGGGAAATTTGATAATAGAAGAAACTTAAAGGCTTTGAATCTGAATGCACAAAGCATTTGGAACAAAATGAATGACTTAACAGCACAAATAGAGACAAATGGGTATGACTTAGTGGCGATTACTGAGACGTGGTTGCAGGGAAACCAGTTTTGGGAATTGAATATCCAAGGGTACTCAGTATTTTGGAAGGATAGGCAGGAAGGAAAAGGAGGTGGTGTAGCTTTGTTAGTAAAGGAAGAGATCAGTGCTGTAGTGAGAAATGATATAGGCACTGGAGATCAAGACGTAGAATCAGTCTGGATAGAAATAAGAAATAGCAAGGGAAAGAAGTCCCTGGTGGGAATAATCTATAGGTCCCGAAACAGTAGCTCTGCAGTGGGGCACAGTATAAACCAGGAAAAACTGGGGGCTTGTAAGAAAGGTGCGGCAATAATCATGGGTGATTTTAATATGCATGTAGACTGGATTAATCAAATTGGCAAGGGTAGCCTCGAAGGAGAGTTCATTGAATGTTTGAGATTGTTTTTTGGAGCAATATGTTGTGGAACCAACCAGGGAGCAGGCTGTTCTAGATTTGGTATTATGTAATGAGGTGTGATTAATTAATGATCTCATAGTTAAGGATCCTCCAGGGAAGAGTGATCATAGCATGCTAGAATTTCAAATTCAGTTTGAGGGTGAGAAACTGGAGTCCCATACTAGTGTTCTGGAGTTAAACAAAGGTAATTACAGAGGCATGAGGACAGATTTGGCCCTAGTGGATTGGGCAGGAAGACTAAAAGGTAGGACAGTTGATGAGCAGTGGCAGAGGTTGAAGGAGATATTCAATTCCTCCAACTAAAATATATTCCAGAGAGAAAAAAAAATTGCAAGGGGGGGAAAACATCCATGGCTAAGCAAGGAAGTTAAGGATAACATAAAGACAAAAACGAAGGCACACCATATTGCAAAGGCTAGTAGCAGGTGGGAAGTTTGGGAAACGTTTAAAGATCAACAAAGGGTTATTAAAAAAGTAATAAAAAGAGCAAAGGTAAATTATGAAAGAAAACTAGCGCAAAATATAAAAACGGACAGCAAAAGCTTTTATAAGTATATAAAAGGGAAGAGAGTAGCTAAAGTGAATGTTGGTCCCTTAGAATTTGTGACTGGGGAGTTAATAGTGGGGAACACAGAAATGGCAGAGACACTAAATCAGTATTTTGCCTCAGTTTTCATGGTGGAGGACACTAGTACCATCCCAACAGTAACAGGTAATACAGAGGTTATAGAAAGGGAGGAACTTAGAACAATCATCATCACTAGGGAAAAAGTACTGAGCAAACTATTGGGATTGAAGGCAGACAAGTCCCCAAGGCCTGATGGCCTACATCCTAGGGTCTTAAAGGAAGTGGCAGCGGAGATAGTGGATCCATTGGTTATAATATTCCAAAATTCCCTGGATGCAGGAAAGGTTCCAGTGGATTGGAAAAATGCTAATATAATGCCTTTATTCAAAAGGGGAGGGAGACAGAAAGTAGGAAAATATAGACCAGTTATTTTAACATCTGCCGTGGGGAAATTGTTAGAATCCATTATTCTCTTTGTCTCCTTATCTCGAGAGACAATGGGTAAGCACCTGGAGGTGGTCAGTGGTGTGTGGAGCAGCGCCTGGAGTGGCTATAAAGGCCAATTCTAGAGTGACAGACTCTTCCACAGGTGCTGCAGAAAAATGTGTTTGTCGGGGCTGTTACACAGTTGGCTCTCCCCTTGCACCTCTGTCTTTTTTCCTGCCAACTGCTAAGTCTCTTCGACTCGCCACACTTTAGCCCCAACTTTATGGCTGCCCGCCAGCTCTGGCGAACGCTGGCAACTGACTCCCACGACTTGTGATCAATGTCACAGGATTTCATGTCGCGTTTGCAGACGTCTTTAAAGCGGAGACATGGACGGCCGGTGGGTCTGATATCAGTGGCGAGCTCGCTGTACAATGTGTCTTTGGGAATCCTGCCATCTTCCATGCGGCTCACATGGCCAAGCCATCTCAAGCGCCACTGACTCAGTAGTGTGTATAAGCTGGGGATGTTGGCCGCCTCGAGGAATTCTGTGTTGGAGATACGGTCCTGCCACCTGATGCCAAGTATTCTCCGGAGGCAGCAAAGATGGAATGAATTGAGACATCGCTCTTGGCTGACATACGTTGTCCAGGCCTCGCTACCATAGAGCAAGGTACTGAGGACACAGGCCTGATACACTCGGACTTTTGTGTTCCGTGTCAGTGCACCATTTTCCCACACCCTCTTGGCCAGTCTGGACATAGCAGTGGAAGCCTTTCCCATGCGCTTGTTGATGTCTGCATCTAGAGACAGGTTACTGGCGATAGTTGAGCCGAGGTAGGTGAACTCTTGAACCACTTCCAGAGCGTGGTCGCCAATATTGATGGATGGAGCATTTCTGACGTCCTGCCCCATGATGTTCGTTTTCTTGAGGCTGATGGTTTGGCCAAATTCATTGCAGGCAGCCGCAAACCTGTCGATGAGACTCTGCAGGCGCTCTTCAGTGTGAGATGTTAATGCAGCATCGTCAGCAAAGAGGCGTTCCCTGATGAGGACTTTCCGTACTTTGGACTTTGCTCTTAGATGGGCAAGGTTGAACAACCCGCCCCCTGATCTTGTGTGGAGGAAAATTCCTTCTTCAGAGGACTTGAACGCATGTGAAAGCAGCAGGGAGAAGAAAATCCCAAAAAGTGTGGGTGCGAGAACACAGCCCTGTTTCACACCACTCAAGATAGGAAAGGGGTCTGATGAGGAGCCACCATGTTGAATTGTGCCTTTCATATTGTCATGGAATGAGGTGATGATACTGAGTAGCTTTGGTGGGCATCCAATCTTTTCTAGTAGTCTGAAGAGACCACGTCTGCTGACGAGTTCAAAGGCTTTGGTAAGATCGACGAAAGCAATGTCGAGGGGATAAAAACAAGAAATGCTGGAACCACTCTGCTTCTCTTTCCACAGATGCTGTCAGACCTGCTGAGTTAACGTTTTGGGTCAGTGACCCTTCTTCGGAAGAAGGATCACTGACCCGAAACGTTAACTCTGCTTCTCTTTCCACAGATGCTGCCAGACCTGCTGAGTGGTTCCAGCATTTCTTGTTTTTATTTCAGATTTCCAGCATCCGCAGTATTTTGCTTTTATAGCAATGTAGAGGGGCATCTGTTGTTCGCGGCATTTCTCCTGTATCTGACGGAGGGAGAACAGCATGTCAACAGTCGATCTCTCTGCACGAAAGCCACACTGTGCCTCAGGGTAGACGCGCTCGGCCAGCTTCTGGAGTCTGTTTGGAGCGACTCGAGCAAAGACTTTCCCCACTGTGCTGAGCAGGGAAATTCCATGGTAAATGTTGCAGTCACCGCGGTCACTTTTGTTTTTATAGAGAGTGATGATATTGGCATCGCGCATGTCCTGGGGTACTGCTCCCACGTCCCAGCACAGGCATAGCAGTTCATGTAGTGCTGAGAGTATAGCAGGCTTGGCACTCTTGATTATTTCAGGGGTAATGCTATCCTTCCAAGGGGCTTTTCCGCTGGCTAGAGAATCAATGACATCACTGAGTTCCGATTTGGTTGGCTGTTTGTCCAGCTCATCCGAATGGTAGAGGCTGGGCTGCATTGAGGGCGGTCTCAGTGACACCATTCTCCCTGGAGTACAGTTCTAGGCAGTGCTCAACCCAGCGGTCCATTTGTTTGCGTTGGTCAGTGATTATGTCCCCTGATTTAGATTTGAGGGGGGCGATCTTCTTGATGGTTGGCCCAAGAGCTCTCTTCATGCCATCATACATTCCTCTGATGTTTCCGGTGTCTGAGGCCAGCGGAATATGACTGCATAGGTGTTGCCAGTAGTCATTTGCGCAGCGCCTGGCTGTTCTTTGAGCAGTGCTTCTGGCTGCTTTAAGTGCTACGGATGTTAAATCGCTGGGGGCTTTCTTGTAGTTGAACAGTGCAATGCGCATCGCGGCTATGACAGGTTCCAGCTCTTCATTATGAGATTGAAACCAGTCTGCATTTCTCTTCGCACTTTTGCCGTAGGTGGTCAAAGCTGACTCATAGATGGCGTCTCTGTTGTGGGCCCATGGTCTCAGCATCCCCTGTGGGAGTGTTTTGAAGGGCTGTTACAGGTGAATTTAGAAATTTTTGTAACAGCTGTGAGTGAGAAATTCTGCTCGTGTTGATGCGCGGGTGGCCCTTCTGCTTGGAATGATGCAACTTCTTTGGACTGAGTCTAACCTTGCTGCACACCAGGGAGTGGTCGGTGTCGCAGTCCGCACTGTGGAAGCTGCGTGTGATTTGAACACTGTTTAAGGCGGCACGCCTTGTGACAATGAGGTCTAGCTGGTGCCAACGATGTGATCTTGGGTGCCTCCATGAAACCTGGTAACAGGGTTTAGTGTGAAAGAACGAGTTGGTGATGCAGAGGTTATGATAGGTACACAACTCAAGCAGTCTCTGCCCGTTCTCATTCATCCTTCCAACGCCATAGCGCCCAAGGCAGGAGGCCCATGAGTCATGGTCGGCCCAAACCCTGGCATTAAAGTTCCCCAGCAGGAATAGGTATTCGGTGTTGGGGATGCTGCTAATGATGTTATGGAGTTGCTCGTAGAACTGGTCTTCAGCTTCAGGCGGGGAGCAGAGTGTTGGAGCATAGATGCTGAGTAGGTGTACTGGACCAGAGGTGGTGAGCAGTCGGATGGACAGTATGCGTTCCGAGCCATTTGAGGGTGGCTCTATCATGCTGAGCAAGGAGTTTCTGATGGTGAAGCCCACTACATGCTGTCTTGGTTCTTCAGGATCCCTACCCTGCCAGAAGAAGGTGTAGTCTTGCTCTGTTAGAGATCCACTCGCGTGGAGGCGTGTTTCCTGAAGTGCTGCAATGTCTACATTGAGTCTACTGAGCTCGTTGTTAATGATGGCGGTCTTCCGAGAATCGTTGATTTGTGTAAGGTCTTCCGACTGGCCAGGACACATAGTTCTGACGTTCCAGCTTGCAAAGCGAAGGGCTGGTACCTTTCCTTTTTTCGTGTTGTTTGGTGCGGTCTTTCAGTCCACCTTTCGGGCAATGACCCTGAGCTCCAAGCACCCATTGAAGCAGGTGGACTGTGGTGGGACAGAACCTTATTGACCGGGGGCTGCCCGGTTTGAGGCAGGCGGTAGCTGTCCAGTGAGGTGCGATGACCTCTCCCACCGACAAAGGCAACCCGTGGCGCCCAGTTTCTATGCCAATTTATCTGCACTTATAACCCGTAACTGCTGCCTTCCATGTTGTGTCAGTTGCTGTGAGGCAACTATGGAGTGACCTCTCCATGGCGCATGCCTGGGCAAATTTATGGAGGTTGAGAGTTGCCCAGTCATCAAAACCCCCCTCTCGGCCTTTCTGGTGGGGTCCAAAGGACTGCAGAGCACGACGTTTGGCACCGGTATGGCTGCAGGAACTGTCGGAAACATGCCAAAGGTGACACATGACCGCCTACGGGGTTCAGCTCTGGATTTTCTGTTCGGGTTTACTCCCTTAGTCTTGGTCTCTCCCGAGACGCCCACAAGGCAGTGGGGTTGTTAGGGCCCCTACACAGGGGTAGGATGATGCTGGTGGGAGGAGGGGGTGCGAGGGGGAGGGGTGGAGGGAAGGGGGTGCGAGGGGGAGCTGGGAAGGGGGCTGTAAAGGGGTGGGGGGGGTGCAGGGGAAGGGGGTGCAGGGGGAAGATGGTGCGAGGGGGGGCCTGGGATGGGTTGTGAGGGCGTGAGCTGAGAAAGTGGGAAGGGAAAGGGGGGGTGGAAGGGGGGGGAAAGGGGGTGGGAAAGCGGGTGCAGGTAATAAGCCATTTCCTCAGTTCCCACCATCGACGTCCAGAAAGCTCATCCGCGTCCTTCGGGAGGTGAAGCATCTTTTGGCAGACTTACAAAGGTGATTATATTCACGAAGGGTTTTTTGATGTGGTTTATATAAAGGCATACAGCATTGCCGACAGTGCGCTGCAGATGCTCTCCGAGCCATCTCCCGCGGGCGCTTTGAAGTTGCGGCCGAGGAGCCATTCGTGGATTTTTGGGTGTTCGGGGCACCTTTTCGCAAGGCTTCCCTAGGGTCCCGCTGCTCCTTCTTCTCTGCAATGGATTTACCGCACGCCGTGGCCGCGGACACTCTGGACGGTGAAGACAGCAGGATCGGAGATCAAAGTATCACCAGCTGTACTCTTCATTTTCATCCGGACTGCGATCAATTTCATTGAGGAAACAAAGAGCAGGTATGGCTGGGGGAGGGCAGTGGGCCCAGGTAACATAAACAAGCTGTTAGCTTTTCGTTAGGGCTAAAATGAACTGATTTAAAGAGCCAGGGGAGTTTAAACAGTTTAAGAGGGTAGATTGGGGGAGAAAAGACTAAGAATGGGAGCAGATGGCCATGGATAGAGTTGAACACAAGGGAGCTTCCTGAGGAGCTTACAGCCCAGGAGTCATCTTGAGAGAGGAAAAAATCCATTATTAAGGAAGTAATAACAGGACATTTAGAAAGTCAAAATGCAATCCATCAGCGACAATATGGTTTTATGAAGGGTAAATCATGTTTGACTGATTTGCAAGTGTTCTTCGAAGATGTAACAAGTGAAGTGGATAATGGGGATCCTGCAAATGTAGTATATCTGGACTTCCAGAAGGCATTTGATAAGGTGCCACACAAAAGGTTAATACACAAGGTAAGATCACATGGGGTTAGGGACAATTTATTAGCTTGGACAGAGGATTGGCTAATCAACAGAAAACAGACAGTTGGGATAAATGGGTCCTTTTCTGGTTGGCAAGATGTAACCTAGTGGTGTGCCACAGGGTTCGGTCCTCGGGGCCCCAACTATTTACAATCTATATTAATGACTTGGATGCAGGGATAGAAGGTACTATAACCAAATTTGCAGATGACACTAAACTAGGTGGGATCGTAAGTTGCAATAAAGAAATAAGAAATTTACGAATGGATATGGATAGGTTAGATGAATGAGCCAATATTTGGCAGATGGAGTAAAATGTGGATAAGTGTGAGGTTATCCATTTTGGTTGGAAGAATAGAAAGGCAAATTATCATCTAAATGGAGAGCAACTTCAGAGTGGTTCAGTGCAGAGGGATCTAGGTGTCCTCGTGCATTAATCGCAGAAAACTAGTATGCAGGTGCAGCAGGTAATAAGGAATGCAAACGGAATTTTGACATTTATTGCCAAAGGAATAGAGTATAAAAATAGGGAAGTGTTGCTGCAATATTCAAGGGCTGTTTTTGCGATTGGAAGCCTGTGACCAGTGGTGTACCACAGGGATTGGTGCTGGGACCCTTGCAGTTTACATTAATGATTTAGATGTGAATATAGGAGGTATGATCAGTAAGTTCGCAGATGACATGAAAATTGGCGGTGTTGTAAATAGTGAGGAGGAAATCCTTAGATTACAGGGAGATATAGATGGGCTGGAAAGATGGGCGGAGCAGTGGCAAACGGAATTTAATCCTGAAAAGTGTGAGGTAATGCATTTTGGGAGGACTAACAAGGCAAGGGAATACACAATGAGTGGTAGGACCCGAGGAAGTACAGAAAGTCAGAGGGACCTTGGTGTACTTGTCCATAGATCAGTGAAGGCAGCAGCACAGGTAGATAAGGTGGTTAGGAAGGCATATGGGATACTTGCCTTTATTAGCTGAGGCATAGAATATAAGAGCAGGGAGGTTATGATGGAGCTATATAAAATGCTAGTTAGGCCACAGCTGGAATACTGTGTACAGTTCTGGTCGCCACACTATAGGAAGGATGTGATTGCACTGGAGAGGGTGCAGAGGAGATTCACCAGGATGTTGCTTGGGCTGGAGCATTTCAGCTATGAAGAGAGACTGAAAAGGCTAGGGTTGTTTTCCTTGGAGCAGAGAAGGCCGAGGGGGGACATGATTGAGGTATACAAAATTATGAGGGGCATTGTTAGGTTAGATAGGAAGACACTTTTTCCCTTAGTGGAGGGGTCAAGAACCAGGGGGCATAGATTTAGGATAAGGGGCAGGAGGTTTAGGGGAGATTTGAGGAAACATTTTTTCACCCAGAGGGTGGTTGGAATCTGGAACACACTGCCTGAAGAGGTGGTGGAGGCAGGAACTCTCACAACATTTAAGAAGGATTGGGATGAGCACTTGAAACGCCATAGCATACAGGGCTACGAGCCAAGTGCAGGAATATGGGATTAGAATAGTTGGGTGCTGTATGGCCGGCACGGACATGATGGGCCGAAGGGCCTGTTTCTGTGCTGTATAACTTTATGACTATGACTCTAACTGTACAAGGCATTAGTGAGACTGCACCTGGAGTACTGCATACAGATTTGATCCCCTTACTTGAGGAGGGATGTAATTGCATTGAAGGCTATTCAGAGGAGGTTCACTAGATTGATTCCAGAGATGAGGGGTTTGTCTTATGAAGAGAGATTGAGCAGTTTAGGCCTTTAATCTCTTGAGTTTAGAAGAATGAGAGAAGATCTAATTGAGGTATATAAGTTGATTAACGGGATTGACAAAGTAAACGTAGAGAGGATGTTTCCTACTGTGGGGCAATATAGAACGAGAGGTCATAGTCTTAGGATAAGGGGTAGCAGAATTAAAACAGACTTGAGGAGAAATTACTTCTCTCAAAGGGTCGTGAGTCTGTCGAATTCACTACTCCAGAGTGCAGTGGATGCCGGGACATTGAGTAAATTTCAGGAAGAGATAGACAGATTTTTAATTAGTAATGGGTTAAAGATTAATGGAGAATGGGCAGGAATGTGGAGTTGAGGCCGAGCTGAGGTCAGCCATGATCGTATTGAATGGCAGAGCAGGCTCGAGGGGCTGAATTGCCTACTCCTGCTCCTAGTTCTTATGTTCTTATGTAACACTATGCAATCTGGAGTGGTCAGTGGCAGTGGTGGCACAGAGGTGTCTGAAGTGCCAATTGTACCTCAGTTGGTGAATCCCTCCAGTGATCTGGAATGCCAGACAAGGACTGAGGATATCACTGAGGAGGAAAAGTTGACACCCCTAATGGGGTGCCTTCATCATCATCGATCTCCTTGGCTGCTCTAACTCTGGGAGCCTCTGAACAGCAGGGACAAGTGATGAAGGCTGCTCTGAAATGATGCAGTTGCAGCAGCCTCCAGAGATATTCCTATGGGCGCCTTCTCAACGAGTACGACTGACACGTGCATCTCAGCAAAAGGCAGAGACCATTAAGCAGGCTGACTCCAACTCTTCCAAGGCCACAAAGGGAGCAGTGCCCAGGAGTGGCTGTTAAATTCCAGAAAGCTTGTTATGGAAGGATAATGCTGGAGCCTAACTTTACTCAGTTGCACATTTATTGTACATAATAAAATGATTACAAACATGTAGCTCCTCAGTCAAACCCTCCCCCAGTCTCACGAAGGGTCTCCTTATAAGTTCTCAAGTAAGACCCCAGTTAACAACATCCACCTGCATATAATTAAACAATGGATACACAATTAGCATATTCCCTTCTTTTAAAATAAAACTTGTAATAAAAACATAATAAAAATGCTCAAACAACATTTCAAAATAAAGCAAATTAAATAGCATATTAGGTACAAAATATTACATTGCAAGACACCCCTCTTCTAACACCTCTCGCACAGGAACAGGAGTAGGCCATTCAGCCCATTTCGCCTGCCCCGCCATTCAATATGATCACATCTGATCATCCACTTCAATGACTTTTTCCCACACTATCCTCATATCCCCTTATGTCATTTGTATTTAGAAATCTGTCAATCTCTGCTTTAAACCTACTCAATGATTGAGCTTCCACAGCCCTCTGGGGTAGAGAATTCCAAAGATTCACAACCCTCTGAGTAAAGAAATTTCTCCTCATCTCTGTCCTAAGTGGCTTCCCTTTATTTTGAAATTGTGTCAGCTGGTTATAGACCACCCCCCCAACCAGGGGAAACATCTTACCTGCATCTACCCTGTCTATCCCATTAAGTATTTGTAGGTTTCAATGAGATCACTTCTCGTTCTTCGAAACTCAAGAGAATACTGGCCCAGTTTCCCCAATCTCTCTTCATAGGACAGTCCTGCCATCCTGGGAACAAGTCTGGTGAACCTTCGTTACATTCCCTCAATGGCAATACTATCCTTCCTAAGGTAAGGGGACCGAAACTACACACAGTATTCCAGGTGAGGTATAACCAATGTTCTATACAATTGAAGCAAGACTTTGATACTCCTGTACTCAAATCATCTTGTGATAAAGGCTAACATAGCATGAGCCTTCTTAATTGCTTGCTGCACCTGCATGTTAGCTTTCAGTGACTTATTGACGAGGACACCCAGGTCCCTTTGTACATCTACACTTTCTAATCTCTTAACATTTAAGAAATATTCTGCACATCTATTCTTCCTGCCAAAGTGGATAACCTCCCAGTTTTCCACATTATATTCCATCTGCCATGTTCTTGCCCATTCAATAAGCCTATCCAAATCTCCTTGAAACCACTTTGCATCTTCCTCACAAGACACATTCCCACCTAGTTTTGTGTCATCCACAAACTTGGAAATATTACATTTGGTCCCCACATCCAAATCATTGATATATATTGTGAATAGCTGGGGCCCAAGCACTGATCCCTGAGGTACCCCACTAGTCACAGTCTGCCAATGCGAGAATGACCCATTTATTCCTACTCTCTGTTTTCTGCCTGTTAACCAATCCTTAATCAATGCCAGTATATTACCTCCTAATCCATGTGCTTTAATTTTGCTAACCAATCTCCCGTGGGGACCTTTATCAAAGGCCTTTTGAAAATCCAAGTATACTACATCCACCGACTCCCCTTTACAATTCTGTTAGTAACATCCTCAAAGAACTCCACCAGGTTCGTCAAACATTATTTCTCATTCATAAATCCATGTTGACTATGACCAATAAGATTATTATTATCCAAGTGTCCATTTCTCACATCCTTTAGAATAGGTTCTAGCATTTTTTCTACAACTGATATAAGGCTAACAGATCTGTAGTTCCCTGTTTTCTCTCTCCCTCCCTTCTTAAATTATGGGTGACATTTGCTACCTTCCAACCTGCAGGAATTGTTTCAGAATCTATAGAATTTTGGAAGATGATCACCAATGCATCCACTATCTCCATAGTTACCTCTTTCAACACTCTCTTTGTACTAGCATTTCTCTTTGTGAAATAATTGAATAGCTGATGAGTTGCATCTTCCCATTTAAGTTTGGAGATTTCCTTTCTCTCCAGCATTTGTTTCAATCCAGCTCAGTCAATATGTAGTCTTTTCTCACTCACACTTTTTTTGTAGAGTGTACATTGTCCCACAAAGAATAATTATTTGTATAACATTCAATGGGTATTCTATCTTCAGTATGTCCCATGTTCGGAATTTCACTTAAAATATTTGACAAATAGAGTCCCATATCCACTGCCTCCACAAGACTCAGTGTTTCCGCAGCTAAAGTGCTTTTAATAACTCTTTTTTTATTTTCTTAGCTTCCCAAGCTAAAGGACAACATTTCCCTTTGTCACCCAACAGAAATATGAAACCAGCTGCACTTAAATATCCATCAGAAAGATTAGCATATGAAGCATCACTAAAAATTACTAGCTTCATGTTCTTTGGGTTACCTAAGGATGGGAACTTCAGTACACATTTCTCCAGAATTTTTTAAATGTTTTATTTGCCCTTAAAACATTCTTAACTTTTGGGTATTCCATCGTCGTACTTAACTCCAGCACATCAAAACTAGCATCAGGTCTAGTCTGAGTACACAACCAGTTTAATTGACCACTCAAGCTTTGCAAATGGTCGGTCTCTGCTTTAGATATATCATCATTTTTCTGCAATGATCTAGCATGATTAACCAGGATGGGAGTAACGCACTCTAAATAGGATTGCTGATTTTAAGTTATTACAGCCTTAGTCTGCTTAGTATCTAAACAAATATATTTAAAGGCCCCAAAAGCCTGACTTCCAATCTTAAATTCTACCCTAATCTAATTAATAACATCGTTCTCAAAATCTGCAGTACCACCCCAAAAGAAATCATCAACGTGCATCATGAAGATGCCTCAAAGTTTCCCTTTATGATACTAATAAAACATTGCAGGATCTGCTTTACGTTGAACACAGCCAATTTTCAACAAAACAGATCTCACCGAGAAATACCACACCCCGGAAACATCATTAAATCCTTCGAAGCATTTGTTCAGTTTCCACAGTTTTCCTTCTGCATCTGCTGCCTCTTTAGGTGGTTTCAGAAACACTTCTCTCTGAAACGTATCACCCTGCAGAAATGCAGGTTTTATGTCAATGGATCTAAACTTCAATGAATATGTGGAAAAAGAGCTAAAAAGATTTTCAAGATTACTTTTCCAGCCATGGGAGAGTCCACCTCAACATTGGTATCACCCAGTTGCTCTTCAAAACCCCTCGCAACTAGCCTTGCTTTAGCCTTATAAGTTCCATCGGGAAGGACTTTTTCAGTACAAATCCATTTATGTGACAAAGCTGGCTGTCCTCTATCTGGTATCTCAGAATAAACTCCAAACTCTCTCCAACTCTTTAATTCCTTATGTTTTGCTTCTCTTATTCGTTTGTCGATAAGTTTCACCGTCATGAGGACTTCTGCTTCTAGTTCTATTTCGAGACTGCTCTCCAGCCTTCGTTTCATTGTGGAATCTATTCAAACTGTGGCCTCTTTTGGGACGACCGCTATAAGATCCCCTTCATGCACTATTGGAGGCTCTTTCTCCGGTACGGGATTGTTTTCTGACACAAGAGTCAATTCCATACACACTATTAGAACGTGCACTGTGCTTTCTTACTCTCCACACTTTCACCCCATTCTGCTACTCCTTGAACCTTGCTTCTTGGCCATCATCTTGAACATTCAACCAATATTTAAACTTGCCAGTAGATTTTCCTACATCTCCCACAATTGTTGCATCCCTCCATTTATTAGACCCCATGTGGAATATATGTTACCCAAATATCTACACCGGGCAATTGTCCCGTGGATGCGATAGCTCTTCCTTGAGCGTCATGATCACTCACATTACTATCCAACCCTCGATCTACCGTATTCTGTTCTTCATGACCTTCCTCACAAAACGCATGAGCATTTGAGGTACAAATTGCCTCATTTCCCTCTATCAGCTGCTCAGATTCTGAGATTTTGTAATCAACCCCGATTAATCGTGAGGAATGAATCTTTACAGTTTGTTTTCCATGCTTGATAACTACTGTCTTACCATCACAACCTATTACCTTACCAGGGCCCTTCCATTCCCTATGACCTTCTTTTATATAATACGATGCCTCATAGCTGTACAAATTTTCTCAGAGACCTCAGCCTTGATGAAAGCTCGTCTCCCGACATGTAAAGCATTCAGATGTGCAGCAAAAATTGAACTAATTGCTGTACCTTGTAGAGCAGGAGGACTGTCACACAGTACAGAAGGCAATTTAGGATTCTGCCCATTGACCAAATGATAGGGACTAAATCCCCCAACCATCTGAAGTGAAGTCTCTGCATGAATGTGGCTCCTGATGCTGGGCTGAAAAGACAGGTTCCCTGCCTCTGCATTTTTCTGACCGCTATAGTGATCCTCTGGTCTTTTGGGGTCAATGTTTAAGAAGGCAGGATCCCTGTCCCTTGAAACACTTAATAGGGACGGGAATCCCGCCACTAAGAGCACTGAGCTGCCGGCCAATCACTGGGTCAGCAGCTCAATAGTATCGGTAGCGCCACCACGAGCGGTGGCCACTGCTGGTACTGCAGAGGCCTCGGACACAAGCCCAGTATTGAAACTCTGGACCCAAGGTAGGTGAGGCGGAGTCCCTGGGACCAGTCCAGAAGTCCGGCGATGGGAACTGGGGGAGGTGAGTGTTCTGTCCAGTGGGAAGGCAGTCCTGGGTGTGCAGTGGTTCCCGGTCAGGGGTCCTCCATGCGTAACGAAGTGCCCAGCAAGGAGGGAACCCCAAGCCCACAGGGAAGATGCCTCTTTCTCCAAGGCATCCTCCCTGCGCGGCAGATCATGGAGGCCCTCCCTGCCACTGGCAAGATCCAAGCGACGGCAGGAAGAGGCCCTTAATTAGCTGTCAGTAGACCACTTAAGGACCTCAATTGGTCTCTGGGTGGGAAGGCCAACGTCAGCCTATCCTGCCCCCAAGAAGATTGGTTCTGCAATCCCGACGTCGGTTTCCGTGGCAGCCGCTGTCACTGCCGCTATGATTCTCCGGTCCCCCCGCCCCCCTGCCACAGAACATGATGTTGGGCTGGGAACAAAACCCCGTCCATTATTGGCAAATTCCCCTCCATTAACAGTTAGAAATTTAGCTGGTAGCCCCAATTCAAGTCCCTATCCATTTCTCGGTGATTTGTATCTTTAATCACCCTTTTGTCCTTGCTATTTATTATTGTAGCAAGACTAAATCTAGTTGCTAGGTGTATAAAATGTAGAATGAAAATATTCTTGTCTTTGTACTATACCTTTAAATTCCTGGCACCTACCTCATTAAAGTCACGTGCCAATGGAAAGCTTACAATAGGACATGATGGTGTCCTCCGATACTTTTTACAGATTTCACATTTTTAACAAATCTCTTATTCTTGTATACTCTTCATTAATCACACCCGTATCCTTTAGCAGGGTTTTTAATCTTTGACAAAAAGGGTGAGCAAATTGTCTGTGTAACGTTAAGATAATTTGCTTTTTATCTCTCTGATTCTCATCACCTGATGCTATTAATACTTCCTTAACACTCTGATTAGAAACATCAGGTTTTGTTAAGGGAATACTATCATGCCCTGATTGGGTAAACTACAAATTCACTGACCTTCCAAAAACAATTGCCTTATCATGCTCCATATCAAGTTTCATTTGTGCCTTTTTTCATTGAAGGTTTACTCAACAGTAAAGGTCTCTCACTAGAGACTACATCCAGTCATTTAGTAGTACAGAACTTGAGTATTGCTGAAAATAGAGACATGTTGTTGAAGCTTTTTGTCTTGCACTCATCAGGACAAACTACAAGAATACCAACGTAAGGGAAAATAACAACTTTTTACTGTATGAGAAGAGAGTGCTGAATGGTTGGTTCTCATACAGTATAAAGTTGTTGTTTTTCCCTGACATTGGTATTCTTGTGGATTGGCCTGCTGAGTGCAAGATGAAAAGCTTTGACATCATGTCTCTAATTTCAGCAAAATCAAGAGAGTACATCAATACCATAAAGTGCTTCCTCCGGCTATTTCACTAGGAATTACTGCTTTCTTCAGTGATTTCAAAGTGTTGTCATCACCAAACCTATAGCTAGTCATACTTTTATACTCCTTAACCTTGTGTCGATCTTCACTACTGAGTGAATCCAGATAACATTGAAACCAATCTGTTCCACTGACAATGTGCAAGCACTATCTAACACAGCACTGTTAAATGAATCCACAACTAACACATTCATCACAGGATTAAACCTTCTTGTGAATAGTGCAATTTGTTCAGATTCATCAGTATCTTCCTCTTCTGCCTCAGAATTCCCTGTGTCATGTGTTATTTTGAGGATCTGCTCCTCTGCTTTGGGCAGTTCATTGCAGAATGATACTTGAGTCACAACTGAAGCACCTATTAACTGTTCCTTAGGCATTCCTTGGAGTCATTCATCTATGATTGTGGTTCCAATTCTGTCTTCCAGTGTAATAGTCAGACCTGCTAAAGGTGCTTTCATCCCCATCCCTCCTGTCTTTAACTCTTCCATAGTACTTATGCCTGTGTCCAGTATCTGGACCATTTCAAAATCTAGTCCTCCATTCTTTGTGTAACAGCAGAATTCCCTGTTTGTTCTACCAGGGCTACAGGAAATGACTGTTTCACCAGGAATTTCTTTAAGGCAGCAGACATCTGATCTAATGTCCTTTAGGGAAGGAAATCTGCTGGCCTTACCTGGTCTGACCTACATGTGACTCCAAACTCACAGCAGTGTGGTTGACTCTTAAATGACCTCTGAAATGGTCTAGCAAGCCACTCAGTTCAAGGGCAGTTAGGGATGGGCAATAAATGCTGGCCTAGCCAGCAATGCCCACATCCCATGAACAAATTAAATAACAGGGAGCAATTTTCCAAGAACTGAATCCCAGTTGGAACCAAGAGCCTGTCCACATGCAACATCCTAGCACAATCTAGCAATTTAAATGCTAAACGAAGGATCTCCAAAATGAATTTCCTCACCTTCTATACGGTCTTTTAAAGTCCATGATATATTCCTCCATTGAATAACCATCTGTTTTCCGAAATCTATCAAAGTCTGACAATGCCTCATACGCATTCAATAGGTCATCTTCTTGTACATTTCATTCAAGAATTCCAACAGAAGATCCAATCCTTCATGAGTATCCAACTGATGAGCATTCAGTTCACAAAACACTTTACTTCCAATTTTACGTTTGCTAGGAAGTGACAACGCTAAGGCCATACCTTGTTTCCTCTTTGGTGGGGATGCAGCCCCTGTCCACATCGCCACTTCATTCTTCCGCTTGTCATATGGTTCAGACTCAGAGAACATCAGAGGGTAATCATACCCTGACAATTTACACTTGCTTTTTGCCATATTTTCCACAATAGCCAGTGATATTTTGGTTTTCTATGAAAAAAGAAAAAATCCTAGTTTCCAACCTTCAGCTTTAGGCAACCATCCTCTGCTAGCATGTTAAATTCCAGAAAACTTGTTTTGGAAGGATAATGCTGGAGCCTATCTTTACTCATTCTCACATTTATTTTGCAGAGTAAACGGATTACAAGCATGTAGCTCCTCACTCAATCTTCCTTCCCTCAGTCTCAGTAAGAGTTTCCTTATAAGTGTTCAAATAAGTCCCCAGTTAACACCCTCCACCTGCATACAATTAAACAATTGATATGCAGTTAACAATGGCCAAGCATGGAGACCACTGCATTGTGCAGAGCACTGAGTGAGTCACATTGTAAAAATAAAATTGCCCCTAGTGTCGGTAGGTGGTAGGAAAATTGAGGGAAAGTGAGCTGTGAGAGGGAAAAATGGGATTAATATAGGATTAGTATAAATGGGTGATCGATGGTCGGCACGGACTCGGTAGGCCGAAGGCCCTGTTTCGGTGCTGTATCTCTCTATGACTATGACTGGCATGTCTTCTTACTCTCTATGTGCACTGTATCCCATTGTTATCATTTTATAAATAATCACACTTGAAGGCACAAGTCTGAGACTCCATTTATTGACAGTGTGACAAAAAAGTGGTATGAGGTGGTGAAGGTGATCAAGGTTGCAATCAGGGAGAGGGCAAATACTGCAGGCACATGTGCATTCTTCATTGATAATAAGTGTTTAAATGTTCCAGCCTTTGTCTTCAATGGATGTGTCAGCACAGTTACCTCAAGAGTGAATTGCATCCCATGCCTTCATCCTGGGTCAGAGTGACTCAGTTGAAATGTTCCTGAATCAAATGATCTCTGATTCATGGCATCCTGAGACCTTCATGCCCCGTGTCATGCCCGGCCATTGCCTTGTGCAGTCGGGATGCCTTGGCATTCGGCATCCTCCCCCTACGCCTTGGCTTCCCCCTCCTCCTCACATCCTACTTATCCTCTTCCTCCAATGAACTCTCGTGTTCTAGGGCCTCACCGTCCTCAAAGTCCATACCTGTCTGGAAGGCCAGGTAATGGAGTGCACAGCAGACCACCATGATAGCTGAGACCCTTGCAGGATTGTGTTGGAGGGCATGAGCTGACTGGTCCAAGCATTGGAATCGCATTTTGAGAAGCCCAATGGCCTGTTCAATGGCTACCCTAGTGAGCAGATGGCATTGGTTGTTATCACCTATGTGCCTCTGCCTGGGGCTCCTGTAGAGGGGTGTGTTGCCATCTCTCCCTTGTCCCCTAGGATTGATCCGCGCATTCTGGGGGTTGGCATGCCGATCCAAGATATCTTGGACTGCCAGAGGATGAAGGAGTCATGGCAGCTGCCAGGAAAGTGAGTGCACACATGGAGGAAGCTCTTGCTGTGGTGGCAGATCAGCTGATCATTGAGGGGGTGGAAGCTCTTCCTGTTGGTCACTGGGTGCCTTGATGGCCACATGGGTGCAATGGATGATGCCCTACACCTGGGGGAATCCAGCAATGGCAGTGAAATTCACTGCCATCTATGCCGCAGAGGCCTCATCAGTCATGAAATGGTTGTATTGTCTAGTGTGGCATATAGGGCATCAGTGACCTGTGAGATGCAGTGGTGTGCAGCCGTTTGCGAGATGCTGCCGAGGTCCGTAACTGAGCCAGAAGTGAAGTTGTTCAGGGCCACAGTGACTTTGACAGCTACTGGCAGGGCACAGCAACCAGTGCTGCGAGGTGCGAGGTTTTGGTGACGAGGGCACAGACGTCTGTAACCATCTGCCTGGAGAATAACGGCACTGGGTCTCAGTCATCTCCAGGTAGCTCCATCTTTGGCAGTAGATCTGATGCGGAGGCTATGGCCTCTGTGTCCCTTCTGTCCCTTGTTCCTTTCCTCTGCCCACCTGATTCCCAGGGCTCTCCCCTTCCTGTTGAGAGTGTTGCTGCTCATTGCCACTGGGCCCAAAATCTGAGAGTTATGCCCACATTGCCAGCTGCCACCTTCCTTGTGGTCAGTTGGTTGCCCAGTTGACCTTGGCTGCCTTGCCCCCTGCTCTTTTGCTCCCGCAATGCCAGGAGGGTGACGACCCCCTGCACTTACCAAGTGCTTACTGCCCATTCTTCTCACCACCTGCACAGCGCCAATAGCACCAATCTCCCAATGGTTGTGTCCCCCTCTGCGCCATTGAATCTTTTGTGGGTCTGGTGTAATTCCCTGCGGTGGCCATGACTGCCTTCCCACTCCGTACCCATTTTCTTTCACTCGGTCTGACTCAGGCAGCATGTATAGCCCGTGCGTCCCCGTGAAGCTCTCAACTCCCCCAGTTGATGAATTCTTAATGAGCTTTCTGAGTATCATAATTGGCCTTAATTTGGGATCGGGTGGGTTTGTGATCCTGCCCTCCCCCCTCACTAGTGAACATGGCTGGTGGCGGGAGCGGTGTAGCAAAAGCAGCACCCCGGCCAGCACTGGCATTTATGGGCCTTATGCGCCTCTGTTCCTGTCCTCGGCCGGGCCTGAAAATTCAGCCATTGTGTTTGTCTTCACAGTAGAATAACAAATTACATACCAAAAATAGAGGGTAACCACAGGGCTAATAAGTATGAGGAACTTTAATTAATTAATTACAGCAGAGAAAAAGTATTAGAGAAACTTCAGGGGCTAAAATCTGACAAATCCTCTACATCCTCGGGTTCTAAAAGCGATAGCTGCAGAGATAGTGGATGCACTGGTCATGATTTTCCAAAATTCCCTAGATTCTAGAATAGTTCCAGTGAATTAGAAATTAGCAAATGTTACACTTATATTCAAGAAAAGAGGAAGGGAGAAAATAGGGAATTACAGACCAGGTAGCCTAACATCATTCATCAGGAAAATGCTCGAATCTATTATTAAGGAAGTCTTAACAAAGCACTTAAAAAAAAATCATAGTTTGATCAAATTATGAATCAACACGGTTTTACTAAAAGGAAATTGTGTTAGACAAATTTATTAGAGTTGAGTTTTTTGGGGATGTAACTAGAATGGTAGATAAAGGGGAGCCAGTACATTTAGTATACTTGGATTTCCAAAAAGCACTCGATAAGGTTTAGTTTTAGTTTAGTTTAGAGATACAGCACTGAAACAGGCCCTTCGGCCCACCGAGTCTGTGCCGACCATCAACCACCCATTTATACTAATCCTACACTAATTCCATATTCCTACCACATCCCCACCTATCCCTATATTTCCCTACCACCTACCTATACTAGTGGCAATTTATAATGGCCAATTAACTAACCAACCTGCAAGTCTTTGGCATGTGGGAGGAAACCAGAGCACCCGGAGGAAACCCATGCAGACACAGGGAGAACTTGCAAACTCCACACAGGCAGTACCCAGAATTGAACCCGGGTCGCTGGAGCTGTGAGGCTGCGGTGCTAACCACTGCGCCACTGTGCCACAAAAAATGTTAATTTGCAATATGGATTTGATGGTAATATATTAGCAAGGTTGGAGAATTGCTTAACAGACAGGAAGCAGAGAGTAGGGATAAATGGGCATTGACAGGCTGTAACTAGTGAAGTACCACAAGGATCAGTGCTGGGGTCATAGCTATTTACAATCTATATTAATGACTTAGACAAAGAGACCAAGAGTAATGCATCCAAGTTTGCTGACAATACAAAGTTAGGTGGGAATGTAAGCTGCGAGGACACAAAGAGGCTGCAGAGATATGAACAAGTTAAGCGAGTGGGCAACAAGGCTGACAGATGGAGTATAATGTGGGAAGTATGAGTTTATTCACTTTGTCAGTAAGAATAGAAAAGCAGAACATTTTTCAAAGGCATGAAACTATTAAATGTCGATGTTCAGAGAGACTTGAGTGCACTTGTGCAAGGAACACAGAAAGTTAGCATGCAGGTACTGCAAGCAATTTTGAAATCAAGTGACACATTGGCCATTATTGCAAGGGGATTGAAATACAAGAATAAGGAAGTCTTGGTACAATTGTACTATGCTTTGTTGAGGCCACATCCAGAGTACTGTGCACAGTTTTGGTCTCCATATTTAAGGAAAAATATACTTGCTTTCGAGGCAGTACAGCAAAGGTTCACTAGGTTGGTTCCCGGGATGAGAGGCTGTCCTATGATGAGAGGCTGAGGAAATTGGGCCTATATTCGCTGGAGTTGAGAAGAATGAGAGGTAATCTCAATGAAGCATACAGGAATTCTGATGGGACTTGACAGGGTAGACATTGTGAGGTTGTTTCCCCTGGCTGGAGAATCTAGAACACAGGGACACAGTCTCAGGATAAGGGAGAAATTTCTTCATTCAAAGGGTTGTGAGTCTTTGGAGTTGTCTACCCCAGAGGGTAGTGGATGCTCCAGCGTTGCGTATATTCAAGGCTGAGATAGATAGATCTTTGGTCTCTCAGGGAATCAAGGGATATGGGGAGCAGGTGGGAAAGTGGAGTTAAGACAGAAGATCAGCCCTGATCGAACTGAATGTCGGAGCAGGCTTGAGGAGCCATATGGTCTACTCCTGATCCTATTTCTTATGTTCTTATGTTCTTGTGTCACATGCTCCATTGATTTCAATGCAACATGAAATTGGACTATAAACTGAAGATGAGCATTGCATCCTTTCCAAATTAAAACCTCCAGACAAACATAGAATATGCTGCAGTAGTACCTCGCAGCAGTAATTTATCCAGTGCCAATTGCTCAGATGCATCTTGCATGATATATATTGTTGTCAGCTCCCAGTTAATCACCATATCAGATCAATAACCTCATTATCATCTTAACCATTTTTAATCTCTAAGAAATGTGGTGCTGCATTTTTCTAAGCAATGCTGAATATTTAATCAAGTGTATGCATACATCTATGCAAGACAAATATTAAAAACCTTTATCTAATTGATGAATTTTTTCTTCATTACATCATGTGCTTTTGGTCTACAATTATCATTTATCAATATATTAGAGTATACTGCAGAGGACTTTTTAAATCTTAAAGCTTTAGTCTATTTTACTGCTGACAGTTCTAGAGAGAGATTGTGCAAGGCTTACACACCTGAATATTTTGCCTGGCAATATTGGATAGCACACTGAGGCAGCTGTTTTTCGTACAACTCAGCAGAAGTGAGGGCACCTTTAAACACTATTTTACTTACGTTAAGAGGGGCCAGACCTGCAATGAACACCTGCAAAAGTGAATTAACAACAACGGACCTTCACTCTCCTTGAAAAAGTCTACTGGGGCAAGAAAGTGTGATTTCTTTTAGCACCCAGCAGTGCTTTCTTCATCTATATTAACTCAAGTAGGTACTTAAACCCATGTCAAGTAGGTACTTAAACCCATTGCAACAAAGGTACAACAATGACAATGTAGCAGTTCACTTGGCTGAGGTGAACTTATGATAGAAGCATATCTGAGGTAAGAAATTTCATCAGGGTCACTGGGGAGTAACGATGGTTATTAATTCAAAACTGCGTGTTAGAGTTTTTAATATCATGCAACAATTCCAATACAGAGCCAGCATAATGATGGCTTGAAAGTGGATTATAAGCAAGGCACACATCTCTGTGAATGGAATTGATTTGAATGAAATGAAAGTGACAATCATTTCAATTCATTATCAATTTTTAGAGACAAAGCATTCAGACTTTAAATTACAGTGTTCAATATATATATTTTCTAAGCTGGGTGCCTGCTGAATTTGACCACCTTTTAAAATTGGAGGGTAAGGAAGATATTGAGAGAAAATTTCAAATACTAAAGCCAAATTCTAGTTGCATAACTGTCTATATTATTAAATAATAGTTAAGCCTATTTCTACCTTTTTTATTTTTTATGTTTATTAGGATAAGCATATAATTTTAATTTACATGCTCTTTCCTCACCATATTGTTCTAAACTATGTTTTCTCTCCATCCTGAGGTCCTCCTCATTTTTATTTTATATCCTTCATTTTTTTAGTCACTGAGCATATGTTCCAATATTTCGTAGTTCTGGGCACTTTATCTAAAGTAACATCATGGAATAGACCAAAAAGGAAACAGGAAGTGAGAAATACTGGGACGAAGATTTAAAAAAATAGAAACGAGTCAGAATAAGAAATGAAAGAAATAGAGGGAAACTTTTTCTTGGCTTCTGTCTATTGTAGAACAAAATGCTGAAAATACATGGTGGTAGAAATTCACCTTTGCAGTAGCTCAAAATGAGCAGTATCATTCTGGCCACTCATTATAGAACCCGTCTGATATTCAGTCGCATTTACTACCACACAAAATGAATTTCTACCCTGCGATTTTTTTTTTTGCAGCACTTGCATTCTTCAATGTCCTGTTTGATAGATTTTTTAATTGAATTGGCTGTAATGCCAGGTGTTATATTGGTCTTTGCAATGGTCTTGCTGTTGGTGCTAATATAATTTTATATTTATATTCAGCTTTGAGTTAGCCTGAAAGTCTGAGTAGCTCAGATATCAGCAAAAACAAAGTTGTCTGGTACTTTTAATCCTGCTGAAGACACTTGCAACATGAGACAGAGAAGAATAAGATTATACTAAGAATAAAGAGAGATCACGCAATAGAAAACTGAAAATGAGAAATCAAACAATAATAGGGTTTCATAAGTGGTGGGGAGGGGAGAGGGAAAGCTTGTGAATCTGCTTTGAACAGCTATATTGTGACATATATATAGTCATATTTATTTTAGAACAACAATGTTAAGCACTGTTTACCAGAACTCAATTTATTTTCATACCTATCCCAGAGGATATTTGCTATCACCTGAAGTAACATAAGAAACTACAGTTAAAAATGCAAGGAAAGAGGACTGGGTGGTCCTGAGAGTGACTAGACTTCCTCATAGAAGTTGGATCCTGCAATTTTATTGTCAGGTGCCGATAGTTGGAGGGCCCAAAATGAAGAAAATAAATGAAAAGAGGAATAAGGCTCAAAGAGACAGTTGTCACAATGAATTGGCACCAACCTGATGCATTGAGCATCTATCTGTCTCAGTGAGTTTCTAGGAGTTTCATCTAGTTTTATACTCTGAAACTGGAGCAAAAATCTTTGCATAAATAACATACCAACAAAAAAAAACTTGATGACTCAAGTTCCTGGTGTGGCCTGGATCAAATCTTTATATAGTAGTCATCAGAATTTTAAAGAAAATGGCAATGGGGTACATTTACACCTTCATTGCCTCAGTGATGGAGCAGATCACCCACCCAGTACAGCATCCACCAATGTTTTACTTCATTGAAATTAATGCAATGAAGATGGGATGGGTACGACAATGAACAGATGATCTGCTGTGTGAGATTATAGCCCAGGCATTGAGGCCAAAAAATGTACTCCACACTGTCACAGAACTTGGTCTTGCATTCAACATCCAATTGTTACTGGTTTGACATGATCACCAGGGCAGATGAAGTAGAAGCTCTAACTTATGAGGGGTTTATTTAAATATTTGTTCACAGGCGCAAGTGTCACTGGCAAGGCCAGCATTTGTTGCCCATCTCTAATTGCCCTTGAGAAAGTGGGGGTGAGCTGCCTTCTTGAACCGCTGCAGTCCATCTGGTGTGGATACACCACAATGTTGTTAGGAAGGGAGTTCCAGGATCTTGCCCCAGCAACAGTGAAGGAACAGTGATATAATTCCAAGTCAGGATAGTATGTGACTTGGAGGGGAACTTGGAGGTGATGGTGTTCCCATGCATATGCTGCCCTTGTCCTTCTAGGTGTTAGAGGTCAGGAGTTTGGAACGTGATATCAAGGGAGGCTTGCCGAGTTGCTGCAGTGCATCTTGTAGATGGTACACACTGCTGGCACTGTGCACTGATGATGAATGGAGTGAATGTTTAAGTTGGTGGGTAGGGTGCCGATCAAACAGGCTACTTTTTCCTGGATGGTGATGAACTCTTGTGTGTTTTTGGAGCTGCATTCACCAGGTAAGTGGAGAATATTCCATCAGACTGCTGACTTGTGCCTTATAGATGGTGACGGAATTTGGAGAGTCAGGAGGAGTGATACTTGCTGCAAAATTCTCAGCCTCTGACCTGTTCTTGTAGCCACAGTATTTATATAGCTACTCCAGTTATGTTAATGATAACTCTCAGGATGATGGGGGATTCAGTGATGGTAATGCCATTGAACGTCAAGGTTAGATTCTCTCTTGTTGGAGATTGTCATTGCCTGGCACTTGTGTGATACGCATGTTACTTGTCACTTATCAGCCTAAACCTGAATGTTGTCCACATTTTGGTGCATGGGCACGCGGAATGCTTCAGTATCTGATGAGTCGCAAATGATACTGAACACTGTGCATTCATCCATGGACATTCCCACTTTGGATATTATGATGGAGGGAAGGTCATTGATGAAGCAGTTGAAGATGGTTGGGCCTAGGACACTACCCTGAGGAACTCCTGCAGTGATCTCCTGGGCCTGAGATGATTGGTCTCAAACAACCACAATCGTCTTCCATTGTCCCACATGTGACTCCAACCAGTGGAGAGTTTTTCCCCGATTCCCATTGACTTCAATTTTGCTAGGGCTCCTTGATGCTACACCCATCAAATGCTGCCTTGTTGTCAAGAGCAGTCACTCTCATCTGACATCTGTAATTCAGCTCTTTTGACCATGTTTGGTCCAAGGTTGTCATGAGGTCTGGAGCAGAATTACCCAGACGGAACCCAAACTGAGCATTGGTGAACAGGTTATTACTGTGTAAGTGTGGCTTGATACCACTGTCAATGATACCTTTCATAACTTTGCTGATAATTCAGAGTATACTGATGGGGCAGTAATTAGCCAAATTGGGTATGTCCTGCTTTTTGTGGACAGGACATACCTGGATGATTTTTCACGTCATCGGGTAGATGCTTGTATTGTAGCTGTACTGGAACAGATTGGCTAGGGGTGTGGCTAGTTCTGAAGCACAAGTCTTCAGTAATACAACTAGCAGGGCCCTTAGCCTTTGCTCTATCCAGTGTCTTCAGCCATTTCTTGATATCATGTGGAGTGAATCAAATTGGTTGAAGGCTAGCAGATGTGATACTGGGGTCTCAGAAGGAGACCAAAAGGTTGTGTGATTTGAGTACATTGAAAATGGTGATCAGCATAGGGGAATGGAATTTTCTGTTCCCCATCATTAATGGAAAGTGTTTGCATGGAAAGAGAGCATTTCTATCCTGTTATGTTTCCGAAGAGAGAAAGGGGATGTTGTGAAGGTATATGTGAATCAGAATGGAATGGTCTTGCTGGGTCGAATGGCTTTTGTTTCTCATTAAATGCCTCACTCTTATCTCTGTGTAATTAATACAAATATAAATTTGATAGGATTAAATTTGGTTATTCACAATCACGGTTGAAACAAGTAACAACTTTTTTGTTTCAGTATGCAAATGTATGTTAATATTGCTGAAAAAAGCAGCAACACCTTTTGTAATATTGTCAGTTGTCTTTAGGTGGAAAACCCCATAGATGGAGAAAATAACTGTATTAAGTAATAACTGGAGAAAATAGGCCCCACAGAGACAGGTGTCACATTTAACTGGTACTAGATTGGCTAATGTGAAAAATACTAAAAATAATTTTACAAAAATAAAAATAAATCTGACAGTTTAGCAAATATTTTTGGTGAGAGAAAGAGAACAGACAAGCCTATGAAAATAATTCTACAGTTTTGCATTAACATTATTCAGTAAAATAAATGTTTGTTTAAGTTCATGAGAGTCGTAATAACCACATTGCTGTGCAGTGCAGTTATTGGTCACTCCCATGAAATACTGCACTGGAATAGGAACATTGGAGCAGGAGCAGGCCATTCAGTCCATCGAGCCTGCCCCGCCATTCAATACGATCATGGCTGATCATCCACTTCAATGACTTTTTTCCCACACTATCCTCATATCCCCTTATGCCATTTGTATTATGAAATCTGTTAATCTCTGCTTTAAACATACTCAATGATTGAGCTTCCACAGCCCTCTGGGGTAGAGAATTCCAAAGATTCACAACCCTCTGAGTAAAGAAATTTCTCCTCATCTCTGTCCTAAGTGGCTTTCCTCTTATTTTGAAATTGTGTCCCTGGTTCTAAACCACCCCCCACCCCCACCCCAACCAGGGGAAACATCTTACCTGCATCCATCCTGTCTATCCCTTTGAGTATTTTGTAGGTTTCAATGAGATCACCTCTCATTCTTCAAAACTCTGGAGAATACTGGCCCAGTTTTCCCAATTCTCTTCACAGGACAGTCCTGCTATCCTGGGAACAAGTCTGGTGAACCTTTGTTGCATTCCCTCTATGGCAATAATATCCTTCCTAAGGTAAGGGGACCGAAACTACACACAGTACTCCAGGTGAGGTCTAACCAAGGTTCTATACAATTGAAGCAAGAATTCACTACTCCTGTCCTCAAATCCTCTTGTGATAAAGGCTAACATACTATTAACCTTCTTAATTGGTTCCTGCACCTGCATGTTAGTTTTCAGTGACTTATTGACAACGACACCCGGATCCCTTTGTACAAATACACTTCCTAATCTCTTAACATTTAAGTAATACGCTGCACATCTATTCCTCCTACCAAAGTGGATAACCTCACATTTTTCCACATTATATTACATTTGCCACGTTCTTGCTCAGTGACTAAGTCTGTCCAAATCCCCTTGAAGCCGCTTTGAATCTTCCTCACAAGACACATTCCCACCTAGTTTTGTCTCATCCATGAACTTGGATATACTGCATTTGGTACATCCAAATCATTGATATATATTGTGAACAGCTGGGGCCCAATCACTGATCCCTGCGGTACTCCACTAGTCACAGCCTGCCAATGAGGGAATGACCCGTTTACTCCTACTCTCTGTTTTCTGCCTGTTAACCAAACCTTAATCCATGCCAGTATCTTACCTCCTATCCCATGTGCTTTAATTTTGCTAACCAACCTCCTGTGGGAGACTTTATCAAAGGCCTTTTGAAAATCCAAGTATACTACATCCACCGACTCCCCTTTATCAATTCTGTTGGTAACATCCTCAAAAAACTCTGACAGGTTCATCAAACATGATTTCCCATTCATAAATCCATGCTGACTATGCCCAATCAGATCATCATTATCCAAGTGTCCATTTATCACATCCTTTAGAATAGATTCTAACATTTTCCCAACGACTGATGTAAGGCTAACAGATCTGTAATTCCCTGTTTTCTCTCTCCCTCCCTTCTTAAATAGTGAGGTGACATTTGGGACCTTCTAATCTGTAGGAACCGCTCCAGAATCTATAGAATTTTGGAGGATGATCACCAATGCATCCACTATCTCCATAGCTACCTCCTTCAACACACTGGGATATAGAATATCAGGTCCTGGGGACTTATCAACCTTCAGACCCATCAATTTCTCCAATACAATCTTCTTACTAATACTAATTTCCTTCAATCCCTCATTCCCATTAATCCCTTGGATCTCTAATTCTGGGAGATTTCTTCCTCAGTGAAGACAGGCACAAAGTAATCATTTAGCTTCTCTGCCATTTCTCTATTCCCCATTATAAATTCTCCAGACTCAACCTGTAATGGACCCACATTTGTCTTAGCCAAACTTTTCCTTTTTATGCACCTATAGAAGCCTTTACAGTCTGTTTATATATTTTTTCTGCTAGCGAACATTCATATTCTATTCTCCCTTTCTTTATCAGTTTCTTTGTCCTCCATTACTGTATTCTAAAATCCTCCCTATCCTCAGGTTTACTACTATTTCTGGCAACTTTATAGACCTTTCTATTTAATCTTATATAATCCTTAACTTCCTTTTTATCCACAGTTGACTGCCTTTACTTTTGGGCTTTTTGTGCCTTGAAGGAATGTATAGTTGCTGTAAACTATGGAATATTTCTTTAAAGACCATCCATTGCCTATGTACTGCCATACTTTTTGATGTATTCTCCCAATCCACCTCAGCCAATTTGCCCCTCATACCTTCATACTTTCCTTTGTTCCAATTTAACACACTGGCTTCAGATTGAACTACCTCACTTTCAAACATAATATAAAATTCTATCATATTATGAATGGAAGGTATCCCTTAAGTAATATAAATATTCAGAACTGAACCTTCTGAATTATGACTGAATGCTTTTATATTCAAGGATTTTTTTGCAACAATGCAACTTTATTTTCAAATTAATGCTCAGAGTTTAATTAAGTTTGACATTGTGTGTAGTCAACTTTAAAGAGATATTTGTGTTCTGTTTAAATATATTCAACATCAGCTGAAGCTTATGCTACTCTTTTTTGAAGTGCATTTCATTTTGGATGTGGATGTTTATGTATCAAACATTATCTCTCCTTCCTTCTGTCTTTTATGATACGTATTAGTATTTCATGGAAGCCCTGATTTATTACAGACTGTAAAGGAAATTTGGTAATCAACATAGTTAAGAACTAAATGCCTGTTTGTTGTTAGTATATAAAAGACTTAATGACATGTCAAACAGCAGGAGTGAGATTAAAGAATGAATTAAACATCAGAAAACAAACTGAATTCAGACAGATTGTACTTTTTATTTTTAGGGCAAAAGAGCATAATTTAATTCCAGGCTGATAGTGCTAATTTGTATCATGACAAATGTTATAGGGAGAAAGCCTAATTTAAAAAAAAACACTATTGGTATATCAATTATATTGGCTGCAATATTTCTCTTTTAAAGAAAAAGTCTTCTAGGCTTGGCAAAGACCCTTATCAAAATTGGAATGCATGGCCTTGAAACATGAGATTTGGGAGCATAAGTCCTTGTTAGTGATAATGATACACTGACAGTAAATCATGATACACACAAATGATGACCCTTTAATACCTCTTTACTCAGGACTTAAGGAAGGGTACAGATATAAGGCATGACTCTTACTGCAAAGTAGCGGCATTAAAGAAAACAGATTGGTAAAGATAAATTCAAGAAGTACGTAGCAAGCCATGATAATCAGGTTATATAAATTATGTTTTTTAAGGAACGGCTGGGAAGAAATTTCTACAAGTCAAACTACCATGCTTGAATTTATATAGCTCTTATATTTATTTTTAAGTTTTCTTCTCCTTGTGGGATGAAGTGGAGAAGCAATGTTGCCTCCAGTTGATGTTCGGGACACGTGCCTTTCCATTAATTCCCATCTACTTGCCATATGGAATGGGCAGTGGGATTTCAAAAAGCCCTAGCCATTAAAATTATCTGGGACTCATTATGGGCAGAAAATTAACTTGCCAGTGTGGTTTCTTATAAGAAAGCCTTTGGAAGTTAAAACCTTTGTTTCAGACAATTATCAAGTAAATGTATTCAATAATTAATGAATACATGATTAAAATAACAGTAATGTAACCCATTTTTCTTTATAATAGATATAATGATTGGGCCCGATTTTATTACATTCAAAATCCACCCACTTGCATAGAGCAGAAAGACTTACATTTATATAGTGCCTTTCATAACCACAGGACATTCCAAAGTACTTTAAAGCCAATGAAGTACTTTTTGAAGTGTAGTCACTGTTGTAATGCAGGAAATGTGGCAGCTAATTTGTGCACATCAAGCTCCCACAAACAGCAATGTGATAATAAGCAGATAACCTGTTTTTGTGATGTTGATTGAGGGATAAATATTGGTTAGGACACCAGAGATAACTCCCATGCTCTTCTTCAAAAGTAGTACCATGGGATTTACTATGTTCCCCTGAGAGAACAGACAGGGTCTCATTTTAATGCCTCATTAGAAAGGAAGTTAAAATTAGGCCCGATATATCAATTCATTTCAAAAAAGCCTGATATATTTGGGTGGCAATAATAGACAAGATGGACATGAAACATAGCCAGTTCAAGGAAGTGTTTATTTATGTCATTATGCCATTACATCATCACATCATTATCATATTATACAAATACATTACACTGCTTCCCTTTTCAAAAGAAAAGCGCTTTTCTCTACAATGAACTGTTTTTACAAATCAAGTTTGATAACTGGTTTACAAAGTCTTTCTGATGTGCTTACAGGTTTTGGTGTAGAGGCAGGTTTTGGACAGCTTGGGTTTGGTTCAGAATTTAAAGGTTTTGTTTCTTTCTCACGAAAGTCTACATGAACTCTTTGAAATGGTCGGGTCAACCATGACCGTGATTGCAAGGAGTTTTAGGTGGCTTATTTCTACAGATTTGACAGATAGTACATTTGACAACCAATGATTCCAGATCACTGTCTAGACCAGGCCAATAAACAAAGCCTCTAGCCATGGATTTCATAGTGACTGTTCCTGTGTGTTCAGTACGGAGTTCTGCCAAAATTCTATCTCTTAAAGAACTAAGTGCTGCCACTCTATGACCCCACTTAATGCAGTCCTGTTCACATGACAAATCAATGCGATGATTGTGGAATGCTTTCCGTTCCTCATCGGTACAATTGTCAAATTCAATCCATCTATTCAATGTCTATTTGTAGACTCTTTTCAGCAATGAGGGCTGGATTTTTAAAATCTGATTGGAGTCCAGATCGAAGGTGGGCAGATGCACATTTTTGCATTGCTGGCCTTGGTGCCAGTTCCCAACCACAATCCTGACCCTAAGCTATTTTGAATGAGGACGGCTCGGGGTCGGATTGACTGCCTGCCGTTTCCTGGTGTGCGGCATTACTGGCAATTACGGGGCCTACCGGAATTCCCAATGGACAATGTGGGCAGCTCACGATGGCCTGGACCATGTCCAGGACAACATGGGGTGTCAGGGCAGGAAGTGGGGGGGGGGGGGTCAAAATCTCAGCAAGGAAGACCCATCTGTGGCTCACTCAGGAAGTTAAGGATAGTGTTAGATTAAAAGAGGCTCACAGAGTTGCAAAAAAATAATAGCAAGTCTGAGCATTGGGAATGATTTAGAAACCAGCAAAGGGCCACCAAAAAGTTGATGAAAAAGGAAAAAATAGAATGAGAGTAACCTAGACAATAATAAAAAAAAAATTGTTAGAACTTTTATAGGTATATAAAAAGGAAGAAAATAGCTAAAGTAAACATTGATCCCTTAGAAGCAGCGACAGGAGAAATTATTATGAGGAATGAGGAAATGGCAGAGGCATTGAATAAATATTTTGTGTCTGTCTTCAGAGTAGAAGACGCAAGTTTCATACCAAAAATAAACAGTAACCGAAGGGCTAAAAAGAATGAGGCAATTAAAGAAATTAATATCAGTTGTGAAAAAGCATTGGAAAAACTTAAGTGACTAAAATCTGACAAATCTCCGGGAACTGATGGCCTCCACCCTATGGTTCTAAAAGAGATAGCTGCAGACATAGTGGATGCACTAGCTATGATTTTCCAAAATTCTTTAGATTCAGGAACGGTCCCATCAGATTGAAAGTTGGGAAATGTTACACCACTTTTCAAGAAAAGAGGGAGAGAGAAAACAGGGAACGACAGGCCAGTTAACCTAACACCAGTCATTAGGAAAGTACTGGAATCTATTATTAAGGAAGTCTTAACAATGCACTTAGAAAAGCACAGTATGATTAGACCAAGTCAACATGGTTTTACTAAAGGGAAATCCTGACAAATCTATTGGAGCTTTTTGAGGATGTATCTCATAGGGTAGGTAAAGGGGAACCAGCAGATGTAGTATACCTGTTTTTTCAAAAGGGATTCGATAAGGTGGTACACAAAAGGTTAATGGGCAAGATAAGGGCTCATGGAGTTGCAGGTAATATATTAGAATGAAATAGAGGCTTGGGTAATAGACAGGAAGCAACGGGTGGCAATAACCAGGGCATTTTCAAGTTGGCAGGTAATGAATAATGGAGTGCTGCAAGAATCAGTGCTTGGGCCTCAGCTATTTACACTATATATGAATGACTTAGACATAGAGACAGAGAGTAATGTATCTAAGTTTGCTAATGATACAAAGGTAGGTGGAAAGGTAAGTTGTGGGGAGGACACAGAAAGGCTGCGAAGAGATATAGACAGGTTAAGTGAGAAGGCAACAAGATGGCAGAAGGAATATAACATAGGGAAGTGTGAAGTTATATTCGCTTGTGTTGCAAGAATAGAAAAATCAAAATATTTTTTAGAAGTTGTGAAACCTGTAAGTGTTGATGTTCAAAGAGACTTGGGTGTGCTTGTACAAGGAATGCAAAAACTTAGCATGCAGGTACAGCAAGCAATGAGGAAGGCAAATGGCATGTTGGCCCTTATCGCAAGGGGATTGGAGTACAGGAATAAGGAAGTCTTGCTACAACTGTACAGGGTTTTGGTGAGACCACATCTGGAGTACTGTGTGCAATTTTGGTCTCCACATTTAAGAAAGGATATACTTGCAATGGAGGCAGTCCCGCGAAGGTTCACTAAATTGGTCCCTGGGATGAGAGGGTTGTCCTATGATGAGAAGCTGAGTAATTTGGGCCTATACTCTCTGGAATTTAGAAGAATGAGAGGTGATCTCATTGAAACATGCAAGATTCTGAAGGGACAGGTTACAGTAGACACTGAGAAATTGTTTCCGCTGGTCGGGGAATCTAGGACACGGGCCCACAGTCTAAGAATAAGGGGCCGATCATTAGGACTGAGATGAGGAGAAATTACTTCACTCAAAGGGTTGTGAATCTTTGGAATTCTCTACCACAGATGGTAGTGGATGCTCCATCGTTGAATACATTTAAGGCTGGGATAGATAGATTTTTGATCTCTCAGGGAATCAAGGGGTATGACAAGCAGGTAGGAAAGTGAAGTTGCATCCTAAAATCAGTCATGATCATATTGAATGGCGGAGCAGGCTCGATGGGCTATATGGTCTACTGCTGCTCCTATTTCTTGTGTTCTTGTGGGGTGATGGATCACATGAGTGCCCTCCCCCTCCTCAGACCCATAACAACCACCAGGCCACAACTACAGCCACTAGCCATCACCTGGAGGAGTTGCTCCTTCAGGATCATGGTCAGCCAGCTATGGCTTTTTAAAACACCAAAACTAAAACTTAACTGGCCTTCTCCTCTCTCTCTCCACTTTCAGGTCAACTGCTCCCACCCGGCCAGTGGTCTGTCAATCACTGAGTGCTGAAGGATTCCCCCATTGGCCCTCCAGTTTCGGGAGCCTGCCCTTCGTCCCTGATTGGACTGCAAGCCCATTCCCTGGTTTTAATTGTGGAGGATTTGAAAATCCTAGTGGACATGCTCAAAGCATGCCATGGGATGTCAGGTCCTGGAATCAGACCCCATTTCCAGTTCCAATCCCTGATTGAAAATCCACCCTGAGTCTTTCTGAGTTTTAGCTGCAATTTCAGTGTCAGTGAATGCAAAATCATCAAACATTAGTCCTATTGTAAAGATTGTACCTTCACAGCCTACCTCTGAGTCTTCATGCTGCAAACATGACAGTGCATCAGTAATAGCATTCTCTTTTGAACTGTGAAATTCAATGTTGTAGTTGTACTGGAAGAGAAGTACAGCCCACCAATGCATCTTTGATGCTGCCATTGTCGGTATTGCAGACTTTGGTTCCAGAATAGTTACTAGGGGGTTATGATCTGTTACTAGCGTGAAGTTTCTACCCAAGAAGAAATTGGTGAAATCTTTTGATTCCAAGGTGATTCCAAGCGCTTCCTTTTCTATCTGCATGTAGTTGCATTCACTCTTGGTCTCAAATGCTATGGGCTTCTTTTGATCATCCATGACATGACTGATTGCTGCACCAACTCCATAGTTTGAAGTACCATATACTAGCTTCAAGTCATGATTTGTGTCATAATGAATGAGTAATGCATCACTGATCAAGCTTCTCTTACATGCATCATAAGCATCTTGTTGTGTTTTAGACCATTCCCATGTCAAATCTTTCTTCATCAACTCATGCAATGGAGATAACACCTTTGCAAGTTCAGGCAGAAATTGCAAATAGTATTGGAACATGCCTGGAAAAGATCTAGGCTCATACATAGGTTTTGGATTTGGAGCATTGATTATTATCTCTATCCACTGGCTGCAGTCTTTTTTCATTGATTTTCAAGCCAAGGTACACTGCCTTAGATTGCACAAAAGCATACTTGCTTTTTTTCAACTTCACATTGTAATCATTAAGCCTTTTTAAAACTTCATCCAAAACTTGAAGATTCTTTTCCTCTGTTGCGGTGGCGATCTACACATCATCCTGAATACACTAGCAATGTGGTACTCTTTGCAAAATATTATCCATTGTAGCTTGGAAGATTTTTGGAGAAGACTTCGCACCATATGGTAGCTTCATTTGGAGTATAACCCCATGTGTATGTTTATCATGAGATACTGCTGACTCTCTCGAGCCACAGTGAGCTGTGCATAAGCATGGGACAAATCCAACTTCATGAATAGCTTGGATCCTGTTAATTCTGCATACAAATCTTGAAAGATTGGTAGTGGATACTCCTCATCATCCACTGCCTGGTTGATTGTGACTTTGTAGTCCCCGTATAGTCTTACGGTTTTGTCTGACTTAGACACTACTTCACTGTGATCAGTTTTCACCAACACACAGTTCCTCTCTGTGTTTTGAGAACTTAAGTAATCAGCCTAGCCTTAACTTGGGTGGGGGGGGGGGTGGTGGTATAGCGGTAATGTCACTGGACTAGTAATCCAGAGCCTAGGCTCATGCACTGGGGACATAAGTTCAAATCCTGCCAAAGCAGATGGTGAAATGTGAATTCAATTAATAAATCTGGAATTAAAAAGCCAGTCAAATGGTGATCCATGAAACCATTTTCCATTGTTGTAAAAACCCATCTGGTTCACCAATGCCCTTCAGGGAAGGAAATTTGCCATCCTTGTCTGGTCCACATGTAACTCCAGACCCACAGCACTGTGGCTAACACTTACATGACCAAGCAAGCCACTCAGTTGTCAAGGGCAATTAGGGATGGGCAATAAATGCTGGCCTAGTCAGCGATGTCCACATCCCACAAAGGAACAAAAAAAAATTAGTTTGGCATCAGCCTAATTCAGATGTGTGCTTTCACACTGATTATACCTTCAGAACTAGCCTTGAAAATGTTGTTGTAACCATTCAATAGCTGATCAAGCTTCTTGGTCATCTCAACTTGGAAAACATGCTTCCAGTTTAACTTCAGGCCATGAAGACAGTCTTTGCTCATTAACATTGGTTTTCTGACATATCTTGCTACAACAACGAGTAACCTGATGCCTTACCCTTATATTGTACATTACTGAATTTGTTTTCATACGTGCTTCCACTTATAATGGAGCAATCTGCAGCTATGTTAATGTGCATGTTGATGTACTGTTGATTTACCAATAACTTTGTACAAAAGTCTCCAACATTTGAGTGATAGTGATTCCTAGTGGCATTAATGCTGTGCAGCCCTTGCTCCTCTCTGCTTAGGCACTCTGGATTCACTTCAAGATTGTGAACTCCACCTTTGTAACGTCGCTGCTTTCCATTACCACTGGAATGAGTTCCCTTTCCTGCTTCGACCTGAGCAAGCAGTTGCAATATGACCTTTCTGCTGGCAATTAAATCACTTGACATTTCTGTACTGACATGCTTGAGCTGTGTAGTTGCCCTTGCAGCGATAACAAGACAGTAAACTGCTATCACCAGCACTCTTCTGACTAGGTGTCCCCACTTTAGGCTTGGTATAAGCCTTCTTACAGTGGACAGAAGCTGTACTAGTCAGTGTAATAGGATGAAATTCTCGAGTATTCTTTGATGTCATCTCTATAGAAAGAGCAATCTTACACACTAGCTCAAATGTAAGATTTTGTGCATTTAACAACTTTGATTGGATTCTTTCATCCACCAATTCACACACAAATCTTTTGTGTAATGCATGGTCTAAGATTGTGCCAAAGTTACAATGTAGTGATAAGTTCTTCAGGGTCACAATGTACTCTCGAGCAGTGTCACTATTTTTCTGATTTCTGGTTCCAAAGTTGCAGCTTTTTGTTATCACTAGTGGTTTGGGATAGAAATGTTCCTCCAACTTGATTATGATTGTTTTGAATGGCACATCTTTTGCTTTGTTGAGAGCAAGAAGGTTTGTTAGCAAGGCATACACTTCTAGATCAATTTCTGTTCGCAAAATTGCTTTCTTGCACTCAAGAATTGCCTTATTCTGAGTCTTGACCTCTTCAATATCGTTTGAGTTCAAAAATATTATTAGCTCTGAAAAACATGTCCACTCTTACAACATATGA
Organism: Heterodontus francisci; assembly: GCF_036365525.1. Classification (NCBI taxonomy): domain Eukaryota; kingdom Metazoa; phylum Chordata; class Chondrichthyes; order Heterodontiformes; family Heterodontidae; genus Heterodontus; species Heterodontus francisci. The sequence continues at coordinate 142,060,976 of NC_090376.1, forward strand.
ACTGAATGGTTCTCCAGCCCTGTCATATGCTCCTACCCTTCCAATGTAACCCGTGGACACAGCCATATTGTCCAGTTTGCAAATTCACAGAAATCTAGAAACAGTTTACTGTGGCTTTCCATTACAATGATAGCTAAAAGCAGTCGAGTCGGTGCTGGAAAATTTTCTCTTATCCAATGATTATTTTGAATACTATGCACATCAGGGGCTGGATTTTGTGCTGGAGGTGGGAATCCTGGTAATGGGTCGAAAAGGCAGGGGGAACCTTGTCTCTGCCTTTTTGTGCACCCCCGGAATAATCCTCCATCTTTTTGAATCAAATTTTTAGGAGGTGGAATCCTCGCCCCTTTAAAGACTTTAGAGGGATGGGGATCCCATGTCCAAGAGCTGCTGGCCAATCAAAGGGTCGGCAGCTCAGCGGTATCGGCAGCGATTCTATGAGCTTGCCACCAATCTCGGCAGCAAGCTCATAAAATGGCGGCCCACATCCAAAAAGCCGCCGCAATCACAAGCACAGTGGTTCATTTAAATAGCTGGGGTGGTCGGCCCCCCCCACAATCATGCGGCGGGGGCGAGCTGTCCATCCACGGCAATGGGGTCAGCTGCCTGTGCGCAGGCACTGATGCCATTTTGAAAGGGCAGTCGGCCCTGCCAGGAAATCTAAAAATTTAAAGACATATGTAACAAAATTAAATGAATATATTTATTTTGCCCTTCTCCCAACTCCCCGCAATGGGCAGCACAGTGGCGCAGTGGTTAGCACTGCAGCCTCACAGCTCCAGGGACCCGGGTTCAATTCTGGGTACTGCCTGTGTGGAGTTTGCAAGTTCTCCCTGTGTCTGCGTGGGTTTTCTCCGGGTGCTCCGGTTTCCTCCCACAAGCCAAAAGACTTGTAGGTTGGTAGGTAAATTGGCCATTATAAATTGTCACTAGTATAGGTAGGTGGTAGGGAAATATAGGGACAGGTGGGGATGTTTGGTAGGAATATGGGATTAGTGTAGGATTAGTATAAATGGGTGGTTGATGGTCGGCACAGACTCGGTGGGCCGAAGGGCCTGTTTCAGTGCTGCATCTCTAATCTAATAACAATGCCATTAACTATTTGCCCTTTCCCCCCAAAAAAACTGCACAAAGTTTAAAGTACAACCCTTCTCACAATCCCCTACACCCATGATGTTTATTTGACCCCATCCCCCACCCCCACACTCAGAAACTTACCTCCTTCCCCCTCCCCACCAGTGTCGTACCTCATTTCCCTGGACAGGGGTTTGAAGGAATGGGAGTGCTGGACGTCACGCCGAAGATTGTGGCGGGCCCTCAGGATCGTGGGTGAGTCTATGCAAATGCATTAATTTTATTTATTTGAATATGCTGATTGAGGTCCTGTCACCCAGCGAAGCGGGTGGTGGGGGGGTGCGGTCACCACGGAGCATCGCCGTGCCGGGAGAATTGGCTGGGCCATGCCGGCATCGAGGTCCGTGGTGGGCCTCATCCGGAGCCATCTTCAACACCCCACACCATGGACCTCGACGTCGAGGGCTACTTAAAATCCAGCTCCTGGTGAGAATTAAAATTCCTGCCTGCCCACCTTAGGGACCTGTTAGAATGATAATTAAGAAGTAGAAGAATGTGAGTAACCACTGATCAATATAAACGATGCAGTAAAGCATGTAAATTGGTCAGTGGAAGTAGGCGACAGTTTGAAAAAGGTTTGAGACTATGCTCCCTCTGACTTTTCTGTCCTTATCCTGCTACAGGGTTCCAATGAAGCTCAACGCAAGCTCAAGGAACAGCACCTCATCTTTTGACTGGGAACTTAACAGACTTCTGGACTCAATATTGACTTCAACAATTTTAGATCATAAACTCTGCCCCCATTTTGTTTTGTGTTTCCTTGCTGTTTTTTTCTCTCATTTCTCTCTTCACCTCCCCTGTACCCCCTTCCACCCCCGTCCCCTTCCCTGCTCCACCCTCTCAGCTCACCCCCTCACAACCCCGTCCCAGCCCGTCCCCCCTCGCACCATCTTCACCCCGCACCCCCTTCCCCTGCACCCCCCCCACCCCCTTACAGCCCCCTTCCCAGCTCCCCCTCACACCCCCCTCCCTCCACCCCTCCCCCTCGCATCCCCTCCTCCCACCGGCACCATCCTACACCTGTGTAGGGGCCCCAACAACCCCACTGCCTTGTGGGTGTCTCGGGAGAGACCAAGGCTAAGGGAGTAAACCCTAACAGATAGTCCGGAGCGGAACCCCGTAGGCGGTCATGTGTCACCTTTGGCATGTTTCCGGCAGTTCCTGCGGCCATACTGGTGCCAAACGTCGTGCCCTGCACTCCTTTGGACCCCACCAGAAAGGCCGAGAGGGGGGTTTTGAGGACTGGGCAACTCACAACCTCCATAAATTTGCCCAGGCATGCGCCATGGACAGGTCACTCCTTAGTTGCCTCACAGCAACTGACACAACATGGAAGGCAGCAGTTACGGGTTATAAGTGCAGATACATTGGCGTAGAAACTGGGCGCCACGGGTTGCCTTTGTCGGTGGGAGAGGTCATTGCACCTCACTGGACAGCTACCACCCGCCTCAAACCGGGCAGCCCCCGGTCAATAAGGTTCTGTCCCGCCACAGTCTGCCTGCTTCAATGGGTGCTTGGAGCTCAGGGTCATTGCCCGAAAGGTGGACTGCAACACCACACCAAACAGCATGACCAAAAAAGGAAAGAAGATACCAGCCCTTCGCTTTGCAAGCTGGAACGTCAGAACTATGTGCCCTGGCCTGTCGGAAGACCTTACACAAATCAACGATTCTCGGAAGACCGCCATCATTAACAACAAGCTCAGTAGACTCAATGTAGACATTGCAGCACTTCAGGAGACACGCCTCCCTGCGAGCAGATCTCTAGCAGAGCAAGACTACACCTTCCTCTGGCAGGGTAGGGATCCTGAAGAACCAAGACAGCATGGAGTGGGCTTCGCCATCAGAAACTCCTTGCTCAGCATGATAGAGCCTCCCTCAAATGGCTCGGAACGCATACTGTCCATCCGACTGCTCACCATCTCTGGTCCAGTACACCTACTCAGCACCTATGTCCAACATTCTGCTCCACACCTGAAGCTAAAGACCAGTTCTATGAGCAACTCCATAACATCATTAGCATCATCCCCAACACCGAACACCTATTCCTGCTGGGGGACTTTATTGCCAGGGTTTGGGCCGACCATGACTCATGGCCCTCCTGCCTTGGGCGCTATGGCGTTGGAAGGATGAATGAGAACGGGCAGAGACTGCTTGAGTTATGTACCTATCATAACCTCTGCATCACCAACTCGTTCTTTCACACTAAACCCTGTCACCAGGTTTCATGGAGGCACCCAAGATCGTGTCGTTGACACCAGCTAGACCTCATTGTCACAAGGCGTGCGGCCTTAAACAGTGTTCAAATCACACGCAGCTTCCACAGTGCGGACTGCGACACCGACCACTCCCTGGTGTGCAGCAAGGTTAGACCCAGACCAAAGAAGTTGCATCATTCCAAGCAGAAGGGCCACCCGTGCATCAACACGAGCAGAATTTCTCACCCACAGCTGTTACAAAAATTTCTAAATTCACTTGTAACAGCCCTTCAAAACACTCCCACAGGGGATGCTGAGACCAAGGGGGCCCACATCAGAGACGCCATCTATGAGTCAGCTTTGACCACCTACGGCAAAAGTGCGAAGAGAAATGCAGACTGGTTTCAATCTCATAATGAAGAGCTGGAACCTGTCATAGCCGCTAAGCGCATTGCACTGTTGAACTACAAGAAAGCCCTCAGCGATTTAACATCCGCAGCACTTAAAGCAGCCAGAAGCACTGCACAAACAACAGCCAGGCGCTGCGCAAATGACTACTGGCAACACTTATGCAGTCATATTCAGCTGGCCTCAGACACCGGAAACATCAGAGGAATGTATGATGGCATGAAGAGAGCTCTTGGGCCAACCATCAAGAAGATCACCCCCCTCAAATCCAAATCAGGGGACATAATCACTGACCAACACAAACAAATGGACTGCTGGGTTGGGCACTACCTAGAACTGTACTCCAGGGAGAATGTTGTCACTGAGACTGCCCTCAATGCAGCCCAGCCTCTACCAGTCATGGATGAGCTGGACATACAGCCAACCAAATCGGAACTCAGTGATGCTATTGATTCTCTAGCCAGCGGAAAAGCCCCTGGGAAGGACAGCATTACCCCTGAAATAATCAAGAGTGCCAAGCCTGCTATATTCTCAGCACTACATGAACTGCTATGACTGTGCTGGGACGAGGGAGCAGTACCCCAGGACATGCGCGATGCCAATATCATCACTCTCTATAAAAACAAAGGTGACCGCGGTGACTGCAACAACTACCGTGGAATCTCCCTGCTCAGCATAGTGGGGAAAGTCTTTGCTCGAGTCGCTCTGAACAGGCTCCAGAAGCTGGCCGAGCGCGTCTACCCTGAGGCACAGTGTGGCTTTCGTGCAGAGAGATCGACCGTTGACATGCTGTTCTCCCTTCGTCAGATACAGGAGAAATGCCGTGAACAACAGATGCCCCTCTACATTGCTTTCATTGATCTCACCAAAGCCTTTGACCTCGTCAGCAGACGTGGTCTCTTCAGACTACTAGAAAAGATCGGATGCCCACCAAAGCTACTAAGTATCATCACCTCATTCCATGACAATATGAAAGGCACAATTCAACATGGTGGCTCCTCATCAGAGCCCTTTCCTATCCTGAGTGGCGTGAAACAGGGCTGTGTTCTCGCACCCACACTTTTTGGGATTTTCTTCTCCCTGCTGCTTTCACATGCGTTCAAGTCCTCTGAAGAAGGAATTTTCCTCCACACAAGATCAGGGGGCAGGTTGTTCAACCTTGCCCGTCTAAGAGCGAAGTCCAAAGTACGGAAAGTCCTCATCAGGGAACTCCTCTTTGCTGACGATGCTGCTTTAACATCTCACACTGAAGAGTGCCTGCAGAGTCTCATCGACAGGTTTGCGGCTGCCTGCAACGAATTTGGCCTAACCATCAGCCTCAAGAAAACGAACATCATGGGGCAGGACGTCAGAAATGCTCCATCTATCAATATTGGCGACCACGCTCTGTAAGTGGTTCAAGAGTTCACCTACCTCGGCTCAACTATCACCAGTAACCTGTCTCTAGATGCAGAAATCAACAAGCGCATGGGTAAGGCTTCCACTGCTCTGTCCAGACTGGCCAAGAGAGTGTGGGAAAATGGTGCACAGGCACGGAACACAAAAGTCTGAGTGTATCAGGCCTGTGTCCTCAGTACCTTGCTCTATGGCAGCGAGGCCTGGACAACATATGTCAGCCAAGAGCGACGTCTCAATTCATTCCATCCTCGCTGCCTCCGGAGAATACTTGGCATCAGGTGGCAGGACCGTATCTCCAACACAGAAGTCCTCAAGGCGGCCAACATCCCCAGCTTGTGCACACTACTGAGTCAGTGGCGCTTGAGATGGCTTGGCCATGTGAGCCACATGGAAGTTGGCAGGATCCCCAAAGGCACATTGTACAGCGAGCTCGCCACTGGCATCAGACCCACCGGCCGTCCATGTCTCCGCTTTAAAGACGTCTGCAAACGCGACATGAAATCCTGTGACATTGATTACAAGTCGTGGGAGTCAGTTGCCAGCGTTCACCAGAGCTGGCGGGCAGCCATAAAGACAGGGCTAAAATGTGGTGAGTCGAAGAGACTTAGTAGTTGGCAGGAAAAAAGACAGAGGCGCAAGGGGAGAGCCAACTGTGCAACAGCCCCGAGAAACAAATTTCTCTGCAGCACCTGTGGAAGAGCCTGTCACTCTAGAATTGGCCTTTATAGCCACACCAGGCGCTCCTTCACAAACCACTGACCACCTCCAGGCGCATATCCATTGTCTCTCGAGATAAGGAGGCCAAAAGAAAGAAGATCTCTCTTATTTCCTTTACTTTGCGTTTGGGCGGCAACTATTCAGGATCCTGCCATTCCCACCTCCTCTAGACAGATCTTTTGTTTCTTTACTTGTCCCATTATCATTCCCTTCAGCCTTGCAGCATGAAACCTTTTATCATTTAATCTCCCCTGCCCTCCACCCTATCACAGACCTTCCTTTTTGATCTTCTTCCTACCCTACCCTCTTGCACTTGCTTAAAACCCATTACATTTCTAACTTTTTCTAGTTCTGATGAAAGGTCTGAGGCCTGAAATTGTAACTCTTTTTTTCTTCGCAGATGCTGCCAGACATGTTGAGTATTCCCAGCATCTTCTGTTTTGTTATGAAAATCCAGAAGTTACTGTCAGTGATTCCCCTCTCCTCCATAGGGTGCCCTGTTGAAGTCCTCACAGATAGAAATCTTTAGGGATCACTGATCTGATCACATAGATTTGACATGAAGATTCACTTTTTACGCTGTTAGTCTCACTGTAAAATCCCATGAAAATGTTACACCTTGTTCATTGAAGTGTAACTGGGTTTTGAATGCCATACTAACTCATAATTACTGCTGAACAGTAGGCCTGTATAAATGTTATATTTATGGAATGTCAAATTTCTCCAATATGATTTTAAAAATTCCACAGATTTTTAAAATAGTAAAAAATATTTATTTTTTAAAAGTTTATGATATTTCAGCTTCTACCTTAATCCCATGTGTTGTCCCAATCTTTATCTTGCTTTCTATAAAATGATTAAAAAGTGAAGGATGATCATTGCTTTTTACTTCCTGGTTTTCTGTAAGGGTTGTTTACTTCAGTCGAATTGGTTGCTTTTCCTGCTTGATGACATCACTGTTGCTGGACCCAGAGATCCCTTATAGCTGACGCTTGAATGAAATGAACATTGGGAAAGGTGAAATCCATGCTACAGAGATCGTTAGATATTTGTGGGCGACTTGCTTCAAGGTCAATGGTGAACTCTCTCACTATTATATTTGAGACTTCTGCTTGTATCTGTGGACTCCCTCCTATTGTGTCCCCTCTATTCCCCATTTACTTCCAGGACATATGTATCCGAAATAAAAACAAGAAATGCTGGAACCACTCAGCAGGTCTGGCAGCATCTGTGGAAAGAGAAGCAGAGTTAACGTTTCGGGTCAGTGACCCTTCTTCAGAAGAAACGTTAACTCTGCTTCTCTTTCCACAGATGCTGCCAGACCTGCTGAGTGGTTCCAGCATTTTTTGTTTTTATTTCAGATTTCCAGCATCCTCAGTATTTTGCTTTTATTCACGTGTATCCGAATCTTGCTACATAACCAGGCCTATTTAAATGAGCTTCCCCGTGTCCATTTGCGTGCGCTCCAGACCCGAGCCAACATTTCTTTTTTCTGCCTATTTTCTTCTTTTCCCTATACTCCTCCTAGACCCTTCTCTTCCCACATATTTCTTTTTCCCTCTCAGGTACTTTGCCCTCCCAAAGCCCCATCCCAACTCTTCAGCTCTTCCCAACCTTCCTACTCTTCTGCCACTGTCCAAGGCTTGAATCCCTATTAGAAAAGCCAACAGCTTCCCTCTATGCTTTTCTTGCAACTTCCAAAGGGCCCATCGAGGCACTCTTATGCACAGCAACGCCAACTGCCCTATCCTACTCTCTCCTGTACAGCGGGCCCACTACAGTCTCATTTTTCCGACCTCCTTCCTGTCCTACTCACCCCTCCTGATGATGGCCCTGTGGACTCTGCCACTGGATCAGCTCTCACCACCCCTCTCCGCATCTCTCTCCAGAATGTCCACTCACTTGTGAGCAAGGCACTTTCCATCCATAAGCTTATTCTGTATGATTGCATCTGCATTATGACCAACAGAAACCTGGCTGAGGAGCGATGACACCTTCACCCCAAATGAAACCCAGCCATCTGGCTATACCTTCCAGCACTTGCCCTGCCTTAACCACCACGGTGATGGTGTGGCTCTTATCAACAAATCACATTTTGGTCTGTTCCTCTACTCCAGTGGCATTTTCTCTTCCTTTGCATATTTATTTCACCCCTCTTACCCCTCATTTAAAATCCAAATTCTCAACTACCTATCCAAGTACCATGATATATGTTCACGGCATTCCTCCCTCAGCCTTTGCACCAAGCAACTTTTCATCTTGGGTGATTTCAACCATCATCTTAACTCACCATACTCTCTCCCCTCTGAGTTCACTGCCCTCCTGTCCTTGCTTAATCTCTTCTTCCAAATAAACTCCCCTCACCAAAGTCACAGCCGTCCCCTTGACCTTGCCATCTTGCATGGCCTTGTTACTTCCATCGTGTTGATCACAGATAAAACCATTTCTGATCACACCCTTGTAACACTCTCCACCCACATTCTGACTTCTCTTCCCAACCACACTTCTTTCCATGCCCAGCTCTGGAAAAACTCCTCCCCAAGTCACTTACAACTGCATTTTCAAATTGCTTTGGCCTGGCATTCACCATGACATTGCTGCAGTTACTGATATGCTCAGTCACACACACACCTCCATCTTTGAAGCCCTATTCACCATAAGAACCATTGCATTTTCACACTGGTCAGTCCTCCGGTATGGTCCTCATCCACTCCGTCATCCAGGTGGGTGGGACGTCACTCGCCGAGTTCCATTCTTATCTATCCAGTCACAGTCAGATAATAACCTGCAATGGTTGTTCCCTCTGGAGTCCCCTAAGGAGCGATCCTTGACCCCATCTTATTTCTCATCTACATGCTGCCCCTTGGTGACATCATCCAAAAGCACAATGGCAGGTTCCACATGTACACTAATGACATCCAACTCTAATTCACCACCATCTCTCTCAATCCCTCCATTATCTCGAGATTGTCAAAGTGCTGGTCTGACATCCATTACAGGATGTGGAAAAGCCTCCTCTAACTAAATTTTGGGAAGATTGAAGTAATTGTCTTTCGTCACCACCACAACTCTGTACCCTTGCAACCCACTCCATCCCTCTCCCTGGCAACCAGACTGTTTGCAATCCATGGGCTGTAATTTACCCCAAGATGAGCTTCAGGCCACATATCTGTGTCATCACCAAGACTGCCTACTTCCACCTCTGTAACATCACCCAACTCTGCCCCTTTCTTAGCTGATCTGCAGCTAAAACCCTCATCCATGCTTTTGTTAGTTCTAGATTTGAGTTCTCCAATGCTCTACTAGTCAGATTCTCATCTTCCACCCTGCATAACCAAGAGTTCTCCCAAAACTCTGCAGTCTGTATCCTAACTCAGACCAAATCCCATTCACCCATTATCCCTATGCTTGCTGACTTACATTGGCTCCATGTCCTGCAGCATCTCAATTTTAAAATCCTAATCCTTGTTTACAAGCCCCTCCACTGCCTTGCCCTCCCTACGACTGAAACTTTCTTCAGCCCTACAACCCCTGGAGATACATGCGCTCCTCCAATTCTGGCCTTTTGTGCATCCCCTATTTTGATCTGTCCGTGATTCAGTTGCCTAGGCTCTAAGCTCTGAAGCTCGCCACCTAAACATATCCGCCTCTCTACATTTCTCTCTTCATTTAAGTTGCTCCTTGAACACTACCTCCTTGACAAAGCTTTTGCTCATCTGTCCCAATATCTCCTGATGTGGCTCAGTGTCAAATTTTGTTTGATAACCCTCCTGTGATATACCTTGGGAGGATTTTACTACATTAACGGGGCTAGATAAATGCAAGTTGTTGATGTACTGAGTGATTGAAGCAAAGCAGAACACAATACGAGGATCTGCTATGTATATGATCAGTTGTTGTTTTGTAGCTGTTTTGAACATTGCATGATAAATGTCAAAACAGTTTCTGAAAGTAGTATTTGTTACTGCAATATTCTTAATTGTCCAAGGAAATCATGGAACTGCATAAGACAGGCTGATACATTCCAGTAGCCACTGCTGGCTTTTTAAAAAATGTCAATCCAGTAAGTAGGATTACAGTCATTCTTTCAATTTATCTGGTACATAAATCTTAAAGCTTTTGCAACGTATGCATCAGATACTGGAGCATTTGCATTTTCTGAAATTTGAAAGAGTTTTGAAATCGGGTTTATTGCTGATTTTCTCAAGTCCATTAATGAACCCATACCTAGTTGCCGTGGAAACAAAGAAAATTGTTGCTGAGGATTTGGCAGGGTTGCAATTTCAATTCTATGTCTGCAACTGCTATTTTAACAAAGGTAAATGTAATTTTAACAATGAGTCATTGTGTTTTATAAACTGTATTGTTACATATAAAGCAATGTATGAAAATGCAGTTGGCAAGGTTTATTTGTTGAACACATATTTCAGATTAATTTTATTTCTCCTCTCACCTCTCTTTGCAAGCTGTTCAACACACATGATTAGATTAGAGATACAGCACTGAAACAGGCCCTTCGGCCCACCGAGTCTGTGCCGAACATCAACCACCCATTTATACTAATCCTACACTAATCCCATATTTCTACCAAACATCCGCACATATTTCCCTACCACCTACCTAGTGACAATTTATAATGGCCAATTTACCTATCAACCTGCAAGTCTTTTGGCTTGTGGGAGGAAACCGGAGCGCCCGGAGAAAACCCACGCAGACACAGGGAGAACTTGCAAACTCCACACAGGCAGTACCCGGAATCGAACCCGGGTCCCTGGAGCTGTGAGGCTGCAGTGCGAAGCACTACGCCACTGTGCCGCCCTTTCTCAAGCTGTGAGAATGATGCACCACCACTGGTATCGGGAGCCGAGCCGGAGCCGCGGGGAAGGCCCGCACGGAAACAGGCAGGAGCCGCCGAGCGAGCGGGAGCAGCCGCCGGGACCACGCGGCCGCACCTCCCCCCGATCGCCGTGGCGGACGGGCCCCCCGAACACAGCCACGCGGCCCCCCCCCGTCCAGCCGGCCCCCTTCCCCTGCACCCCTCTCCCCTGCAGCCCCCTTCCTGGCTCCCCCTCGCTCCCCCTTCCCTCCATCCCTTCCCACCGCACCCCTCCTCCTCACGCCCCCTCCCCCCCGCACCCCCTTCCTCACACCTCCTCCCACCGGCATCCACCTACCCCTGTGTAGGGGCCCTAACAACCCCACTGGCTTGCGGGCGTCTCGGGAAAGACCAAGGCTAAGGGAGTAAACCCGAACAGAAAATCCGGAGCAGAACCCCGAAGGTGGTCGTGTGTCACCTTTGGCATGTTTCCGGCAGTTCCTGCAGCCATACCGGTGCCAAACGTCGTGCTCTGCACTCCTTTGGACCCCACCAGGAAGGCCGAAAGGGGGGTTTTGATGCTTGGGCAACTCACAACCTCCATACATCCTCCCAGGCATGCGCCATGGAGAGGTCACTCCATAGTCACCACACAGCGACCAAATCAACACGGAAGGCAGCAGTTACGGGTTATAAGTCCAGCTCAATTGGTGTAGAGATTGGGCGCCACGGGTTGACTTTGTCGGTGGGAGAGGTCATCGCATCTCACTGGACAGCTACCGCCCGCCTCAAACCGGGCAGCCCCCGGTCAGTAAGGTTCTGTCCTGCCACAGTCCACCTGCTTCAATGGGTGCGTGGGGCTCAGGGTCATTGCCCGACAAGTGGACTGTAACACCGCACCAAACAGCATGACCAAAAAAGGAAAGAAGATACCAGCCCTTCGTTTTGCAAGCTGGAATGTCAGAACTATGTATCCTGGCCTGTCGGAAGACCTTCCACAAATCAACGATTCTCGGAAGACCGCCATCATTAACAACGAGCTCAGTAGACTCAATGTGGACATTGCAGCACTTCAGAAGACACGCCTCCCTGCAAGCAGATCTGTAAGAGAGCAAGACTACACCTTCTTCTGGCAGGGTAGGGATCCCGAAGAACCAAGACAGCATGGAGTGGTCTTCACCATCAGAAACTCTTTGCTCAGCATGATAGAGCCACCCTCAAAAGGCTGGGAACGTATACTGTCTATCCGTCTGTTCACCGCCTCTGGTCTAGTACACCTACTCAGCATCGATGCTCCAACACTCTGCTCCTCACCTGAAGCTAAAGACCAGTTCTATGAGGAACTCCATAATATCATTAGTAGCATCCCCAACACCGAACACCTATTCCTGCTGGGGGACTTTAATGCCAGGGTTGGGGCCGACCATGACCCATGGCCCTCCTGCCTTGGGCGCTATGGCATTGGAAGGATGAACGAGAATGGTTAGAGACTGCTTGAGTTGTGTACCTATCAACCTCTGCATCACCAACTCATTCTTTCAGACTAACAGTGTTCAAATCACACGCAGCTTCCACAGTGCGGACTGCGACACCGACCACTCCCTGGTGTGCAGCAAGGTTAGCCTCAAACCAAAGAAGCTGCAGCACTCCAAGCAGAAGGGCCGCCCGCGCATCAACACTAGCCGAATTTCTCATCCACAGCTGTTATGTAAGTTTCTAAATTCACTCGAAAAAGCCCTTCAAAACACTCCCACGGGGATGCAGAGACCAAGTGGGCCCACATCAGAGACGCCATCTATGACTCAGCAATGACCACCTATGGCAAACATGTGAAGCGGAATGTAGACTGGTTTCAATCTCACATTGAAGAGCTGGAACCTGTCATAGCCGCTAAGCGCATTGCATTGCTGAAATACAAGAAAGCCCTCAGTGAGTTAACATCCGCAGCACTTAAATCAGCCAGAAGCACTGCACAAAGAACAGCCAGGCGCTGCGCAAATGACTACTGGCAACACCTATGCAGTCATATTCAGCTGGCCTCTGACACCGGAAATATCAGAGGAATGTATGATGGCATTAAGAGGGCTTTTGGGCCAACCATCATGAAGATTGCCCCGCTCAAATCTAAATCAGGGGACACAATCACTGACCAATGCAAGCAAATAGACCGCTGGGTGGAACACTACCTGGAACTGTACTCCAGGGAAAATGTTATCACTGAAACCGCCCTCAATGCAGCCCAGTCTCTGCCAGTCATGGATGAGCTGGACGTACAGCCAACAAAATCGGAACTCAGTAATGCCATTGAATCTCTAGCCAGCGGAAAAGCCCCTGGGAAGGACAGCATTACTTTCAGCACTGTACGAACTGCTTTGCCTGTGTTGGGACGAGGGAGCAGTACCACAGGACATGCGCGATGCCAATATCATCATCCTTTATAAGAACACGGGTGACCGCGGTGACTGCAACAACTACAGTGGAATCTCCCTGCTCAGCATAGTGGGGAAAGTCTTCGCTCGAGTCGCTTTAAACAGGCTCCAGAAGCTGGCTAAGCGTGTCTACCCTAAGGCACAGTATGGCTTTTGAGGAGAGAGATCCACCATTGACATGCTGTACTCCCTTCGACAGCTACAGGAGAAATGCCATGAACAACAGATGCCCCTCTACGTTGCTTTCATTGATCTCACCAAAGCCTTTGACCTTGTCAGCAGACGTGGTCTCTTCAGCCTACTAGAAAAGATTGGATGCCCACCAAAGCTACGAAGTATCATCACCTCATTCCATGACAATATGAAAGGCACAATTCAGCATAACGGCGCCTCATCAGAGCCCTTTCCTATCCTGAATGGTGTGAAACAGGGCTGTGTTCTCGCACCTGCACTGTTCGGGATTTTCTTCTCCCTGCTGCTCTCACATGCGTTCAAGTCTTCAGAAGAAGGAATTTTCCTCCAAGCAAGATCAGGGGGCAGGTTGTTCAACCTTGCCCGTCTAAGAGCGAAGACCAAAGTACGGAAAGTCCTCATCAAGGAGCTCCTCTTTGCTGATGATGCTGCATGAACATCTCACATTGAAGAGTGTCTGCAGAGATTCATCGACAGGGTTTGCAGCTGCCTGCACCGAATTTGGCCTAACCATCAGCCTCAAGAAAATGAACATCATGGGACAGGACGTCACAAATGCCCCATCCATAAATATCGGCGACCACACTCTGGAAGTGGTTCAAGAGTTCACCTAACTCGGCTCAACTATCACCAGTAACGTGTCTCTCGATGCAGAAATCAACAAGTGCATGGGTAAGGCTTCCACTGCTATGTCCAGACTGGCCAAGAGAAAATGGGAAAATGGCACACTGACACAGAACACAAAAGTCCAAGTGTATCAAGCCTGTGTCCTCAGTACCTTGCTCTACGGCTGTGAGGCCTGGACAATGTACGTCAGCCAAGAGTGACGTCTCAATTCATTCCATCTTCGCTGTCTCCGGAGAATCCTTGGCATCAGGTGGCAGGACCGTATCTCCAACACTGAAGTCCTTGAGGCGGCCAACATCCCCAGCATATACACCCTACTAAGCCAGCGGTGCCTGAGATGGCTTGGCCATGTGATCTGCATGGAAGATGGCAGGATCCCCAAGGACACATTATACAGCGAGCTCGTCACTGGTATCAGACCCACCGGCCGTCCTTGTCTCTGCTTTAAAGACATCTGCAAATGCGACATGAAGTCCTGTGACATTGATCACAAGTCGTGGGAGTCAGTTGCCAGCGTTTGCCAGAGCTGGCGGGCAACCATAAAGGTGGGGCTAAAGCGTGGCAAGTCGAAGAGACTTAGCAGTTGGCAGGAAAAAAGTCAGAAGCGCAAGGAGGGAGCCAACTGTTTAACAGCCCTGTCAACCAATTTTCTCTGCAGCACCTGTGGAAGAGCCTGTCACTCTAGAATTGGCCTTTATAGCCACTCCAGGCGCTGCTCCACAAAACACTGACCACCTCTCGAGACAAGGAGGCCAAAGAAGGAGAAGGGGATGGTCTGTTAAACATAACGTGTTAAATACGGTGAAAGTGATGACATTTCTCATTACTTTCAATAAATATTTTGTGTTATGGAAAGGTCCATATGATTGTTGTTTTCCCCTTTCCCAGTGGAGTAATCTGCCACCAGAAAGTGCCAGCCAAAAGCAGGGAAATCTTACCCGGCAAACGCGGAATGTCTGTCAACGCTGAGTTCGCAACATGATTTCTCTGTGCTCAGATCAGTGCTTAAGATATATGTCTGAAAAGATCAATGAAATTTGTCAAGTTATTGTGCATTCTAATCACACTCTAAATGTAGTAACTAAAATATTCAGTCTTTCTCCAGATCAGCACATCAACCTTTTGTAAATAGATTGCATTCTATAAATGTCTTTGTTATATAACTAGTATTTATATGCTGCCATTTTCTGCCAGTATCTTCTTGCTCTTTGTTTGTTTGCAGTCTAATTTTTTTCACGTATATTTTCTTGCAGTCTTACAACTTACTATAATTTATTATATTAATCTTCTTAAATCTTCAGGCTATATTTTGAGGTAAATGGCAGTATTTTGGAGAATGACACAATTTTCTAAACTAACTACTATAACTATCTACAAGTGTTTAAGTATAAACTGTAAGTTTATCACCTTAATGTAGCAATCTTTTACATTAATAGATTAATTACTGCAATATTTTTTAATATATTCTCAGAATGTAGGCGTCGCTGGCAAGGCCAGAATTTATTGCCCGTCCCTAGTTGCCCTTGAGAAGGCAGTGGTGAGCTGTCATCTTGAACTGCTGCAGTCTGTGTAATGAAGATATTCCCACAATGCTCTCCCTTCTCACTCATGGCTGTTCATCCTCCTATCACTCTCCCACCTTCTATCCGTTTCATGTTTTTGGAGGTGACGAGAGAAGGGTTTCCCTTGGGTCAAGGGCTTGTGAATAAGTGTATAATCATCATCCAGGATTACTGCATGCCTGGCTTTTGGAACCCTTTGTTCTTCCACGTGATTTCTTATGGACAGGGGAAGCGAGTTTTTAAACTCCTCGAGAAGAATCACCATTCTAAGGTTTTCATAGGTGGACTCTATCTTAAGTGCCCATATCCATCGGTCGAAAGCGAGTTGCTTAAGCCTTTCGAACTCAATGTAAGTTTGTTCCAGCTGCTTTCGGAGAGATTGGAACATTTGGCTGTATGCCTCTGGTACTCGCTCGTATGCACTCAGGATAGCATTTTTAGTCATCTCACAATCTGATGAACTCTCATCAGACAACAGTGAATAAACCTTGTGTGCTTTTCCTGTTAGTTTGCTGTCTACTGGCCAGTTCAATTGTTTTGCAAACTTTTCAAAACAGATGAAAAATGCTTCCACATCCCCCACATTGAACTTTGGTAACAACTGGGAGAACCTTAAGAGCTCAGCACCTGGTCCTGAGCAGGGATAACTCACTCACTATTGGTTCTTTCACATTGGGTCTTCCCCTATTCAGTTCAAGCTTTCCCTTTGGAAAACTATTTCTTTCTCCCTTTCCTGTAACTCTCTCTGCTCTTTCTTCTTCTAGAATTCTAATTCTAGTCTCCTATGTTTTAGCTAATATTACTTTGTCTATTTCAGATTCTCTGCCTATCTCCAGTGCTTCAGTGTCAATTTTAAAATAGTTGGCCACAAGTTTTTGGATTTCAGGCTTCCTAACTTTTGGACGGATAGTAATTTCCAACGGCCCACCTACGTTCCTCAACTCTTCAACAGATAAGGATTTTAACTTGGTCCAAGTTACTTCACTCAGTTCTAGAAAGGTATTGGCCTCGAATGTGGACATTTTAGTAGTCTAGCACTGAAAACCTGTATTGAAGTTTTCAAATTATTGCTAGGGATCAATTTAGTTTACCACTTCCAATTTCCCATTTGTCTTTGGGTTTGGTCTCAGACGTGAGCCCCCAAGTTTCTGTTACAGTCAAGTGAGGAGGGGTTGAAGGGCTTCCCTCTTTTCCCTGTCCTGTTAGACCACAACAAGTAAATTTTTTCCTGGATGTACTGGCCAATTCAGTAAGGTTTTGATTACTTACTTGCTATGATCATAACAGGAACCAATGGGACAAGTTTTCTTGAGTTAAGAAAGAAAGAGGTTAACTTTATTGTACCTAAACCAAACTAATAAAATAATAAACAATGAGCCAACTTTCACTTGTGCACACACTCTGGAGGTTTGCATACACATAAGTAAGTTATAGAGTGGGAAAAGGTAGATTGGCTGAGTGAGAGTCCATAAAAAAGGTATACAGTCTGTACAGTGTGGTGATTTGGCTGGCTTATAGCTGAGTTCAGTGGTCTTGAGGCTTTTAGTTTGAAGAGGTAGATGACTGGTTTAGTGGGTCTCTTGGAGATAGTGATGCAGATGATTTCCTCCAACTGGGTTTCTGATTGTCACCGGAGTATGCAAAGGTGGCCAGTCAACAAGTAGGATTTGAAAGCTTTCAAGCTGGAATGGAGAGAGAGAGAGGGGACCCCCACTTAGGATCTGCTCATGTCAGAAAACCCCAGCTTAAAACCACAGATGGGGTGGGGCTTGTCACATGACAGTCACAGTCATTCAAACATAGCAGTTAGCAGTATTTCTCTGCTTGATGAGAGAATAGGAGTTCGTTTAAACTTCCTGGGTCTTGGTTCTTGCTGGAATATTAGCAGACATTTTGGGGTGAATTTTACGAGTGTGCTGTAGTTTGCGGTGGTGCACTCTAAAAGCGGTGAGTGTCCTGTGTGGATGCACTGTCCCTGAGCCCCCGCGATATTATGAGCGGGGGCTCATTTAAATAGAGGGGGTGGAGTAGCCGCCCCCGATGACATAAGGGGGCGGCCGCCACATCCCCAGCAACGACGCCGGTGCAATTTTTAAAGGGCTTTAAGCCCTTTAGTAGCGTTTTAAAATTTAAAGGTCCTGATCTCCGGGATGTAACAATAAACTGTCATCTCTTCCCACCCCTCCACTGGGTAGATTATACATTAATCACACTCTTCTCCTGAACTTTCCCCTCCAAAATGTGTTCCTTTTGACCCTCAACCCCTTCCCACCAACCCATTAGCCAGTAAAGATTGTTTACACCGCTCCTCCACCCCTCCCGCCCTGAAAATTCTATTCCTCCCCCATCCCCACCAGGTTCTCGCCTCGGAACTCTGTATGAACCGTATGGGCGGCACAGTGGCGCAGTGGTTAGCACCGCAGCCTCACAGCTCCAGCGACCCGGGTTCAATTCTGGGTACTGCCTGTGTGGAGTTTGCAAGTTCTCCCTGTGTTTGCGTGGGTTTCCTCCGGGTGCTCCGGTTTCCTCCCACATGCCAAAGACTTGCTGGTTGATAGGTTAATTGGCCATTATAAATTGCCCCTAGTATAGGTAGGTGGTAGGGAAATATAGGGACAGGTGGGGATGTGGTAGGAATATGGAATTAGTGGAGGATTAGTATAAATGGGTGGTTGATGGTCGGCACAGACTCGGTGGGCCGAAGGGCCTGTTTCAGTGCTGTATCTCTAAACTAAACTAAATCTAAACTAAACAGCAGCCGTAAAATCAGCATGGGACGGCCGCCGCCTGCAGGCAAGTTAATTTACATCTCTTCATTGTCAATTTGAATATTAAGATGAAGGGCCCGCTGCCAGACGGTGGGGCCAGGATGGCCGCACTGATGTCCGCCCACCCCCCCCCCACCGCCCCCACCGCTGGTAATGTGCGGCGAGCCCTTCTCGACGTTGCAGGTCATGACAGGCTTCTCCCCACTACATTATATCGGCCCCTGCGCCACAACCCGGGGCATCGAGGGGCCAGTAAAATTCAGCCCATTGTCTCTTTCCTCACAAGCATTGCAGTGCAGGATACATTGTTGCAAATTAGGTGATCATCTTAAGCTGAAAGAATGACTTTGCTGGCAACTTGTCTTTTTAAAAATGTCATTTCAAAAAAATATAAATTCAGGTCTCCAGCCAGTGGGCCAAAGAAAATTATCATTCAACAAAACATATTGGCGTAACACTGAGGAAGGCCCCCCGCTGTCCACTTAATGCCTGATTGGCACTAAATTCAGCAGGCTTTCTGGAGAAGAGGTGATGCAGGGATCTCAGTGTCCCTTTTTCTGGACATCAAGACGTCCACCACCAGAATAAAATCGCCCCCACACCCCCCGCACCGTTGTCTATATAAGGGTTTCACCAATTCTTTTGCAAAGCTTTTACTGAAAATGAGTCACTGGACATATGAGTTGGTTTGTTACATTATCTATTTTAAAATGAGAAACACGGGTTTCTGCACAGATTTTTAATTCATTAAGCCCTTAGTGATGCAACTAATATGTTTTTATTTGCATAATTTATTTTATTCACACAATTAATTTAATCAAAGATGATTATTACTTAGATCACCATAATTTTACCTCGACCAACTACTCATATCTTCATTCCTTGCTTCTGTTTGAATTTGAATTCAGATGTCTAAAGCATTACGTCTAATCAACACCTCTTAATTTTTTTAGTTCATTTGAAATGCATCTCAGAGAGGGACAACAAGAGCATTGTCTCACTTATGCCTGTTATAAATTGTGTTGTGAGTTTTGCTTGTATTTTTCTCTCCCAACAACAGGTCTTCCCTCTCTTGTTGGAGTATGGTTCCACTAGCACCAGATGCCATCTTTATGTGTGATCTTTGACAATAACGTTTTCAGAGAGCAATATAGCTGAGACTGACTTCACCATTCGTCAACATCTGTACACTTGCACCTCTAGCAGCAATCACTGCAAGAGTTCTGGCTAATTTTTTTCCCCTCTTGAACCCAGGTGCATCAAAACCCAAACATTTCAAATGCTGACCTGTCTGAGATTGGCTAACTCAACATGAACCAAAGATCAAACCTTGTACCTTTCCGCTTCACTTATTCATTGCATTATTCAGCTAACCAGTGGGGAAAAAGTGAGCTTTCAATTTTAATACAACTCCAGCAGTGAAATCTTTTTTCACAGATTTAATATTACGACCATGGAGAACAGAAATGGCTCTTTTGTGCAATGTTCTGGGAATTGAAGATGAACATTTCCAAGGCAAAGTGAGACTAAGCATTGCAACTGGCATCATCATATTTAAGCTGGAGCTGCATGAGGCAACCAAGCTCTACCAGAAGAATACTGATGTTCCAAAGGGTGTTTGAATTTAACTATTTTCATCTGCTAAGGTTCACCAGTTTTCAGCCAAGCAGATGAAGTACTGAGTAACAGTCACAACATCAGCCCCATCATGCAGATTACCTTCTATCTACTGTAGATAAGTCGGATCAGATGATGGACAAAGATTAATCTAAAGTTAAGGCCATTTTTAATCATGGCTGAAGGAGACAAAGTAGTGGTGTGAGACAGCAACAAAGACCTAATATGTGGGATTTAAAAAAAAATAGGCATTAGTCAAGCAATGTGATTCGTGCTGCATGTGTTACTACTTTTCCTTGTCTTTTTTCATCAGCCAAGGCCACAGTCCTGGATGTTTCTTCAGGCATCATTTATTAGAATCAATGAACTATCATTGTAGATCTAAAATTGCTTGGAGTCGTTCTCTTGAGCAGCGTCAGTCAGGGTACCCGACCCACACAGCAGCATTAGGCAGCATCATCATGCAGCATTCAGTAATGATCAATGCAATGAGCTTCTAAATACAAGCCTCCAGCACCTTGCTTTCATCCTTTCTATTTTAAGCCTGTTTGTGAGCAAAATATCTCCAGCATTGTAATGGGGACACTGACTCCTTTTGATATATTAATAACTTCACTGTACAACACAGTACAAAATGACATTTTGCTGATGATGAATAATAATTTGTGTCAACTGTCTCACTCCTTGTAATGGAAACATTTCTTTTGGTGCCTGGAACTGTTATATGAGATCCAGATTAAAACTGGAATGAGACCTTGGGGTTAATGCTGCATGGTGCACAAAGAACATTTGGTTTCATTCTTCATTTCCCTGGAAAGATTGCTGATAAGAGGTGTATATAAAATAGCAAGCTATCTGAACCTTGCAGCACCTTAAATATTCTTGTTTTGCTTTGGGTTGGCTATGACATCTTTTGTTGAATACAAATGGCTTCTGCAGGGGGAGGAGACTCTACAAAATAACAAGTAAGACAAATAGCAGATCATATAGTGCCATAGTGATCATTCATGTTGAAACCTAGGGAATCCATATGTACATTGCTAGCTCACAGCCACTATATGTTCAAGCTCCACCCACAATGGGACAACTGATCTTTTTAATGGCCTTAGAATGGAGTTGAAAGTATGTATTACTGAATTAATTCAGTACCAGTCTAATGCTCGGCAGAATTGCATTCAATAATTGAAATATTACGGGCAAAGTATGTGTAGACAGATAGATAGCGCATATAGCAGAAAATGGCCCCAGCCTCATTTAATCCTGCAGAAGTATAAAGGAATCAAAATTCTTCTCAACCCCTGCTGTAGCAAACTTTCATTATTTCCATAGATACAGAATGTAATGAAATCCATTGATTAAATAACCATTCTGTCTCATTAGACATTTTTATATTAGAAGAATGCAGCCAACTGCAAAGGCATAGCTCTTTCTTCATCAGTTGCACTTCATAGTGTAATCTAATGATATTTTAAACCCACAAATGTCGATGAATGTGCTGCCAGATTACAGAGATTGTTATGTGAGATTCAGATTAAAACTAAACGTGGCCAAATGGCCGCATGAATTTGGGTTCTCTGTCTCACAAATAGTCCAGTGGCAAGACAGGAGCTGACTTCCCAACCATCTGATGTTAAAAGAGCAGAGTAAAAGCACGAAGGTCACTCTTACAAAACAGGATAAAAAGTCTTGTAAAATATTATAGAGTCCATTATTACCCTTGTGCTGCTCTGCACTTTGTGGAATGGGCAGAAAGCCGCTAGAAACAAATTAACAATGGGCAAGTATTTCCTTTGGGCTTGTCCAGCTCAGCTGCTGTATATTCACCAAAAGTGTGATGGAAAAAATCTATTTACACACCTAAGTTGGGTTTCCATTACACATTTGGCAAAGTTGCTGTGGTGGAGTGGAAAAAACTCAGATGAACTTCCTGGCCAGTTTTGCCCCAAAGTTTCAGGGAGCCATGAACAATGAGGCGGAATTGTACCCACCGATGCTGTCCAGCCCTAATCCTGATCCAAGGCCAGCTCAGTTAAGGATCCATTGTCAGTTTATTGATGGAAATTCAATGTAATGTGGGCTGCTTAGAAATTAGGAAGTCGATTCTTATCCCTTTACTGGGGGTGGGGGGTAATGCAATTAGAACAACAGGTCAGCATCCTGTTTGTGCCAACTTCCAGGTCGTCACCATTTTGATTGGGGCCCTGAAATGAGAAGACCAGGCATTCGCAGGAAAAGAGTGAAGTCTCATTAGACCATTTGAATTGGAGGCCTATGATGCTAATCAGATCCTAATCCAATTTTTGAAATACCAATAGATGTTGAAGAGCCACTGGGCATCCTCCATCCTTTGGTATTTGACTGTAACCAGTGGTCATTAAAGGAAGGCTGCAAAATCTAAAAAAATGGGTTTGAAAATCAAATTTGTAGGATCAGGAGGAGAATGAATGCTCAAGGTTTACCCACAAAAATTGATACCCAAAATGCCTGACCCTCCACAGCCCTCCTTCCAGAACACATCCTTCCCAACCCCTTAATTTCCCAACACTGGCAGGGCTCTATGTAGGATCTGCCTGATTTCCTGCCAATTCTGATTGTCAGGTAACTTCAAATGCACCACAGATTGGTGATGAGGTGCAACTATAAAAATTGATTGGGCATTGTATCATTTCCATCAGAAAGGTAACAATCTCACTTTACCTGCCTCCCACTTGACAAGAGCAGTCCTGTGAAAATCTACCTTCTGGTGAGGCTTTGAAAAGCCAAGAGTGGCTGAAGATTACAGAAGCAGCCTGGGGAGCATCAGGTAAGTAGAAAATTGTTTGGCATTATGAGTTGATTCTTAGGTAGCTGTAGAGTCAAAAAGTCATAGAGTTATACAGCACAGAAATAGGCAATTTGGCCCATCGTGTCTGTGCCGGCCATCAAGCACTTAACTATTCTAATTCCATTTTCCAGCACTTGGCCTGTAGCCTTGTATGCTATGGCGTTTCAAGTGCTCATCTAAATAATTCTTAAATGTTGTGAGGGTTCCTGCCTCTACACCTCTTCAGGCAGTGTGTTCCAGATTCCAACCACCCTCTGATTGAAAGAAAATTTCCTCAAATCCCCTCTAAACCTCCTGCCCCTTACCTTAAATCTATGCCTCCTGGTTATTGACCCCTCCACTAAGGGAAAAAGTTTCTTCCTATCTAACCTATCAATGCCCCTCATAATTTTATATACCTCAATCATGTCCCCCCTCAGCCTTCTCTGCTCCAAGGAAAACAACCCTAGCCTTTTCAGTCTATCTTCATAGTTGAAATGCTCCAGCCCAGGCAACATCCTGGTGAATGTCCTCTGCACCCTCCCCAGCACAATCACATCCTTCCTATTGTGTGGTTCCCAGAACTGTACACAGTTCTCCAGCTGTGGCCTAACTAGTGTTTTATACAGCTCCATCATAACCTCCCAGCTCTTATATTCTGTGCCTCGGCTAATAAAGGCAAGTATCCCGTATAACTTTCTAACCAACTTATCTACCTGTGCTGCTGCCTTCAGTGATCTATGGACAAGTACACCAAGGTCCCTCTGACCCTCTGTACTTCCTAGGGTCTCACCATCCATTGTATATTCCCTTGCCTTGTTACTTTTCCCAAAATGCATCACCTCACACTTCTCAGGATTAAATTCCATTTGCCATTGCTCCGCCCATTTTACCAGTCATCTATATCGTTCTGTAATCTAAGGCTTTCCCCCTCACTATTTACAACACCACCAATTTTCATGTCATCTGTGAACTTACTGATCATACTTCCTTTATTCACGTCTAACTCATTAATGTACACTACAAACAGCAAGGGTCCCAGCACTGATCCCTGCAGTACACCACTGGTCACAGGCTTCCACTCGCAAAAACGACCCTCGACCATCACCCTCTGCTTCTTGCCACTAAGCCTTGATCCCATGGACTCTTACCTTCTTAACCAATCTCTCATTTGGGACCTTATCAAAAGCCTTACTGAAGTCCATGTAGACTACATCAACTGCTTTACCCTCATCTACACATCTAGTCACCTCCTCAAACAAATTCAATCAAGTTTGTTAGACATAATCTCCCCCTGACAAAGCCATGCTAACTATCCCTGATTAATCCCTGTCTCTCCAAGTGGAGATTAATCCTGTCCCTCAGAACGTTTTCCAATAGTTTCCCTACCACTGATGTTAGACTCACTGGCCTATAATTACCTGGTTTATCCCTGCTACCCTTTTTGAATAATCGTACCACATTCACTGTCCTCCAATCCTCTGGTACCTCTCCTGTGGCCAGAGAGGATTTGAAAATTTGTGTCAGAGCCCCTGCTATCTCCTCCCTAGCCTCACATAACAGCCTGGGATGCATCTCATCTAGGCCTGGGGATTTATCCACTTTTAAGCCCGCTAAAACAGCTACTACTTCCTCCCTTTCAATGCTAATATGTTCAAGTATATCACCATCCCCCTCCCTGATCTCTACACCTACATTGTCCTTCTCCATAGTGAAGACAGTTGAAAAGTAATAATTTAAAACCTCACCTATGTCCTCCGGCCCCACACACAGATTGCCACTTTGGTCCCTAATGGGTCCTACTCTTTCCCTGGTTATCCTCTTGCCCTTAATATACTTATAAAACGCCTTAGGATTTTCCTTTATCTTGCCCGCCCATGCTTTATCATGTCCCCTCTTCGTTCTCCTAATTACATTTTTAAGTACCCCCCCTACACTTTCTATACTCCTCTAGCGCATCCACTGTTTTCAGTGCTTTGAATCTGCCATAAGCCTCCTTTTTTTTCCTGATCCAATCCTCTATATCCCTTGACATCCAGGGTTCCTTGGACTTGATGGTCCTCCCCTTCACCTTAACGGGTACCTGTTGGATGTCTCAATAGATGGCTTATGTATAATTTTGTTACCTATGATCAGGTGGAAGACCCGATAGAGGTACCACCAGATCCATGACTAGAGTCATATGATACCAACTGGGAGACATTTCTCAAATGCTGGTCAAACTGAATAACTCAACCTGTTATACAAGGGAAACGTAAACAGAATGGGTGAATTTTACCAGCTCTCCGATGTCGGGGCTCATGGTGGTGGACTGGAAAATTCTTCCAGGAGAGGCCCGCCGTAACCCCTGAGAGTGGGAAGGCCCCACCGCATATTATCGCTGGCAGCGAGGTCTCGGTCCGGCCCCCCTGCGGTGCGACGGCGCCTTCATTTACATATTAAAATTAATTTAAATAAATGCAAATTATCTTTCCTATGACCCAACTGCTATCCCATATTCGATATTCCGGCTGGTGGCCAGAACTCCCATGCCTCCGGATCTCTATTTGAGGGGCGAGTGGTGAAAACCGTTCCGATTGGTTGTGGGGATGGTGGGAAGGGGTTGAGTGTCAAAGGTGCTGAAGCTCGGGGGTGAATGCTCGGCATAGCAAAAGGTGTTTTTTTGGGGGGCACTGGTCACTTTAGGTATTGTTAACTCAGTGGGGTGGAGTGATGGTGGGAGAGTGGTTTCAAAGTTTAATTAAAATTTCATTTCTATGTTTATTGCAGTGGGGCCTTTAAAAATTAAAATTACCAGTCAGGGCTTGAAGCCCTTTAAAAATGGGGCCGCGCCTGCACGGTGGCCTGGATGTCGTTGTTGGGGACAGAGCGCCTGCCCCCTTTACATTATCAGGGGTGGGCGCTCTGCCCCCCTCTATGCTAATGAGCCACCATGCATAATATAGCGGGGGCTTAGCAATGGGCGATCCGCACGGGCAAACCGCTATCTTCAAAGCGTGCTGCCGCGATAGGCGGTGTGCTCATAAAGTTCAGCCCAATGCCTGTGAAACTATGGGCTGGATTTTACCAAGCCGCCGATATCGTGATATGTGATGGGGGGGAGAACTGAAGATGGGTCTGGAAGAAGCCCACCAGGGAGCTCAATATCAAGACAGCCCGCCCCGATCCTCCCAGTGGCAATGAGGTTCTGTGGCAGCCCTCCCCACCACCACCACCACCCCTGCTCCCCCCGCCACTGGGCGACAGGACTCATATTTAAATACGTAAATTAATTAAATGAATAAACTACAATGCACTTACCTGGGAGCTTACGGCCCCACCCTGATCTGTGGCTCAGCGGCAGGCACTCCTGCGCCTTCAATTCCCCATCTGGGGAAAGCCGGCATGACACTGGTGGGGAGGGAGGAGGAGATAATATTTTCTGTCGTGAAGGAGGGAGACGGGGTCAAATTAACGTAAACGTTGTAGGGAATGGTGGGAAGGGGTGAACTTTAAACTTTGTGCAGTCTGGCGGGGGCGTGGGGGGAAGGTCAGATTTAAAAGGTAAGTATTTTGAGGGGAAGGGCGAATAGTTAATGTAATTGTTATTGCGGCTGGGAAAGGGACGTTAGAAATTTATTTCAGGAATTTTGGGAGGATACTTCTTTAAAAATGCAAATGGACCAGCAGAATTGGCTGCCCTTTAAAAATGGCGCCAGCGCCTGCGCACAGGCAGCTGATGCCATTGCCGGGGCAGACAGCCCACCCGCTCCATGTGATGGGAGGGGGGAGGGTGGGCTGCCCCAGCTCTTTAGATGAGCCGCCATGCATGAGATTGCGGTGGCTATTTGGCGTGTAGCCCACGTGTGTGGGCTGCCATTTTTTTTGAGCTCGCCACCACGTTCGGCAGTGAGCTTTTAAAATCAAGTCTATGGATGGGAGGAGAGCTATCTGACATTTGACAGCCCATGATTAGAATCATCCCTGGAACTGTTGGGATGGTGTGCAACAACAACAGTTGGCATTTATATAGCTCCTTTAAAGTAGTAAAACATCCCAAGGCATTATGCAGGAGCGTTATCAGGCAAAATGTGACACCAAGACATGTAAGGAGATATTAGGGCAAGTGACCAAAAGCTTGGTCAAAGAGGTAGGTTTTTAAGGAGCATTTTGAAGGAGGAGAGGTAGAGAGCTGGAGCAGTTTAGGGAGGAAATTCCAGAGCTTAGTGCTTTGGCAACTGAAGGCATGGGCACCAATGGTGGATCCATTAAAATTTGGGATGCTTAAGAGGCTAGAATTCGAAGAGCGCAGATATCTCAGAGGGTTTTAGGGCTGGAGGAGGTTACTGAGATAGAGAGGATCAAGGCCATGGAGGTATTTCAAAACAAGGATGAGAATTTCAAAATCAAGGTGTTGCCGGACCAGGGGCCAGTGTAGGTCAGTGAGCAAAGGGGTGATGGGTGAACAGGATTTGGTGCCAGTTAGGATACAGGCTGCGGAGCATTGGATGCTGGTGTAACTGTGGGGAGATTGGTGGGACAGTTTAGGCTGAAGGTTACTGGCAGCATGCTGTAATAGTTGCCGAGTCCTAGCAATATCCATTTGTTTCATGTTACTCTGCTGCAATCCTCTTGATCTCACCTCCTGTGTCACCTTCTGTTTCTACTCTTACACACTCCAAAGAGACCTGGGGTTCCGAGTATATAGATCATTAAAATTTCATGAATGAGTACAGAAAATTATCAAAAAGGCGAATGGAATTCCGGCCTTTATATCTAGAGGACTATAATACAAGGGGGTAAGTCATGATTTAGCTATACAAAGCTCTGGTTAGACCACACCTGGAGTATTGTGAGCAGTTCTCAGCACCACACTTTAGGAAGGATAGATTGGCCTTGGAGGGTGTGCAGCGTAGATTTACTAGGATAATACCTTGAAAATAAGGGTTAAATTATGAAGAGAGATCAAACAAATCAGGGTTGTATTCCCTGGATTTGGAAGGTTAAGGGGTTACTTGATTGAAATTTTTGGGGTATTTAGGGGAACAGATAGGGTAAATATTTAGAGAAACTATTTCTGCTGGTTGAGGAGTCGGGGACTAGGGGGGCATAGTCTAAAAATTAGAACTAGCTCGTTCAGAAGTGAAATTAGGGAACATTTCTATACACAAAGAGTGGTGGAAGTTTGGAACTCTCTCCTGCAAATGGCAATTGATGCTAGATCAATTGTTTATTTTTGGACTGAGATTGATAAATTTTGTTAACCAGATGCAATTAAGGAATACAGTGTAAAGAAGGGTATATGGAGTTAGGTCACAGATCAGCCATGATCTCATTGAATGGCGGAACAGGCTCGAGGGGCTAAATGGCCTACTTCTGTTCCTATGTTCCTATATTCCTATCCACTTACCTCAGTTATTGTCACCTGGAAGGAATTAGATAGTGTAAGTGAGGATATAGCACTTGGTGATTCGCACAGCAAGAAAGCTATAGTGGAGTGAACAGTGAGTGAGGACTCCCAGCAGAGGCAAAGGAGAAATCTGACCATTACTTAGGAGCAGTGGAACTCAAAGCTCATGGCTATTCAACTGGAAAAAAACAATGATCAACCGACATCACACCTACATGGAACTTCTGAAGATAGTTTCTGAGGATCGCTGACCAACTAACAATTGTGAATATGGACTCCATAACTTTGGGCAGAGCAGAATTCCTAAGTGTGAATGCAACTCCCAACAAATCTTGCTTTGACATGGAGAATTCTTTGTATGTTATCATGCACAATCAGGACATTTCTGTTAAGGAAGTTGAAAGGGTTAACTATAGGAGCTGGCAAAGTTACCTGTGCACCCTGCACTTTGGAGATATTAGCAAAACCATAAAAAAGGGTGGCTGCAGCATGACACTGCCTTATTTTTATTTAGAGATACTGCAATGAAACAGGCCCTTTGGCCCACCGAGTCTGTGCCGACCAACAACCACCCATTTATACTAACTCTACAGTAATCCCATATTCCCTACCACCTACCTACACTAGGGGCAATTTACAATGGCCAATTTACCTATCACCTGCAAGTCTTTGGCAGTGGGAGGAAACCGGAGTACCCGACGAAAACCCACATGGTCATTGCAAACTCCGCTCGGGCAGTACCCAGAATTGAACCCGGGTCCCTGGAGCTGTGAGGCTGCGGTGCTAACCACTGCGCCACTGTGCTGCCCCTAAACTAGTTCTCTAAAAGTGTTTTAGTTACCCGATGAAGAAATACCCAGTTGGCCCTCTGTATGATATTACACAAATGATTTCCTCAGTATGGATGTAAACTTCATCAACAGAGCTTTGCAGACAAATAACATTTTTGCAAGTCATTGT
The DNA here is from genome assembly GCF_036365525.1 of Heterodontus francisci. Taxonomy (NCBI): domain Eukaryota; kingdom Metazoa; phylum Chordata; class Chondrichthyes; order Heterodontiformes; family Heterodontidae; genus Heterodontus; species Heterodontus francisci. Next base: position 142,089,993 of record NC_090376.1, read on the forward strand.
GTAATACCTGGCACAGCTCTCCTGTTGTCTGTTTTGAGAAATGCACTCTTCTAATGCAGATCTCCTCCCTAAGGTCTTCTTAGGATCTTCATAGCCTCTAAAATCTTGGGGTGGGGCGGATTCTTGAAAGACCTACCTCCTTTAAAGCTTCTAAGTGTTTCTTAATCAGTGTAAGTTTCATTTTTAATTAAGAGCAACATATAGATCAAAGAAAACATTTGATATGTCTTTTATTGTTGATCCAGCTATTATACCAGCGATAAGTTTTGTGACAGAAGCCTTTTACAGAGTAAAATACTTTTCCTTCAAGATAATGCATAATCAAATGCAGATCTCTCGCCTTGCTGTGCTGGACTTGTCAGCATCTCCAGTGACATGATAAATGGATTAAGTCATTCATAGTTTGACAAATAATTATCTCTTCAGGCAGCAAGTGCTAATAGCTACTTTTACGACCAAGATGAGATGGATGTGGAAAGCTCATCCTGGAACTCTGTATCATTACAACTCAAGTAATTCTAATACACCTAGTAATTATTCTGGCACTCAATCTGGATGCAGTCTTTGAGATTAGTCAATTAATTTCAATGGTCAGGCATTGACATATCAATAGGATATGGATGACTGATTGATATGTTAATCATTTTGTCATTCCATAGACAAGGTTCTTTCCATCTTTTTCTTGGAATGCTGGATTTTTTTACTGATCACGAGTCCCACCTAAAACATTCATACTTTCTCTTCAGGGAACTGCTTATATTCTGCACCTTTGTTTTTTTTATTTCTACACGCTACAGATCAGATGAGATCATGTGAAATGTACATATAGACTGAATATTATTATTGATTTATATGATCATATGAACTCTGAATGCATTTGTATCAAATTTCTCTCCAATATTCTAATGCAAGACGTTATTTTAAATGGGCCTCCATTAAAATCAAAATTGCAGTGAGAGAAAATCGATAGGTATGGGATAAATGTTCATACAATAACATCACTCATAGCATTTTCCAGGCTTTCACGTCATACTTTTACTTACACGTAGAATAGGAGAAAGAATTGCTTTGTTCACTGCATTCTTGACAGTGTAAACACTGTATCTCAATGAAATCTTCCCTCGATGTTTACAATGTTGATAGCACATAGCAACCAGATGAAATCTTCCCCCAACTTGTCAATTTATATTGATAGGGGTTCACATACTGCAGCCAATATTTTGAGAGGAGTCTTGCTGACTCAAGTATGGAATTAGAATTCACCCGAACTTTACTTGATGAGACCTGCCCTTTCGGACAATGCCACGTGTAGCTGCAATATGCTATCCGATTTGTTAACTTCTGTTTAGTATTTGCTTACCTGAAGTCATGTTTCCAATGCAACAGACGGCAGACAATATTGGAAAAGTGTATTTTAAATTATTGATAAGATCTTGTGCCCTGCACACTTCAACCATCTGATATTCCTTTACAGAGAAGCATGAGGTTGGACATGAAATTTTGATGGTATGATTTGCAGTTATCAATGAAACACAGAAATAAAACCTCAGGCAAAATGAGGCTTGAAAACCACCCTTTCACATTCCGAACAAGTTAGGGTGATTTATCACTAATGCCTGAGTTCACTAAGACTTCATGTAAAAGATGAAGACCAGAAAGATGACTTGAATAAAAGAAACTTAAGTTCACAGTTCCTTCTTCCCCATTCCTTAGATCAATGGCTCTGACATTACCTTACTGAAAACCTGAATCAAGTGAAGAAAGAACTTGAGGTTGTACTTTCCAGGTGTCTTCCATAAGCAGTGATACCATTTAGTATGCCATTACCATAATTTCCAGCTAACTGAATGAGATAAGAAAATATCAAGCGTTTCTGAAAGTAAGAAAACAATTCTGACACATCACACCCAACAAGTTGAATTAATACTTGCAATAGTAGTGGATAAAAAATATTCCACCCAATATTTTAAGCCAGATGTGTCTCCTACCAGATGTTTGGCCTTCTTGCTTGCCCATGGATGTTCCTATGCCAGAACCCAGAAATCTGAGGCAATACTTGTGTTTAATTTATCAAATGAGATGCATACCCAATCAAAAACCTGCTCAGACCTCCTGAGGAAGTTTATGTAATTGGTTACAGTGTCCACATCCTCCTTCATCTAACTTTTCTCCTCTGATCAGAAGAGAAATTCTGCAAAATAACTATTGAATTCAAATGAATTGGGGAAGGCCATTAGTTCCATTATTTCATGACAAAGTTGCTCTGTATTGGCCTTTATAATAGGAATAGGTCAAAGCCCCATTGAATAGTGTTATTTGGACAGATTCAGAAAAACAACAGCTAGTTAACAAAGCTGCGAGAATCTTTCTATTGCTAATACATTAAACAAGTCCTTAAGGAAACCCCTCAAAGGAAGTTCCTGGACTGATATCTTGCTCTTTCTGTTAAAGTTAGAGTGCTTTTTCTGGTGGCTTTTTCTGTTACCCACAGATTTCTGATCCACAACTAAATGAACCAGTACACAATCAGTACATCTTTGTGAATAATTTTGTAAATGCACCCTGCCCATTTTTGTTTGTATGTCCTGAATATTGCTTCTGTGCCAAGATAATCTATGAGGAATCAGTCGATGCACTGTGAGAAATGAAGCTTTGACATTCTTGCAACCAGGATCTCCTCTGAATGAAGGAATAAAAATGTGGTGAGCTCTTATGCTAAGTTTGTAGCAGGCCTCACATTCTGAAAGTCACACATTAGCAGATACAAAGACAGGTCGTGAGAAATTTGGTCACTGGGAGAGCTCCACAGTACTTTAAAGCCAGAAGATGATATAGGCTGACAGAGGCTTTGAGTGGCTTTGGCATTTTTGAGGTTGCAACCAGTTGCTATACAAAATGGAATTGTTCAAAAATGGTGTAAGGTCATTGCAGTTATGAATTGCAGCAATTGTAAGAAAGGATCTTAAATGGTTTTAAAGCACACAGGAGTCCAATAATAGGTTATATGTACTTTTATTAGTGTGGGAAACAAGAGAGGTGATCTGCTGATGATAATGGGAAAAGAAAGTAAGGATACAATCTGGAATGAATCTCATTACATAGTCGATTGGGATCATCCAATGCTAATTGTGTGAATTTCTTGCAGGAAAAGGTAACACTAATAATCGAAATAGGCAAGAGAGAGGAGCAAGAAACATGAAGAAAATGGAAAAGCTCATCAAACATGTTGCACGTATGGTATGTTAATACAAGTGTTACAGAACATTTCTGTCTGCAACTTTCTGTGATTGGAGCATTTAATATTTGATTTTGTAGAGGTATTTATTTGCTTTGCTACATAAATCTAGCTCCCTGATGTTTCTCAAATAGAAGTACTAAATGCCAGTTTTTGGCTTTTCACTATTCTTCCTTTTCCGAAAATAGACCTGACTGTCGAGTTCATCCTCTAATATTAATATAACAGGAAGTTATATAGGTTCCATGTCCCCTCAACACACCAGTCTACTGCTTCCATTCAGATACATAGGGCTGGATTTCGTTCCCAGCCCTACGTCGGGTTCCACACCAGTTGGGGCCGGGGTGGGGTGGGGTGAGGGGGCCAGAGAGTCGGAGAAGCCACCACAGAACCCGACGCCAGGATTGCTGGGCCCAATCCTCCCTGCGGCGGGCAAGCTCTGAGGCGACCCCTCTGCTGCTCTGCGACGGGACCCTGTTTTCCATATGCTAATTAGATCTTTGCATTAATTTAAATGTAACCCACAGCAACTTTACCTTCAGTTCCTGATTTCAGCGCGACAGGTGGCACTCACATGCTTTCACTTTCCCGTCCATGCGCCACCGAGGTGGGGAAGGGGTCAACTCTTCATTATGTTGAAGTGTTTGCAGGGCTGGCAGCCTTTTAAAAATGACACAAGCACCTGCTCCCGCATCAGGTGACGCCAAGGACAATGTCGACAGTGCCGCCCCCGCCACGTGTTTTGGGGGACAGCCACTGTGAAGATGCTAAGTGGCCACCCGCCGCAAAATCGCAGCGCGGGTCCCGCGCAGAGCAACTGCCACATTCTGCACCCACCGCTGCTCCCGGCAGCAGGACAACAAAATCCAGCCCATAATATTTATCCCTCTGTACAATATACGAATGGGATAACTTAAATGATACACAGTAAATTTAATTCAACATAAAAAGAGCATCCTAACCTCAAATATACAACTTGGGTCAAATCCAATACTTGCTGAATTAATTGCGACTACTCCAAAATGTTAATTTTAAAATTTTAAATCTATCTTCCATCCAAAGCTGGTGGAAATGATATCAGGGCCGATGAGTGGGAGCAGGAATTGGGGTGAGAGACTTTGAAGTTGGTGAAAATAAAATGCTGCCAGGAGGGAATGGTTCAGCCTGGAGCTGACAAGTGGAAATGGATGGTTTAAACCCCTGCTCACGTCATTGTTATGGGCGGAGTTAAGATCAACTCTATATAAGCCTTGAACTTCCTGGGAATAATTTTATAAATTTCTGCAGTGGAATAACATTGTGCTTATTTATTGGAGGTTGGAATTTTTTTTTTAAATGCATTGCAGTGAATTAACTCTATTTGATTGGTATTGATTACAAATTTACATATCCCTCAGCTGCAACCTGTAATGCCAAATATGTATTTAACATGTAATTTGTAGGTTGGAAATGTTTATGATTTAGTGGCCAAATGATATTGAGAGGGCAGATGGAAAACTTCAAATTGTTGGAGTGGCTGGAATTTGGGGAATGAGCTGGTTCTGCTCATCCCTGTCACAATGGGAGGAGGAAATGAGCCTTTCTTGTGAGACAGGACTGATGGGATGATGTTGCCTCCATCAGAAATCCTAACAGTTCAGCTTTTAACGGTGCCACTTAAAAATAGACCTGCATGCAGCAGCCATGGTTAATTTGCCAATATGGTAGTAAGGGTCTAATGCTAGTTTGCTAGTGTTAAACAATTTCAGAGTGATTGACCACTGTTAGGTAACTGGCAATCAAGAAGAAGTTAAAAGTATTTTTTGTTTAAATTACCCTTCAGCTTGAATGGCTCAGGCCCCCTGATAGAGTAGCAAGATGCTGCTCTGAGGGATATCATCACCAGCATGCAATGATTTCACTTGACTTCTATATCAAGGCACAGGGATTTATGTTGCTCCTGTATTTACAATAGATCAATTGCTAGAGAAATCATTGTTTCATATCTTACTCTGAGCCAATGTGTCAGGCACCACATTGCAGGGTTGAAGAAATGGTTTGTGAAGTCTAGTTTTTTTTTCTGTCTTACTGATAACTTTTAATCAGAATTAATGAATCTTAAAAGCAAATCACTTTTGGTTGCTGTTATTTTTAATTGAATTTCAGTAGTGAAATAGGATTGTGCTTATTTATTGGAGTTTGGCATTATTAATGATTAATTTCATTCAGTTGGTACTAATCACAAACTTACATTCCCTCACCTATGATGCCAAATGTGTGTTTAATGTATGATTTAGACATTGGAAACTTTTATAGTTTAGTGGCCAAATGATGTTGTGTGTTTGCAATTATTTTAGATACAGAATAAGTTATTATTGTTCCAAAATAATCATTCATAAAAATGCTTGGGAATTTCTTGAATTTTCAGATTTCCAGATAGTAAAAATATCAAGGGATATGGGGATAGTGTGGGAAAATGGTGTTGAGGCACAAGATCAGCCATGATCTAGCTGAATGGTGGAGCAGGCTCGAGGGACTGAATGGCCTACTCCTGCTTCTATTTCTTATGTTCCTAATTGGCTAGCCAACTTCAACTCATCAGATAAATTGATAATCTTAGCTGGAGGGTTCATTCCCAAAGCTGCAAACAGTATTGCCCATAGCTACTAACTGCTGTATAATGGAAAAGTATATTCTTAGGTCATCACAAATGTAGAAATCCAAAGGATTAACTATGCTCAATTATCATTTCACTATGGCAAGCAGAACATCAATTGACTACAATGAATTCAAGAAAGAAAGTAAGAATAAATTATATTTATATAGTGGCCTGAATTTTATGCGTGTACCACTGTGGAACGCTTTGAACTCGGTGGCGTGCCTGCATTCAGCGGACGCCGCCGACCCCCACGATATTACGCACAGGGGCTCATTTGCATCACTGTGATGTGCCACATATTACGTGGTGAGGAACCTTTTGACAGCTGTGCCCCAGCACCTGCTTCCTGACAGCTGTCAAAGAAATGCTTACCTCACTGTTGAAGAGTGGGGCAGCTGTTAATCTGGCAGCAAAGCAGAAAGTGCTGGAGAAACTCAGCAGGTCAGGCAGAATCTGTGGAGAGAGAGGCAGAGTTAACTTTCAGGTCTGTGACCAAGTTCACAGACCTGAAAGTCACCCCTGCTTCTCTCTCTACAGATGCTGCCTGACCTATTGAGTTTTCCCAGCACTTTCTGCTTTGCTGTCACATACTTACCCTACTGTGTACCAGTGTCCTGTGACGTTGCGGTCCTCTTCTTCCACTCAAGTGCAACATTCCTTCTTGTAGGCGTGCCGCACCTGCGTGAATAATCTTAATTTCGCACATTCCAGGACATGAGACTTAAATGTACCATAAAAGGCAAATGCACAAGAGAAATAAAACCATAATTGAAGAATATTTACATACTATGGGCTTCTAATCATCTGACTGTGAAAAGCCACAGACTAATATGCATTTGGAACCTGTATTCATTTCTCTGCTAACTGTTATGTGAAAATACATGTAACTGCAATTAAACAATCTTTGTAAGAAAACGGGAAAATATGTTCATATTCTAGTTGCATTCCCAGCGAGAAATATTACACCAATAATTATGATCAGCTGCTGCAGAAGCAAAGTGTTTGTGCACATGTGTTGATGTGTAATAGTTGGAAAACCATGACAGCAGCACAGATTTCATCACTAGTCCTGCACTGGTTTTCAAATATGTGCAAGACAAACCTTGCAGCCAGAAGTTAGAGCAATTACACAGTGGAGTCACCTTTGCATTTATATGACCACGACAAAAACCGAGGATGGCAGAGGAGTACTCTAGGGTGGCCCCACAGTTCAGCGAAGCCTCCCTGCTCACTCTTCTCCGGGCAAGGCGGGAGCTCTTTTTCCCTAGCGACAGTAAAAAGAGGCCTTCACGCATGAACAAGGCAGCCTGGCTTGAAATGGCAGAGGAGGTGAGTAGTTGTGGAGCCATCTGGTGTCAAAGGGTCCAATGCCGGAAGAGGGTGAACGAGCACTTCCCCCAGCCAGGCGGGGCCCTCTAAGCCTCGTGCATACAGAGTACGATGCCAAAGTCATCCACAGCCAGAGGGCAATCAGATCAGCAGCCTTCCTCCAGTCAGGCTGCTAGCACAGTGGTGAACACCAAGAAGGGGCACTCGCAAGCGTTTACAGAGAACACGCTGACACAAATGGGAATGCATGGGTGTCACAGCAATGTAAATACGTCTTTCACTAAATTTTTGTCACTAACGTGTGTCCTTTTCTCTGTGTGAATGATGTGTGCCAGCATAAAGCGCCAAGGACCCCCCGCCGGCGGTAATATGCGGCGGGCCCTTCTCGATGTCACGGGTCGAGGTGGGCCTCTCCCCGCAGAATTTTACTGGCCCCCAAGCCGCGACCCGTGGCATCGAGTGGCCGGTAAAATTCAGCCCAGTGTCTTTCATGACTGCAAGGCACCCCAAAGCAGTCTAGAGAGAATGAAGACCATTGAAGTGAAGACACTGTTGTAAGGTAGGATGTGTGACAGCCTATTTGGGCACAGCAAGGTCCGACAGAAAGCACTGAAATAATAACCAGATAATCTATTTCAGTGATGTTGGCTGAGGAACAAATATATACCAGGAGACCTTGTTCTTCTTTGAAATATTGACATGAGATCTTTTATGTCCAGGCAAACGGGGCCTTGGTTTAACATTTCATCTGAAACATGGCACCTCTTGATGGTGAAGCCCTCCCTTAATACTACACTGGAATGTCTAGTGCAACTGGAAAATGTAAAACTATGACAGTGCTAAAGTGTGCTATCCATCTGTATGAATGCAGATGCAAATTATGCTCCTAATACAGTGAACATGCAAAGCCACATTTGCAAGTTATTCCACCTGCTGGTCACAAATGACACCTCTAAGCATTTGTTGATGGCTTGCTTACAGCACTGCAACAATGACAGAATGAAACAGATTTGTTATTAACGGGAAATTAAAAGAAAATGTAAAATAACTTACCTTTTTTTGCAGCAGCTTTTTCGGAAGCAGAGATAGTGCGAGCGAGTTATCAGCTGGGAAGGTCAGTTTCAGCTTAAAGTAAATTACCTTTTGTTTCGGCGGACCAGGGGACTGCTGGGTAAGTAAAAACCTATATATTTAGGCAGTGGCTGAACCCGAGTCACTACACGTGTAGTGTCTCCCACCCGCCCTCCTCCTCTAACCAAAAAAAAAGGACTCTGGTGTGATGATAAGGTAAGCTTTTTTATTTCTTCTGTATCGTGTGATTGGTTAAAAATTTACTTTCTTTTTTTACTTTCTTTTTTTGATTTATCTATTAATTGGTTATTTGAAAAAGACCATAGCAGAGAAGTATCAGAAAGTATTTAACTCATAAATTTATATACAGTAATTAACTAAGTAGAGATGGCTGGGCAGGTGATGTGCTGTAGCTGTATGATGTGGGAGCTGGCTGACCCCATTGTGAACGGCAGGGACCACATCTGCAGCAAGTGTTGGTTGCTGGAAGAACTCCGGCTCAGAGTTGATGATCTGGAATCTGAGCTTCAAACACTGCGGCACATCCGGGAGGGGGAGAGTTACCTGGACATTTTGTTTCAGGAGGCAGTCACACCTGGTAGATTAAGTAATTCAAATTCAGTTAGTGATCAGGGACAACAGAGTGTGATTGCAAGTGAGGCAGGTAGGGGGATCCTGAGTTCAGGAGTGGAGGAGCCTCAGCCTTTGACCTTATCCAACAGGTACGAGATACTTGCTCCCAGTGTGGATGAGGAAAAGGGCTGTGGGGAGTATGAGCCAACTGACCATGGCACCATGGTGCAGAAGGCCATTCAAGAGGGGGGAGCAAAAAGACGTGGTAGTTATAGGGGATTCTATAATTAGGGGGATAGATAGTATCCTTTGCAAGCCGGATCGGGAGTCCCGCATGGTGTGTTGCCTGCCCAGTGCCAGGGTGCAGGACATCTCTGACCGGCTTGAAAGGATATTGGAGCGGGAGGGGGAGGATCCAGTTGTTGTGGTCCATGTTGGGACTAACAACATAGGCAAGGCTAGGATGGAGGACCTGTTTGGGGATTATAAAGCACTAGGAACGAAATTAAGGAACAGGTCCTTGAGGGTCATAATCTCCGGATTATTGCCCGAGCCACGTGCAAATTGGCTTAGGGATAAGAATATTAGGGAAGTAAACATGTGGCTAAGGGAGTGATGTGGGAAAGAGGGGTTCCATTTCATGGGGCATTGGCATCAGTTTTGGAACCGGGGGGATCTGTACCGATGGGATGGTCTCCACCTGAACCGATCTGGAACCAGTGTTCTAGCGAAACGGATAAATAGGGTGGTCTCTAGGACTTTAAACTAGTGACTCGGGGGGAAGGGAAAGGGAAAACGACAGGGAGTATGATGGTAAATAAAAAGGTCAGCAGCAGGTTAACATGTGTGCAGGAGGGTTTAAGTTCAAGGCAGACTATAAAAGAAGCAGAAAGGAAGGTTAACTCAGGAGTTATTATTATTAGAGATGTTGGAAATCATGAGGGTAAGAAAGCTAGCATAAAGGCACTTTACCTGAATGCTCGTAGCATTCGTAACAAGGTTGACGAGCAGTGGAGGACTTTCAAAGCAATTTTTCAAAGTGCTCAGCAAAAGTATATTTTTTTATAGTGAGAGCTTGTACTTGATGATTTAGTGTGTGAACAAAACATTGATATACCTTTCACCAATCAGTTTTCGTGAATTCTTTAAGAGTAAGTGCAGATTAGGCACAACATAATTAGTGCCCGAACAGGGACTAGGTTGTAGTGCTATTTCAAGTTATTTTGAATAGTCTCACTGAGTTCGAACTAATTTAAAAACAAAGTTACTGGTTCGACAAATCGGATTGGTGAACGGTAGAGTAATTGAGTAGATGAAACAGGACAACGGTTGAGTAATTATGGCCCTGGCCAGGCCAGAGTGGGAGTTGGAACTTCAGAAATATTTGAAGGGCAAGTGGCCCTCGTGGATAGATTTTGCAGTAGTTAAGCAGTACACGGGGCAGGGGTCCGTTGGGGTACAGCATTGGGAGGATGCATGTAACCTCTAAGCTAAACGGGCACCTAATGACCGGCGTGATAGGGCCCTGAAGGCATAAACAGTTAGTGCAGCACAGGTGGTGCATTTAAGCCAATTCCAGTCTCAGGCCGGAAAGGCTGAATACAGTCGTAATTAGGCTGAGGGGGAAGTGGACAAGGTGAAGGAACAGCTCACATGTGTGGAACAAAAATGCTCTGACTTACAAACAGCATTGACGGTTCTGCACTGCTCACAGAAGAAGCGAGTGTACCAGTCAGCGGATCATACCAAATGTCAGCAGGAAATAAGTAGACTACAGTCTCAACCCAGCGCAAAGGGGTATAATATGCGCGTTTGCAGATAGGGAGGATGATGACAATGACGACTTTAATCAGGACGGCTTGGCAAATAAGGCCAGTAAGTACCATGACAATGGTTACAGTCCTTGGGATGACCACCCCCCGAGCTGCCCAAAGTCCTAATTGAGCCTTTGGCCCCCACCCTGGCCTTACCTATGGCCAATTAATAACTGGGGGCCTGAGGGCTCCATGACTAAGTTTATGGTACAGTGACATAAAAAGACTATGTGTTAGTGAAATTTCTAGTGAATAAAAACAAGTTACTGCGTCTTTTTATTCGAATGTGTGACTGTCCTCGGGATGTGCAGCTTCTGTTCTGTAGAACTGACAGTCATTAACTCTTTGTTGTCTGGCCTTAATGTTGAAAGCAATTACTTGAGTCTGTTACTTGTTCTATTTTTTACATGTGTATATTTTGTGGGAAACTTGAGTCATGTTTCGGTTGTGAACTAGTTGAACCTGTGTGTTCCTTGGCATCGGAACAGGAAATTTGAAATAGATTTTGGTACTTTGAATTCATAACTCATTGCAGGAATCAATTTTCTAAGTTGTTTGGAATTGAATGAGTGTGCAAAGTGATTGTTGAGTGTTTAGTACAATTTAAGATTGTGCACACAGAAGTGGGGTATAAAATTGAATTATATTTTAAATTAAAGTTTTTATATTTATTTTAAAAGTTGGTTTTGCAACTGTGAAAAGGCAATGAACAATTTTCTAAGAGATAAGGTTCAGCCTTGAAGGTCTGAAGATGTCTGGCAGAAATCCAATTTGAAGTTTAAAACACTGCTTTAATTGGAGTTCCAGTTTAAAATCTGTTCTTGTTTTTTTTTGGAGCTTAAAGACATGTTTTAATGACTGTTTTAGGTAGTAAATGTCAGGAATTGGATATTGGCTTAAGGGAGAGAATTATAAACAAAGGAAATGTGGGAAAGATTCTGTTTGTTTAAAGTTTGTTTAAGAAGCTGGTGTTAAATCTTTTGTTTTAAGAATGGTAAATAACTTTTTCTTTAGTTTTTGGTTTTATTACAGTCATTTAAAAAAGTGCCTGAAAGAAGAACAAGAAAAATGACATAATTTACCTATCTTTAAAAAAAATCATGTGCTATTCTGTTCTGTGTGTAGTTAATAAGTATTATAAGTTAATAAGTCTGAGTTAAGTTTATACTATTAAGGTTAACTGACCTGTTAAGTTGAGAAAATCGGAAATGTCATTTATGGCCACAATGAACTTTCAAGTTTAGAATGTCAAGTTTTGAGGGAGTCTTTAATTCCGGACATAAGACTCACTCATATAACATTGGCTGTTTTGATTTTTAAATGCTTATTGCCATGAATTGGAATTTTGAATCATCTTTGTTGTCCTTAAAAAAAAAATCCTTGGATTAGAAACCTCTTACAAAAGATGTTAAAAGTTCGGAAACAATTGGAGTTTAATCTAAAATTTTGTCTTTCCTGATGGAGATGCTTTCCTTTGAAGTTGATAACGTTACTAATGATTTTGTTGTTTTCAAACCCTAAGGATACCAAAAGAATTGAAAAAAACAGTTTAAAATGGAGCGTAGTTCTTTTTGATCAGAAAAAAAAAGTTACGTAAAGTGACGCAGCTGAGAAGGTTGTGCTCCGCCCCCTTGGAGACAAGCAAAGAAATTAACTCCGCTGCAACTATTGTTTTTCCATTTAATCCACCACACAATGTTTGCATTGCTGAGAGTAAAATGTACATATATTGGACATTATTACATTTTAAATTTCTAAATTGACAGATATAATTGGACAAATTAACCCATTGGGCTCAGGGGCAGAGCCACAATGGATTCCTTCTGTTTTTTTTAAGCAGGTGACGGTAGGTTCCAAGGCCACATGAGAACTGATGCCTCAGCAAGAGATCCAGCAGCTTTAAGAATTTAAGAACTTAGCTGCAGACAACAAATGTCACAGCATCTTTATCAATGAGACAAAGTGCTTGGGAAGGAGAGATAGTTGCAAGCACTTCTGTCCTTATGTAAAAAAAAAATGTAATACCACCAAGTCTGGGCATAAGAAATTGGAATTGATAAACAAAATTTAATTGATATGAGTGGTTATTTAAAGCACTCAAAGGGAAATTTATCTGACACTTAAGAGGACAATCAAAACAAAACAAAAACTGTCTAAGTGGTTTACTGTGTTGGACATTAGCAATGGGTTCTGGTCCATACCGCTGGCACAAGAGTGTCAATATAAATTTGTGTTTACGTTCCAGGGACAACAGTACACCTGGACGTGTCTCTCCCAGGGATTTCATCATAGTCCATCGATATTCCACCAGCTGTTGGCACAGAGTAAGCAGGAGCTCCTTCAACTTCTCTGGAAGGTCGGAGTGAAAGTTAACCCTAAAAAGGCACAGATAATGAAGGAAAAGGTTTGCTATTTGGGAATAGTAATAACACAGGGAAAGCATGTGATGGAGCAGATGCAAGTACAGACAATCCTCAACTCCCCCTACCACAAAATATTAAGGCTCTGAGATCATTTTTGGACTTTGTTGGGTATTGCAGGAACCATATTGATGGATTTGCCTTAAAGGCAGCCCTTTTATATGATCTCCTAAAAAATAACTACTACGTGCCTGGTGGACAATTTAATCTACTCGGGTGAACCCCATGAGTGTCAGGTTTTGACAGCAAAGGCCCTCAAGGGACCTTTTGTGTCAAAATCATTGGGGGATGTACAAGGGGAGGAGCCAGCAATCAAACCAGCAATCAAAATTTTTGTTGACGGTTTCTCTACAGGGGACGATATCCGGATGACATCGTCCGACCGGTAGAAGTACATGGTAACTACCAGGGGCTACAGGAAGGTGGAGATGGGGACGAGCAGTGGGTCTTTCTTGTAAACGTTACTATCGGACAGTGGGTATGTGTTGAATGCCCAAAAGGGACCACCTTCAGGGACCCACCAGGGGGCCCCGAGTTCCCTGTATGGCAGTGCGATGATAAAGACTGGAGAAACTGATCAATATGTGTGAAACCACACAATGATAGGGGCTATTGTCTCTATTGTGTTGGGGAAAATAAAATAAAGGACAGTTCCTATTCCAGGTCATGAGATTAAATGGGCAAGGTGCACAACCCCCACGGTTACCTCCACATCCGAATTACCAACGAGTAAGGTTACAACCCAGCAGCCACAAGTGAATTATCTCCCTTGCCCTGCCTTAACTGCAGGACCAGAAAATGGACTTGCGATAACAAAATCTAAAAAATTGTATATGATAATATACAGCATGAGTTGCTACAGATATCCAGTTACCTGACTTGTGCCCTGAGAAGACCCGCGAGTTGTACAAGGTGTTACTACAACATTTGCTGGGACAAGAATTTGGTGATGAGGGAATAATAAAGGGAAAAAGACGTAAATGTAGTTTAATGAATGACGCAGCTATGGTCTTTAATACAGGAACTTCAATTGTCAATACTATAGATTTGGAAAGTGTGGACCAGAAGGTTTGAACTCTCACCCAGCTAGTAAAGGATATTTTGAAAAAGGAACAAAAGGGACAGAGTGGTGTAGCTAAAGTAGGACAGTATTTGACGAATGCAGTGACAGGACTGGTGAGAGTACTGGAAGTTCATGCTCATACTATTAATGATATAATAGAAAAGGTAAAGGAGGTCCACGACATTTCAAATAATGTAAGTGTTTGTAGTACATATGGTTCGTGGATGTTAGAACAAACTCGGGAAAATTTGAGGCAAATTGGAGCAGGACAGGTGCCAGTTTGGATAAATGACACCCAGTTGGAGTACTTAGCTAGTCACATAAATGATAAATTACCAGGCTCCAGCTCAGAAAATTTGTTAAGGTATGGAAAGGTCAGGAGTGTGTAAATACAAGATCTATGAGTAATGGAGTAGTATTGGGAATATCTGTAATTTTAAGAGATAAGTTAGGGCTGCAATTATATGAAGTCGAAAATATCGGGGTGATAAGGGGAAAAGATTACATAAAATACTATGATATATTACCTTATGTTGTGGAAATTGGAAAAGAGATAGTTGGAACAACGTTGTCTGAATGTAGTCTTGAAAACCAGGTGATCATATGTCCTCATCCTATATATAAAACAGCAGAGTCAAAATGTGGATTTAATGCCACTGTAAATTGCACCATGGAGACTAGGAAAGCATTGTCAAGGCTAACCCATGTGACCTATATGGGAAAGGGGAAATATTGCTTAACTATCACAGCAAAGGAATACCAGTATGGACATAACTGAACTTGTCCAATGAGCAACAGTATGTTTTGTTTTAACCCACAAATACCAACCAGAGTACGGAAGATGGAGTTGGGGTAGACATACATAAATGAAAGACAGAAACGATAACTGTGACAGACGGTATTAAGCAGGACTTGATAAATTACCTCCGGGAATATGAATATACTATTCAGCCACTGCCCACACACTTGGGTAAAGATTGGTGGCATTTAGAAGCCATTGGCATAGTGTACTACAATCTGGAACAACAGTTGAAGAAGCTTCAAAATGAGATCAACGAGATAAACGATTCTACCTGGTGGGAGGACTTATGGAACTGGGGGTCAAATGTGCAGATACATCCCTGGTTTAGAATTATCTCCCATGTCCTGATAGTGGTTTTGGTTCTCATGATCTTATATGTGACGTACTTGGAAACTTAAGAAATTGATTAAGCAATGTGAGAGGATGTATGAACACAGGTTGAACAGTTATCTTAAAGGCAATCAGTATTCGAATTTTCTCTATAAAAAGATAGACAATTGATTATGTAACACAAGCATAATTGTATAACCTAACAGTGGATACTTAAAATGAATTAATGATTGATCAGTATACTCAAAAATTGAAATTGCGACTGTATTACGTTCACCCAAGTGATTGATTATGCAATAGTGATGCTTAAATTGTGCTTTCTTTAACATTACACTGCTTATGCTGTTGCTTTGAAAATGAAATTGTAATTGCACAAGTGTACCACCTAAGAGACATGAGAATGTGACCCCTTAGGCATAGTCCTGCAGGATCAAAGGGGGGACTGTAGACCCAGTAAAAACACATAAGAACTTAGTTGAAACAAAGGGGCTAGTTACACATAATTACACAGTGTGTCGAAACATAGGGGGGGTTGGGTAGAAAGGGGCCACAGCACACAGATGGCTAAGGAATTGTAGATAGTATAGAAAAACAGGAGATGTTACCAGACACTGTCCTTGTATGTACAGATAAAGGAATCACCATGGACACAAGATACGATTAGACTCACAGTAGACACTGGGAAACTGTAAAGAAATGAAAAAGTGCTGACCAGGTTCTCACCGAACCAAATAAGGAATTATCATTATGTCATTATACCATACCCCTATCAGTAAGTAAGAGGGGAAGGTCTTGGAAACAAGATTTAAACCCTGACTGAAACTGGGGAAGGCATGAGAACCCCGGGGAAGAACACTCGAGAAGATACCTCTGAGTCAAGGACTCAGAACAGAAGAGGACTCGCAAGTCCGAGGCTGATCACCTCGTGCCTTGACGGGTAGTCTACTGTGCAAGTAGTGAGAGCTTGTATTTGATGATTTAGTGTGTGAATAAAACATTGATATCTTTCACCAATCAGTTTTTGTGAATTCTTTAAGAGTAAGTGCAGTAAGGCACAACACTGCTGCCCTGAATGAGCATAAGAACATAAGAAATAGGCTCACCAGTTGCACATATGACCCATCGAGCCTTAGTGTCCAAAAGTTTATCAATAGCGGTGGCAGAGAGAGAGAGACAGACAGCAGGACCAGCAGGCAGGTCAAAACAGCAGCACAGAGAGGGAGAGAGGGACTAGCAGGCAGTCCAGTCCAGTTCAGGCCAGCAGAGTGGAGCGACCTCATTCTGAGGAGAGAGAAAAGAAATAATCAAAGTGTGATGCCACAGGAAAACCGGTAGATGATTGGTTGGTGAGTTTTTATTGTTTATCTTTCAAAACTTGGGTAATTTTATAAATTGTAAGGTTATATTTACTAATACTAGTTAAGCTTAGTAGATTGGGAAACAGCGAGAGAGTTAATTAAGAAAGTAATTAAGTAATTAAGAAAGTAATTAAAGTAACTTAACTAATAGCATAAGTAACAATGGCAGGACAGGTGTTATGTTGCAGCTGTGGTATGTGGGAGCTTTTGGATGCCAAGTCGATCCAGGACAAACGCAGCTGCAGAAAGTGTCAGCAGCTTGAGTAATTCTGGATCAGGATTATTGATCTGGAAGCCAAACTGCAAACACGGTGCAACATATGGGAGGTGGGAGAAATATCTGGGCACTTTGCTCCGGAAGACAGTCACACCTCTTCGAACAGTGTCATCTGTTTTGGTCAGCAGTGAGGGACAGGAGGATATGACTGTGAGTGAGGTAGGTAAAGGGACTGAGCAGACAGTAATGGAGGAGCCTCAATCTTTGCAATTGTCAAACAGGTTTGAGGTGCTCTCAACCTGTGTGGATGAAAGCGAGGTCTGAAAAGTGGACGAGCTGACTGGCCATGGCACTGTGGTACAGGAAACCATTCTCAATTGGGGGGAGCAGAAAGGAATGTAGTGTCAGTCGGCGAAAGTATAGTGAAGATGATTGACACTGTTCTGTGCAGCCGAAAGCATGAGTCCAGAAGGCTGTGTTGCCTACCTGGTGCCAGGATTCAGGACATCTGCTCGGGGCTGGACAGGAACTTGGAGTGGGAGGGGGAGGATCCAGTTGTCGTGGACCATGTAGGTACCACCGACATAGGTAGGACTAGGAAAGAGGTTCTGCTTAGGCAGTATGAGGAGCTAAGCACCAAATTGAAGAGCAGAACCTCAAGGGTAATAATCTCTGGATTATTACCTGAGCCACGTGCAATCTGACAGAGGGCAAGTAAGATTAGTGAAAAAAATACGTGGCTCAAAGACTGGTGTGGGAGAAGTGGGACACTGGCACCAGTGCTGGAAAGTGGGGACTGTGCCATTGGGGCAGTCTGCACCTGAACCATGCTGGGACCGTATAACTAGGGAAGTAGAGAGGACTTTAAACTAAACAAGGGGGTGAGGGAGCAAGCCTGGGTAGATGTAACAAATCAAGGGGTAGAGTCAAGGCAGGAGAGCAGAATAGTAATATGGGAAATGGTCAGGGAATGGCAGGAAGGGACAGAGAGAAAAAAAACTAAGAACACACCAACAGTTAAGATTAGATGCTACAAAGATAACAAAAAGACAAAACGAAAGGCTCTGTATCTGAATGCATATAGCATTCATAGCAAAGTATATGAACTGATAGTGCACATTGAAGTAAATAAATATGATCTGATAGCCATTACGGGGACATGCTGCAGGATGACATGAATTGGGTCTTGAATATTGAGGGGTATATGACATCCAAAAAGAATAGGAAGCTAGATAAAGGTGGAGGGGTAGCACTGTTCATCAAGGATGGTATTGGTGCAATAGTTAGAGATGATCTTGGTTCAGGAGATCGGGATGTAGAATCGGTTTGGGTGGAGATGAGTAATAGTAGGGGAATGAAGTCACTAGTGGGAGTGGTCTGCAGGGCCTCTAACAGTAACCACGATGTAGGACGATGTACACAAGAAGAAATATTGGGTGCTTGTGATAAAGGGATGCCAATAATCATGGGTGATTTTAATTTACATATAAACTGGAAAAATCAGATTGTTAATAGCAGTCTGGATGAGGAGTTCATAGAATGCTTTCAAGATAGTTTCTTAGAGCAGCACATTCTGGAACCAACCAGAGAGCAGGTTATATTAGACTTGGTATCGTGTAATGTGACAGGATTAATTCATGACCTCAGAGGAAAGGCACCTCTAGGTAGCAGCGACCACAATGTGATTGAATTTTACATCCAGTTTGAAAGAGAGAAGAGTGGGTCTGAGACTAGTATTTTAAACTTAAATAAGGGCAACTATGTGGGCATGAAAGCTGAGCTAACTGAAGTGAACGGGGTTGCTAGGCTAGGAGAAGATCAATCGAGAAGCAGTGGCAGACATCTAGGGGGCTATTTCGGAATACTTAGGATAAGTATATTCCTGTTACAAAGAAAAATTCGAAGGGGAGGCGCCACCATCCGTGGTTAACGAAAGAAGTTAAGGAAAGCATAAAACTTAAGGAAAAAGCATATAATTGGGCAAATAGTGGCAGGTCAGATGATTGGTCAGAATATAAAGAGTGGCAGAGAATGATGAAAAGGTTAATCGGAAAAAAAAATTGGAGTATGACAGGAAGCTCACTAGAAATGTAAAAATGGATAGCATGAGTTTCTACAGGTATTTAAAAAGGAAAAGCGTAAGTAAAGTGAGTGTTGGTCCTCTAGACAGTGAGAATGGGGAGTTAATAGTAGATAATAAGGAAATGGCAGTTGAATGAACAAAGATTTTGCTTCTGTCTTCACTATAGAGGATACTAAAAACATTCCAGTGATAGCTGTAATTCAGGAGTTGGAAGGAAGAGAGGAATGGTGAAATTACAATCAGCAGGGAAGCGGTAGTGACCAAACTGATGGAGCTGCAGGCTGACAAGTCCCCGGGTACAGAAGGACTTCATCCTAGGGTCTTAAAAGAGTTGGCTAATGAGTTAGTAGGTGCATTGGTGTACATTTTTCAAAATTCGCTAGATTCTGGAAAGGTTCCATCAGACTGGAAAAAAGCAAATATAGCCCATCTATTTAAGAAGGGGGAGAGGCAGAAAACTGGTAACTATAGGCCAGTTAGCTTGACATCGGTCATGGAGAAGGTATTAGAGTCGATCATTAAGGAGCGTATAGCTGGGCACTTAAAAAAACTCAAGGTAATCGGAAATAGTCAGCATGGCTTTGTAAAAGGGAAATCATGTTTAACCAATTTATTGGAATTCTTTGAAGGAGTAACATGCGCTATGGATAAAGGGAAGTCTGTTGATGTACTGTACTTGGATTTCTGAAAGGCATTTGACAAGGTGCCACATATAAGATTGTTGTGCAAAGTAGGAGCTATTGGTGTAGGGGGTTACATGTTAGCATGGATAGAAGATTGCCTGGGCTGACAGAAAACAGAAAGTATGCATAAATAGGTCCTTTTTTGATTGGCAGCATGTGACGAGTGGAGTCCCTCAGGGGTCTGTGCTGGGGCCTCAACTTTTACAATTTATATCAATGATTTAGATGAGGGGAGCAATGGCATGATAGCTAAATTTGCAGATGACACAAAGAAAGGTAAGAAAGTATGTTGTGAAGAGGACATAAGGAGGTTGCAGACCGATATTGTCATGATCCTGTCTTGTTTTTCTCTCTGGGAAATATACGGTGTGCCTTTAAAGCTGGAAAAGAGCTGTACTGCTTTAAGACAGCAAGCTCTAAGACTGTGTCAAAGAGTGCATTCTTGTTGCCTTTCACACAGCCATTCGGAGACTACAATTCAAAGGGTGCATTCTCATTACCTTGGATACAACCACTTGGACTGAGCATCAAGCAATACATTTGTTACAATTCAATTTTGAACTGGCTTAGTGCAAACAGCCTGTTCTAACAGAGGACACAGACAGACAGCTGGTGTTAGCATCTGAAAGAAGAGCTCACAGCCATTTAAACTGAAGGAAGAGAATTTAGTCTGTATAGTTATTATCTCTCAAAATTTAAAAAAAAAAGTCAAGCCATAACAGAAATCTCTGATAATTTAAACTGAAGGAAGGAAAGTTAGAATGTGACAATCCTTTATTCCTCAAAAACACTAAAGTCACATTGATTCTATTGAAAGTGTTTGCAAGTTGTTAATTTGTTGAAATCCATCTCTGGAGAAGGAAAGCATCAGTTACTGCTAGAATTAGGCTACAGACTGTTCTACTGTTGAAAAACCTTTTTTTTTCTCCAACGGGCGGCTGTGAGGACTTTAAGCAACATTGGACTGTAACTTTGCAAGGGCTCTAATTTTTTCTGTTTGAAATGCTGTTTATGTCTTCATAGTGTTTAAGAATGTATTTATTTTTTTAATTAAAGAGTTAATTTGTTGATTTAAAGACACCTAGTTTGGTTAGCCTCATTCGGGCATTAATAGATGGTACAACTTGGCTGGGTTTTTCTTAAATTTGGAAAGTTTAAAATGATATGTTAGGTGATCTGTGGAGGGATGGGATTGAACTAACACTGCGTTTCTCCCACTACAATCAGAATCGTATATTTTGATTGGGGGCTTTGACTGGAGCGGTCGGTCGTAACAATATAGATAGGTTGAGTAAGTGGACAAAGATCTGGCAGATGGAGTATAATGTGCGAAAATGTGAAGTTGTTCACTTTGGTAGGAAGAATAAAAAAAGCAGAGTATTACTTAAACAGAGAATGACTACAGAATTCCAAGGTGCAGGGGGATCTAGGCATTAATTCAATCCCGTCCCTTCACAGATCACCTAACATATCATTTTAAACTTTTCAAATTAGGCGTTCTCGTGCACGAGTTACAAAAAGTTAGTATGCAGGTACTGCAAGTAATAAAGAAGGCTAATGGAATGCTAGCCTTTATTATGAGAGGAATTGAAAATAAAAGTAAGGATTTTATGCTTCAGTTATACAGGGCATTGGTGAGACCACATCTAGAATACTGTGTGCAGTTTTGGTCTCCTTATTTAAGGAAGGATGTAAATGTGTTGGAGGTGGTTCAGAGGAGGTTTACTAGATTGATACCTGGAATGAACGGGTTGTCTTATGATGAAAGGTTGGACAGACTGGGCTTGTTTAGAAGAGTTCGGGCAGACTGGATTGATGTTTATAAGATCCTGAATGGTCTTGACAAGGTGGATGTGGAAAGGATATTTCCTCTTGTGGGTGAGGTTGCTCTTTTAGGACAGAGATGAGGACAAATTTTTTCTCTCAGTGGGTTGTGCGACTTTGGAACTCTCTGCCTCATAGGGTGGTGGAGGTGGAGTCATCAAATATTTTAAGGCGGAGGTAGATAGATTCTTGTTAGGTAAGGGAATCAAAGCTTATCGGGGGTAGATGGGAGTGTGGAATTTGAGACACAAACAGATCAGCCTTGATCTTTTTGAATGGCAGAGCAGGCTAGAGGGGTCTAATGGCCTACTTCTGCTCCTAATTCGTATATTCGTATGATCTCAGCCTTGAATACACTCAAAGACTGGGCATCCACAGCTCTCCGGGGTAGAGAATTCCAAAGATTCACAACTCACTGAGTTAAATTTTTTTTCCTCATCTCAGTCCGAGATGGCCAGCCCCTTATTTTAAACCTATGATCCCTAGTTCATACAGACTCTCTAGCCAGGGGAAACAATCTCTCAGCATCAACTACACTGTATCAACTCGGCAAAGTTCCTTCGACAGCACCTTCCAAACCCATGACCTCTACCACACAGAAGGATAATGGCAGCAAATGCATGGGAACACCACAACCTACAAGCTCCCTGAAAGTCACACACCATCCTGACTTGGAACTATATTGCAACTCCTTCACCGTCACTGGGTTAAAATCCTGCATCTTCCTCCCTAACAGCACTGTGGGTGTATTGATGCCATGTGGACTGCTACAGTTTAAGAAGGTGGCTCACCACTACTTTCTCAAGGGCAATTATGGATGGGCAATAAGTGCTGGCCTTACCAGTGAAACTCAAATCCCAAGAATAAATTACAAAAACCCTCTAAGCTACCCCTTGTATGATTCATGAAGGATACTTCCAGTCTTCTACACTTCTCCAGAGAGCTTAGGTCCAATCTACTCAATCTCTCCTCATAGGGCAACCCTCTCAACCCAGGAATCAATATAGCGAACCTGTGTTGCAACACCCACACATCCACTCCCCCACACCTTCTAAGACAAATATGTCCTTTGTTATGAACAGATGAGAACCCAACTGTAAATTGTATTTTTGTACACTTAGGTGTTATTGTCAGCTGCCATTATACACAGCATGTTAAGTTATTTTACTTCTGTGTTCCACTTGTTAAAATGGAGGAGGGAGATAACTTCACCAGGACAGTTACTTGAAGTGGTCCAGTCACATAACCCAGAAGCCACCCTTCTCAGCCTGCCTGGATCTGAAACAGTTTCAGTTGGGGGAGCAGCTCATTCAAAAAACACAGCTGCCTTGAAGCTGCATCTTACTTCTCTGAGGCCTTCATGTTAAAAAGAACAAAAAAACAGCAATAAAAATCTGCTCTCTGTCAGTTTTTTTCTTGGTCAAAAAAGGGTGATATCGGACACTAAGCTAACTCAACTTATCTTCGAAGGTGCAAGCAGAAGTAAGTGTAAGAAGTTTAAACGGCTCCTACCCCCACTCAGCATTTCCAGTCGGTTAACTCCAGTTTTTGGACTTTCTATTAATTAAAAAAAGGACTCTCATTTCAACTGAAACCCTTATTAGCTTGCAGTTTAACTATTTTCCATTTAGTAAATGTCCTTACCCTTTTGATGCCTTTACCTTTCCTTGTATGTTTGTGAGTGTGCGTTGCGAAGTTAACCCCCTCCTGAGTTTAAGAGTGTGTGTTAATAAACTCTACTTTTTTTTACTTTAACAACAGTGTTGTTGCGGTCCTTTAGAAGTCAAGGTACAAGGAAGGAAAGTTCATTCACAATCTGCTTACGGACAGGTTATTGAAAAGACAGAGAAATTGTTTTTTTAAAAAATTAACTGCCTGTTCGTAACACATTCCTTAGGTATGAAGACCAAAATTGTACTCCTGGTGTGGGCTCAACAAAGTCCTACATAATTGCATTAAGTTTTCCTCACTCTTGTACTCCAATCCCTTTGCAGTAAAGATCAACTTAACAGTTGCTTTCCTAATTGCTCGTCGTACCTGCTTGTTAACTCTGTTATTTGTGTACAGAGACACGCACATCCCTCTGAAACACTAACATTTAATAGCTTCCCACTATTTAAAAATATTCTGACTCTATTCTTCCTGCCAATGTGAATAACATTACAATTCCCCAGATTATATTCCATCTGCCTTCTTGCCCACTCACTTAACCTAAGCTGCCCCTTTGCAGACTCTTTGTGTCTTCCTCATAGCACATTTTTCCACTTAGCTTTGTATCATCAGCAAATTTGGATACATTATGCTTGGTCCGTTCATCTAAGTCAGCAATGTAGATTTTAAATAGCTGAAGCCCCAGCACTGATCCTTGCAGAACCCCACGAGTAACAGTCTGACAATTCCTCTGTTTATTCCTATTCTAGGGCTCAATTTTGGAATCCCAGTGTGTATGGGAGTGAGTGAGCACGCGATTTGAAAATCGTGTTCTCGAAGGTCGGCACTGTCTCCCACTGCCTCTGGAAGTTGATGCAATTTTTAAAGGGACACTGGAAAGCAAGGAACAGGAAGCCTGAATTCTCCAGTTAATTGGCAGTTGTTCTTATTGAGGAGCTCATTGAAAGGCCTGTCAGGAGCAGTTTGAAATTTCAATAGGAGGGCATGGGGAATATGCCATGTCTGGAACATGGCAGATTATAGAAGTTGTGAACACTGCGGAGGGCGATGAGGGCTATTGGAAGGGCTGTTTAAAATATTGTAGAAGTGCAGAATAAAGCTCAGCTGCTTAAAAAGTGCCACAGAGTAGCCATTACGGGAGCTGAAAGATTTGCATTTCTCAGTGATTAGTGGTAGAAATCTGGAGAGGGAGGTGAAGCCTCTAGCATCATTTGGAGTAGGGAGGAGAAGGCCCTGTGAATGAATGTGCGCCAGCTGAAGGAGCTGAGATGGGAACAAACTACTCTGACATTGGACAGAACAGCCAGGATGAGCTTCTGCAGATGCAACCTCCTGGACAGAAGGAGGCCAGAGGAGCACAGCGGGGGGCTGCAAGGAGAAGAAGGCGCTACTATAGACATCAGGTCTACTGCCGCAGAGTCAGCTACCTGTAAATGACTCCAGTGCCACAGGAGGCAGATGATCTCAGACATTTGTGCTCTGATTTACAATGGCTTGAGTGTTAGTGTCTAATAAGTTCTATTAATAGATGTTAAATATCTAGTAGTTGAAGGTAATAGGGTGATCAGGTGTTGGGTGTTGTTAGGAGTGGAGAAGTAAGTTCTGTGGCAAGCAATAAACAGTCTTCACTAAAGCATCCTAGTTCAGTGTCTTCTTCACAAACAGGCTTGGAAGTTTCTCTAACACTGAGGTCTCATGACCCCATAGCAGTACCTTGCCTACAGTCATCAAGGTCACCGTCACCTTGAATTTCTATGCAACCAGGTTGCTCCAGAGAGCTAGGTGAGATCTCACAGTTGGCAGCTCATCACACCATCAGGCAGGTCACTGATGCCCTATGCCGGAGGGCAGGAGACTACATCCACTTTTATGCCAATGGATCAGCACAGGTACAGAGGCCGTTGGGCTTTGCCACTATCCATGAATTCCCTCAGGTCCAGGGGGTAATCGATTGCTCCCTTGTCGGCACCAAGGCCACACCAGCCAGTCAGATTCCTGAACAGAAAGGGCTAGCACTCATTGAATGTGACCACAGGGAGTGAATCTTGCAGGTCTATGCTTGGCTCCGGGCAGCTACTCTGACTCCTTTATCCTGCGAGAATCCTGGGATCCACACCTCTTCAGGCCAACATCCACTCCGTGGGTGGCAGCTGCGGGATAAGGGTTATCCTCTAAAGAGATTGCTGCTGAAGCCATCTGCCACCCAAACATGGATGGAGAGAGTTTCCACAGCCAGAACCATCTCCTAACACAGACCTGCATTGATAGACCATTGATATCTTGAAGATGTGCTTCCGTTGCCTTGACCAGTCAGGTGGTGCCCTCCAATATAAGCCAGTCAGAGCATCTTGTATTGTGATCATCTACTGCGCCCTGCACAACATGATAATACAAAGAGGCCTGGAGATGAATGAAGAGGAGTATCTGGAATGCCACTCATCATAGAGGAGAACTGGGAGGAGGAAGAAAAGGATGAAGAGGCCAAGGTAGCGTTCGTTCAAGAGGTGGCCAACCACCAAGCAACAGAGGACATCTGGCCATGTCGTCCCAGACCTCAGGGTGAACTGCAGGCTGGCTTGATTCAGCAGAATTTCACCAGATCACCTCCAAGCCCTTTTGACCGAAGAAACATGAACTCACCTTCCAACATGGAAAGTTATCACTCCTCGAAGACTCCTATTTGTGAAGTCCCATTGACAGCCATGACCATGGAGAATCAGGCTTCCACCGCCAACATTTCCCAACACCATGAAGCATGGAAATACAGCAATCCCAGAGCACTACATCAACCAACTACCACACACCCCACAAGACTCCATCCTCCTTTTGATATGAAACATCAATAACACACATATCAGATTGATAACATAAACAACTCATATTGCAATGAAAACAAAACAGCAGACAAATGCGGAGAACACATTCAGATGACCTATTAAGTGAAATCAACGGTGTGGCGCCTTACTTTCCCTGTTATGTCTATGGGGTTCCAGAGGATGAGGTGGAGGCAGCCTGCTCCCTACTCTCTGATTCTGGCTGAAATGCCCTTGGCTTCTGTCCTCCTCCTGGAGGTTGCCCATGGGAGCTGCTCCACAGGTTGCCATGCTGGCTTCATTGCAGGGGCAGGCTGTCACAGGGGCTTGGTGCACAAATGGTTCCTGAGTCAGAGGAGGCGAGGGGCTGAAGCTTGGCGCCAGTACCCCCTGAGGGTGGCCCCTATATCTGCTGCTTTCCTGATGTGCATGCATGCTGGATGAGGCCACTGAGTGGGACGCAGCGGGCATCCACTCCGAGCATCTCAGAGCCATCAGTGACACTGAGCCGTCTATGCTACAGAGAGTCTTACTCTTTCTGTGCATATCACTACACTACTCCCACACCCACTGAGAATGGTGCTGCATATGGCTCTCCAAGAGTTTGCCCAATCTCTCAATAGAGCAGTTCATGTAATTGAACCCCTTAGTCATGACCAAGCACTTGCACTGCATGGACTCCTCCATTGCCTGTCCATGGCTGCTCAAGGTCTCAGGAAACTCTGACAAGTGGGAGCTTAGCTGCCTTTGGTTTTCGGGGAAGACCCTCCTTGTCTGTGGCACCCGAGGCCCAGCATCTTCACCCTGCAGAGTATTGCTGTGTCTGTCCTCCGTCCTCTGTCCTCTGGTGGGGACTACCCACAGCTGACTCTGCCTCACCCTCCTCCTTCTACTCACATGTGATGTGAGGTTCACCCAGTGCTCCCATTTCTACGCTACTCTGGAGCCCAAGCGAGTGTGTCTGCGCTGGTGGAAGATGCTGAGGTATGGTGTGACGATGCTCTCTGTGTGGAGTCTCCCCCACACCAAGGAGGACAGTGCCACTTGGGCAGGTCCACTTATCTCTCCCTCTGCAACTGGCTCTGTGAGATACACAACAAAGTGGAAATGAGGACTTGTCCTACTCAACAATCACCTCGGCACAACCACCCCCTCAGATGAGTCACAGGACACATTGGGCAGGAGTCTCCTCCTGCCTTTCACCTCAAGATAGAGTTATGCAATGACTCTACTGTTCATGGCCTCTTGTCTAGCCATCCCCCACCGACTGACTGTTGTAAACCCTAGTGATTTCCAGCCATCTCCTCCATCGGCATTAAAGTGTGGAGTTGGGCCACACCACCACCCGTTCTGGCCATTTCCTGAGTGTCATGGGCTCTGTTCTCCTGCAGGATGAGGGCAGAATGATTCATGAGTGGGATGACCTCCCTCATTTTTTCTGGTACGACATACACGTGAGCTGATGTGGCCCTTAGTGATGTCCCCTTCTGAATATCGCACCATATGTGAGGTTGGCTGTGCCTCAGTGATGCGGCTAGACACTTCATCTGACAATGTTAGGGAGAACTATGGAAATTCTGTGAGATGAACTTGTATGCATGCTGGTGTTTATAGAGTTGGTGGCCTGTCATTCGGATACCACTGGCCATTCAGCTTACCAGACCTTGGTAGATCATTGAATCTCTTCCTGCGCTGGACCCATGTCCTCCTGGTGAGTTCCCAGTTGTTGACCTTCATGGCCACCTTCAGCCATGACCTTTTGGTTTCTCTGGTGGGGATAACTCCTTCCAGATGCTGTGAAAAGGATGTCTCTCCTCTCTGCCGCTGCATCTGTTAACGCCTCAAGGGAGGTATCAGAAAACTGTGGTGCCAACTAGGGACACCTGCTCAAACTGCACTGGCCCTCTGAGATCTCTACTGCTCCAGATCTTCAGATAACGGCAAACCCAGTCACCGTTGCTGTTTGTCTTTTAAAATAGCCCTCGGTTTCCAGGTTCTGCCTCTAGGCTGCTCTCAAATATGCCACAGGTCATTTAAACGTCACATCAGCAAAGCTGACACAGTGTGGGGTTGTGACCTGGAAATCTTTCGGGTGTCGGGTTGCTGACCCCAGAATGAAAATTCAGCTCCTGTTTTCTGTCCTTTTACCAATCTTCTATCCATGCTCATATATTATCCTCAACCCTATGAATCTTTATCTTGTGCAACAACCTTCTGTGTGACACCTTATTCAAATGCCTTTTGAAAATCCAAATATACTACTTATGTCCACTTATTCCGCTTTATCTACCCTGCTAGTTACATCCTCAAAATATTTTAACAGATTTGTCAAATCCAATTTCCCTTTCATGAAACCATGTTCACTGTCCATTAATATTATGATTTTCTAAGTTCCTTGTTACCACTTCCTTAATTGTGGATTCCAGCATTTTCCCGATGACTGATGCCAGGCTAACTGGCCTATAGTTCCCTATTTTCTCTTTCCCTCCTTTCTTGTTAGCAGTGTTATATTTGCGACCTTTCAATTCGCTGGGACCGATTCAGAATCTAGGAAATTTGAGAAGATCGTAACCAGTGCATCCATTATCTCTGCAGCCACCTCTTTTAGACCTGAGGATGTAGGCTGTAGCCAGTCCTGCAGCAAGAATGCATTTAACTTAAAGTAAACGGACATTAAAGGATCAAGCGGCTGAACCGCAAAGCAGTTTGTAAATTGACAATTGCCAGAAATGGGCCAAGTTTCATAGGAACCAACAGGACTTTTAACTAAACTTTTAAAACAGCTGGGAATTGAAATGAAACAACACACAAATGAGCGACCTCGTGATATAGTAGTAAAGAGATAGCTGATGCAATCAAACAACACAATGGTATGCATCTATCCAGGTTTAATTGAATTATCTCAACTAATGAACTCGTGTAGCCAGATTGTAAATAGCACTTACAAGCTAACGAGCTATATGTTCCAGTATGTTTGGGTATTCAAGAACAAAGTGACTCCTGACAATGAAGAGCGTGTGCAGAGCGATCGCGGACGTCATCAATGTGTGCAAACATTTGCCAGCCCCTGCCAGTATGAATGTGCGCATGCACTCACTCCCACCCCACTAGTCATTCTACGCCTCAGCCATTTGCTCCAGGCCTCCACACTTCCCCCCCTCAGCCATTCGCTCCCGCCCTCGACACTTTCTCCCTCCCCCTCCTCCCCACCGGCCACTTCCCACACCTTAGCTGCTCACTCCAGACCTCGCCACTGCTTCCCTCCACTCCCCTGGGCCGATCGTTCCCCGCTCCTTGCTTCCCTCCCTCTCCCCATTCTCTGGCCACACACTCCCCGCTTCCCCCCCCCCCCTCCAGCCGCTAGTTCCAGGCTGCGCTGCGTCCCTCCTCTCGGACACTCGTTCCTATGTTGCCCCATCACCCCTCGCGACCAGCCTTGCTTCTTCAGACGGCGATGTTGAAAATGATTGGACGTGGGAGTGGCTGGCCGAGAGGAGGGAAGTGGTGTGGCCTGGAGCTAGCTGTTGGAGAGTGGGGTGGGGAAGCAAGGACCGGGGTATGATTGGACGAGGGGAGAGGAAGGGAGCAGTGGCGAGGTCTGGAGCGAGCCGCTGAGGGTGGGGGAAACGGGAATCAAGCGGCCGGAGGCGGGGGGGAACGGTGAGGCCAGAGCGAGTGGCGAAGGGAAGCCAGCGGGGAGAAGATGGGTGCAAGAGGAAGCTTCCAAGAGAAGTGCAATGGCAGGAGGGAGCTGGGGTACTGTTGGTGGTAGGATGGAGGCAGCGAGGACAGCCATTGAGGGGATTTTCAGGTGGAAAGATTTTTGTGATAAATTGAGCAGCACCATCTTTAATCCTGACAGCTGCTTGAAACGTTGCAGACAGTGACGTTGTAGTGGAAGAGGCCGCATTTGCGCATGTGCTAGTACTGCACCACCTAGTGGTTGTGTTGTCAGCAAACGCAGCCTTTAAATATAGGTTGTGACCCATGGAGAAGTGAAACTAGAGAAAGACAGTGCACCCCTTCCACCTCGGTCATAACATATGACAGTAGATGACTGATGGCGAAAATTTAAAGAAATATTTCATAACTCTCAACGAATTCACATTCCATTGAGAAATATATACTCCATGAGAAAAGTGATCTATCCATGGTTAACAAAAGAGGTTAAGGATAGTATCATATTAAATGAAGAGGCTTATAATATTTTCAAGAAAAGATAGGGAAGCCTGAGGATAGGGAAAGCTTCAGAAATCAGCAAAGGATGAACAAAACATTGATAAAGTGGGAGAAAATAGAATATGGGAGAAAACTATCAAGAAATATAAATGCAGATTGTAAGAGCTCCTTTATGTAAACAGGAAGAGAGTAACAAAAAAAAACTAAACATTGGTCCCTTAGAGGCTGAGACAGGAGAAATTACAATGTGGAATAAGTCAATGGCGGAGATGTTAAACAAATAATTTGTGCCTGTATTCATAGCAGAAGACACAAAAAAGCAGAAATTCTGGGGAACCAAGAGTCTAATGAGAGTGGGGAACTTAAAGTAATTAATATTAGCGAAGAAAAATCAGTGGAGAAATTAATAGAACTGAAAGCCAACAAATCCCGTGGACTGGATGGCTTTGTAGGTAGGTGAACCCACATCTCCCCTCTTATACTCTTAACTCTAAAGTCCAACCTGAATCCGTATGGGTAGGGAAAATGGTCAAGGCTCATAACTCAGTACACTCAGTATTCTTTTAACAGTTTATTGTACAACCAATACTTACAAACATCAGTACCCTGCTCCCTTCAAGTTACATCAATAGTCACATAATTTCCGAACTGAACTCACCCTGTCGATCACTCAGTTGTTCCCATCTGTACAGATGATCAATCTATGGTTACCTTACAAGCTGCTGCTCTTGTCTCTGAACACATTTCTTACAGTACAAAAATCACACCCATGACAATAATTAAAGCAAACCCCTCCTGCTTTTGACTGTAAGTTCTTAAATCTTGCAACAATTCGACATAGCTCATTAATATATGAAGGTGCTTCATTGGGGAAGATTCTGACTTATCAGCATCATCAGACTGGTGAATGAATTTTGTGCTAATGAAACAGTTTTTGGGATTAGCATTTCCAAGGGATGTCATAGAGTCATTTATGGCATAGAAGGAAGCCATCCAGCCCATCGAGTTCATACTGGCTCTCGATGGAGCTATTCTGTGAGTCCCACTCCTCCACTCGATCCCCATAGCTCTGCAAGTCTATTTCTCTCAAGTGGCCATCCAACTTCCTCTTGAAATCATTGATTATCTCTGCTTCCACCACCCTTGTGAGCAGCGAGTTCCAGATCATTACCTCCGCTGCGTTAAAAAGTGCTTCCCCATATTCCCCCTGCATCTCTTGCACAAAACTTTCAATCTGTATCCCCTACTCCTTTACCATTAGTTAATGGGAACAGTTTTTCCTTGTCTAGCTTATCTAAGCCTGTCATAAACTTGTACACTTCTAGTAAATCTCCTCTAAATTTCCTTTCTTCTTAGGAGAACAAACCCAACATTTCCAAACTAACCTTATAACTAAAATGCCCCATCCCTGGAATCAGTCTGGTAAATCTCCTCTGCACCCTCTCAAGAACCCTCACATCCTTCCTGAAGTTTGGTGACCAGAATTGGATGCAATACTCCATTTGGGGCCTAACCAGAGCTTTATAAATGTTCAGCATAACTTCCCTGCTTTTCTACTCAATGCCTCTATTTATGAAGCTCAAGATCCCATATGCTTTACTAACCACTCTCTCAATATATATAACCACTTTCAAAGATTGATGCACATGTCCCTTCAGGTCCCTGTGTTCCTGCACACTCCTTAGAACTGTACCATTATGTATATATTGCCTCTCCCTATTCCTTCTGCCAAAATGCATCACCTCACACTTGTCAGTATTAAATTCCATCTTCCACCTGCCTGCCCATTCTACTAGCATATCTATGTCCTGTTGCAGGCAATTCATATCATCCTCACTGTTTGCCTCACCTTCAAATTTGGTGTCATTGGCAAATTTTGAGATTCCACTCTGTATTCCAAGATCCAGATCGTTTATATATATATTTTAAAAAAATTGTCCCAGCACTGACCCTCAGGGACAACTTCTGTGCCAGCTTCCAGTCTGAAAAACAACCATTTACTATGACTCGCTGTTTTCTGTCCATAAGCCAATTTTTTTATCCAATTGGACATTGACCCTCCTATTCCATGAGCCTCAGTTTTGTTAACCAACCTTTTATGTGGTACCTTATCAAACGCTTTCTTAAAATCCATATAAGCAGCATCCACTGCATTCTCTTCATCAAACTTCTCTGTTACTTCATCAAAAAATTAAATTAGGTTAGTCAAGTATGATATGCCTTTTGCAAATCCATGCTGCCTAACCTCAATTAACTCAAACCTCTCTAAGTGTCCATTGATATTTTCCTGATTATTGTTTCTAAAACCTTACCCACCACTGATGTTCAGCTAACTGGTCTGTAGTTCCTACGACTGTCCTTATACCCTTTCATATTTAAATGTTAATCCAGTTACCGATAAGGTCAATGATGTACTCTATTTTTTATTTCAGAATAAAATACACCAACCAGCTTTCTTTAAAAACAACAAAATTATCAGTTTATTATAAAACATGACTTATCCAGTAATGATGCAAAGCATTAACACACACTTTGAAATATGAATGAAAATATATATATTCAGTTCTCGACCCAACACACACACACATGCACACACTGGTTAAAGAAAACATAAAGACGTTTTCAGTTTAGCGATTCAATTGACTTTACACAAGGGCAAAAAAAACACTTTGGCTAAATACTTGTTAATTCTTGAATGAAAAGGAGAAGATATGGAAGGATATTAGTTGTCCTTTGGTCTGGTGCCGGGTACACGGAGACGGGTCACTGGGATCTTTTCAGCAGCAGTTTGTTCTGGAGATGTCGAGAATTAGTCTGGTAGGCTTTCCAGGAGAAATGCAGCATCAGGGGTTTCAGATATCACACTGGTTACGTAGGGTTTTTCAGCAACAGGAGGAAAGAGGTGAGCTGGGTGCTTCTCTCTTGGCAGGCTGACCTCCAACTGCCTTCAAAACAATCCCCACCTCAACTGAACCAAAAACAATCACAAAAGTGAAACCAAGTCTTCACCATCATAAATTTTGACAGGTCTCTTCTCTGTAAATAACTCTCCTCAGTCACCAAGGCTTCTGTTTTTATTTAACTTAAGGTATGTAACATCCAGTAAAGGTTTCTTTTCAAACAAAACCTCAAGTGTCTTCTCAGTGACCCATGGAATCTTTTTGGTTTTCCAAATGAGCCGTAATCTTTAACACAAGTCCTCAAAGCATTTTAAGAATGCAGCACCTTCATAACGTATATCTTTTAATATAATTTCCCTATCCAACTAAGCCAATTCTTCCTTCACAGCTATATAATTGGCATCATTTAAGTTCAATACTGTAGTTTCATCATTGATATATGTCACTCCCAAACTCAATGTGAAATTCTATCATATTATGATCACTCTATTCAAGAGGATCCTTTTCTAATTAACTCTGTCTCATTGCACAAAACAAGATCTAAAATAGCCTATTCTCTGGTTGGTTCCATGACCTATTGTGCTATGAGATACTGTCCTATTGTTGTATGGGAATGAGATCTGTTAATAACTTGGAGGCAAAACTGTGACCTACTTGGTCTTTGTAACTCGGCTACTCACGGGGTAAAGTCACTGAGCCGTCAAGGGAAGCAGCAATTTTAAAAAAAAATCAATTTCATATACAAGTGTCGAAAAGGATTAACAGTGCTTCATGGTGGCATCATGCATGAGTAAAGTTTAAATAATAATTTTCTATTGCCAATTGTGGATTCAAATCTCCTGGCCATCATAAAATGTGGTTGGATTATGACTTTCACCATTGGTGGGCGAGAAGGGAAAATTATTGAAAATTGCTGACTTATAAATGTTATCATGATCCGCTGCCTAACAAAGTCAATGTTGATAGTTTATCAAAAATGTGTCAGCATGGCTCAAATGGGTCCACTCTTAACTCCACATCAGATTATGGGTTCAGACCTCCACCCAGGATGGAAGTCTGCTAAATTGACAGTCAGTACTTAGAGAATGCATGCTTTGTTAAAGGTGCCATCAGAAATGTTAAACAGAATGCCTATCTGCCAACTCTGATAGATGCTAATGATCCTCTAGTACTATTCAAAGAAGTGCGGTATCTTGGCTAATATTCTTCTCTTAACCAATAGCACCATTGAAAGCTTCTGTGCGATATGATGAGGTCCTATATTATTGCAAGTCTTTAAGGCCTGGATTTTATGCTGCTGGCGATCCGTTGTTGCACTATAAATCAGACTATCCAAAGTGGAAAGTGATTATCTCATAAGTTAATGGCAGCCTGCCCAGAACCCACCATTTTAATTTGTGATGTCACGAGTGGTCATACACACACTTTCAAAATCACAGCAAAACATTCCAACTGGTGACATTTCCAACACAAGCTGCAGACTCAGTAATAATTATTTGCATTTAAAACACCATTCTTAAGTGGGGGAAGTTCTTATGGCCATTTCTTATATTAAATAACCAATTTTATGGGAAAGTTAATGGGGTTTTTCCAGAACTATGGTGGGAAAATTCTCAGAGCTGCTTCTGCTCTGCTGCCCTTACTTTGTCATATGTGCAGCAGAAACCTCATTAAATGTGATGTTTGCCTCACTTCTAATAATGTAGTGCTGCCAAAGTGGGAGAAACTCAGAGGAATTTCACAGTCAATGCAATTTCTTATATGCTATAAATGAAATTTATAGCTGTGTACACTGAACTGAGTAAAGAAAGAAAGCTGCAGAAGAAATTATGTGAAATATTTGATTGATTAAATTACTTGTTTCTTATAGGCATTTACTGATGGAATCAAAATGTTTTTGATTTATTCATGTTTAACCAATCAGGTATTTGATTCAGTAGGCAAGAACTCATTTCAAACTAATCACTACTCATTTGGTCCATTGATGTGTAATACTTTCAAGTATGATGCTGTGAAGTGTTGCACCCTGAAGTGTGAATCCTTTCAAGCTACCATTATGGGTGGTGCCTTTGAAAAGTATGATGAGAAGGATACCTGTGGCATTCTTAATTATATAAATGGCTCTCAGTTAGCCCTGGTTCAATGATAAGAGATCAGATAAATACATTTCGTCCTCACCTAAATAGTTCCTTCGTCAACTTAGTAAGTGGTAGGAATTCTCTTTTTCTCCAGCGTTCCCTGAACTCCTCAGCTCCTGGATGCATTATCACTTCAGAAGTCAATAAATAATTCAGTAATGGAAAGGTAATTAATTTTCCATCAATTGAACGTTTTGGTACAAAAAAAACCTAATTGGATTACACTAATCTATTTTTAAATTAGCGCATTACTACAATACTGACAAATAGCTTATTTTTAGTCTAATAAGTCAATTCTTTCTAACAATATTTCTTTGACTAAGATTTTAGCCATCTGCCCTAATATCTTTTTATGTGGCACAGTGTCAAATTTTGTTTGATAATGCTCCTGTGAAATGCCTTGGGACATTTTACTATGTTAAAGGCATTATATAAATAGTAGTTGCTGATGTTGTTGTTAATTATCTTATGTTACTTGCAAATATTACTAATTGATCCACTCTCAAAGCCCAATAACATATCCTCAAGTTGTAGCTCTGTATTTTTATCATCTCCCTTTTTGTGGATTTTTGCTGATTGCCTGGATACTGCTAACAGTGTTCCCCCGCCCCAGCCCCCACCTCCCTCCCCCCCGCCCCGAATCTGTTTTCAATTTATAAAAATGATCTGGAGTTTGTTTCAAGATGACTGATACAGTCGCCAGCTGACAACACCAAATTAGTGGGTATGGCAAACTGTGAGGAAGAATGTGGGGATTAGTTAGCGGATTGAACAGACAGATGGCAGACATACTTCACATGTAGAGAACTGACAAGGTCAATATTGTGGGAAAAAGAACAGTGATAGAAAGTATACGCTCAATAGTAGGGTTCTTAACAGAGGAACAGAAGACTTAGAAATGCAGATACTTAGGATTTTAAGGTGGGAGTGCAAGTAGAAAAAGCTATAACAAAGAAAATGGGATTCTGATTGTTATGCAGCGAGAATTGAACATAAAATTCAGGGAATTATGTTGAATTTGTACAAGACATTAGTTATACCATGTTGAAGTACTGCTTGTAGTTCTGACATGTTGTTACAGGAATGAAATTAGACCCTGAGAAAGGTTACAATGAAGATTCATTGGAATGATACCAGAAATGAGAGGCGAAAGGCAGAATCTTACCGCCTCAGTTTTTGATGGAGGGTTGGGACCATTTTTGGGTTGGGAACGCAAATATAAGAGTAGCTGGCCTTCTGGTTGCTCTTTCCGGAAGATGAACAATTAAGAATCTGCCTCCAGGCTTCCTGACCAATTATGGAGGGTGGGTGGGATCATTCAGCCATTATATCAGAGGAATGATTTCAACTTAAAGGGGCCACGACATGTTTCAGAGAAGCTCACCAGCAGTTGTTTCTTTTCAGCCTGTAACATTCAGAGGAATGGAGAGGAGACCTGGGAAGGTTGCACCCTGGGTCTCTCACTCTTACATGGAGGTCCTGCTGTGAGATTTGAGGGGCCACGGTGAG
Organism: Heterodontus francisci; assembly: GCF_036365525.1. NCBI lineage: Eukaryota > Metazoa > Chordata > Chondrichthyes > Heterodontiformes > Heterodontidae > Heterodontus > Heterodontus francisci. Next base: position 142,126,643 of record NC_090376.1, read on the forward strand.
GTGAGATCTACCAAGGACAGGAGGAAAAGGACAACCTTTCCAAGCAAGCAAGTGTAGGTGGAAGTGGCCGAGGGAGTGAGAAGCCACAGTGTGCCTCTCCAATTTGGAGACCATGTTCCAAAAGGATCTAGGATCTCAGGAGGACATGACAGGTGAGTGGCATAACACTTACAGGTGCCAAGACTCACACTCTGACTTGCTCAGCATTCTCCTGCATAGTACACCTCAGATCAACACACCTTGCAGCTCCACTCATTCCTCTCCCTGCAGGCACCTCACATCCCCAACTGAGCAGCCAACACTCACACTCACTGTCAGCCTATTGCCATCTCACAATCATGCCTCAAAGTCACACTCCACAAATGGTCACCTTCACTCCTCTGCACACAAGACATTATGACCACTAACACCTCCCTCCTTTCTCTATTTGCAGGAGAAGAGAGCACACAATTTGGCAGAGGCAGAGATGTATGGTTGGGCGGGTCTGGGGCAGGGGTGGTGGGCCTCCAGTGACAATCACCTTGACAGCCACTGGCCACGTGCCCACTGGGAAGGGGATCTAGCACCAGGAGAATGCAGATGTCAGCTGTGACCTGCCATGAAAGCCTGAGCCTCCTGAGACATTAGTGCTCGCACATGTCGGGATAGCTGGTACTCTGGCTTAGACCCACTTTTGGACGTCTCTCCTCCTTCCAGGTACACCTCTTCCCTGTGGAGGGGCATGTGGCTGAGTAGAAGGCTGGTGCTTCTGCTGTGGTCCTCCTGCTGCAGCTGAAGCATGTAGCAGCAGTAAGCTCCCTACCCTAGACCTTCAGCGGAGGTGGACGGTGGAGCTACATAAGCTGCTCCTGTGCCAATCTGTACGTTGGCAGCAGGGAAGTGCATCTGAGGGTGAAGTGCCTTCCAAGGAATTGGTAATCATCTGTCACGCGGTGATAGCACTCTCTGACAGAAGGAGTGCTGTGCAAAGCAACGTCTCAGCCTGACCATGCCTGCAACTTTTCAGTGTAACTGACCACAATCTTCACAGCTTGTCAGTTAGACTGAAGAAGTCCCTCCCACTTTGCTCTCGTGTTGGAGTCACAGCATGGGACTGGTCCCCTGTTGGGAAAGAGGGAATCTCTGCACAAAATCCCTCTTACGTGCCTGCTTAACAATGCCCCAGCCATGGAGTTCTGACTTCATTCCTTGCCCTCCCCTGGGAAAGATGGAAGAGGCAGGAGCATGTCGGGATACTGGCATTTTTTGCATTTTAGTTGCCCCATCGGGTCCTCCAAACCTGCCTCCACCAGCCTGGGAAAATTTTCTCCTGACATTTACAAGGAAAACTCAAAAAATGGTGTGCTTTTTCATTGGAACAGAGCAGGAAGACCAGTCAAATTTTTAAACATGTAAAAGGCTTTGGGGTGAATTTTAACATTCAGACCTGCGCACAGTGAGGGAATTCAGCAGTGGGTCGAGGGCTCGCAAGTTCATGGAGCAAGCTTTTCAGCTGCTCTTTAACTGAGCCACTGTATTACCATCCCCGCTTCCGGTTTTCCAACCAATTAGAATGAACATGAGTGATCACAACCTGCACCTGTCTTTAAAGCTTCAGCATTTAAAGGGACCCCAGTGAGGTACAAAACGGAACCATCCTACAACTAGCAAGTGACAGACAGCAACTCAAGTGATGGAGCCTCAACAAGAGAAGGCTTCCCCACGGTTCTCTGAGGCATCTCTGAACATCATGCTGTGGGCTATAAGGGCCCGAAGAGGCATTTTGTTCCCAGCCGATGGGAGGAAGAAATTTGCCTCGGAAATTAAGCAGGCATGGCTGGAAGCAGCTGAGGTGGTGAGTATCAGGAATGTGAACTTTTGCTTATGGGCACAGTATGGCAAGAGGTTCAATAACCTCATCAGGGCAGCAAACGTGAGTGGCATACCACATTCAAGTGCCAACTCCCTCAATCTGACTTCCACAGCCTTCTCCTGCACAGCACACCTCAGATCAACATACCTGGAAGTTGCACCCATTCCTCTCTGTTGAGGCACCTCCTCATAAGCCTAGCTGACCAGCAACCTCTGGCCTTCATCCTCATCTTATTGCCATCTCACACCCGTCCCTCACAGTCACCATCTACAAATGTTGTCGTTCCATCCAAACCAGAGGACATCAGCCATGAGTTGCACCACATAGGATTAATAGGAAAAGAAATGGAAAGACTTTGTAGTTTCACAAGGGAAATTACCTGGGTGTTTAAAAGTCTGTTAAATAGTCAATTTTATTGTTAATGCTGATGTGCCATAAACTTCATTCAAAGCTCCATTGTCCAATCATCCCCACTGTTGCCTGTCGCCTGCCAAGTGGCCTTCAGCCTTGAAGAAAATGGTAGCACAGGAGTAGAAGACGAACAATGGCTGTCAGTAAGAGGGATGGATTGTTAACTATGGGAATGCTTAGTGATGGGGCCTTGGAGTGGGCACAGTGGGTTAAACATTGGTCTGCCAGATGGCTGCTCTACCTCAAATTTGCTGAAACGTGCCTTGCTCCATAACAAACATCCCTAATAGCCAAGTGAGCAACTGTAGGCAACGTTCCCTCTATAACAACAACGAATTCTATTTATATTGCATCTTTAATGTAATAAAACATTCTAAGGCACTTCACAGGGGATTATAAAACAAAATACAATGCTGAGCCATACAAGGAGATAATAGGGCAGATGACAAAAAGATTACATAGATAGGGAGGGGTAAGGTCATGGAGGAATCTGAAAACATGAATGAAAATTTTAAAATCGAGGCATTGCTTCACTGAGAGTCAGTGTAGGTCAGTGAGCACATGGCGATCGGGATTTGGTATGAGTTAGGACAGGAGAGTAAAGTTTTGGATGGCCTCAAGTTTGCAGAGGGTAGAATGCAGTGCTCAGCCCATTTGCTGCATTGCGTGGTCCCTTTAAGATTGCCAGCGGCTGCACATGCGCACATCTTAACGGGACCACTTATTGTGTGCAGTCTGTCTGCCCCATGCACAGTAGGTTCCGGGGTGTCTATGCACCCATGCCGCTTCGAGGGAATGGTGGCTGTAGGTATTTTGAGCACATCAGAATTTTGCTCCACCTGTTGCTCCTTCCATTGCTTCTTCTCTTTCTCCTCCTACTCCACAGATGCAGTGCGGTTATCAGCTTCCTCCTCCTGCAGCTCCAGTCCTCTTTGCTGTGCTATTTTGGGCAAGGCACAGCACACCACTATCATTCTGAAGACCCTTGCTGGTACATACTGAAGGGCACCCCCAGATTTTTCTGGCACCTCAACCGCATCTTCAGCATCCCGATGGCCTGCTGAATGATCACTGTTGCATTCATGTGGCTCCAGTTGTACCTTTCGGATGCATCAGTGTTATGTCCCCACAGGTGTCAACAGCCAAGTCCGTGGAGGGTAGTCCTCGTCTCCAAGAAGCTAATCGCTGACTTTGCTTGGAGTTGCGAATATCTGTGGGAAACTTGAATGTCACAGAATGAAGGCATCATGGCAGCTTCCAGGGTATCTTGCACAGACATGAATGATAGTCTTTCAGTTGTTACATACCAGCTGAACATTAATGAAGTGGAATCCCTTTCAATTGTACTGCTGGTTGATTTGAGCCACCTTGATTGCCATATGTATCAAGTTCCTGTGGGAATCCAGCCAAAGCAGCAAATCCGAGAGCCTCTCATTCTGACTGGCCTCACTAGTAGCGAAGCGCAAGTAAGTGGTGGCCCTGGCAGACATGGCATCCATCACCTGTGCAGCAGATTGCAAGATTCTACAAATGTCACCAGCAGATCACAGGCAAAGAAATTCAGGTCTGTGGTGACTTGGATCACCACTGGCAATGTGTGTCCACCTGGTCCACTGGGAATGAGATCTTCTTCCAAGAGGCTGTTAATGTCGGAATAACCTGACATGAGAGTCTGAGCATCCTGAGGCACTGATGCTCAGTCCTGTCTAGAAAGCTCATCCTCTGCCTGTATACCCGGTGCTGGGGGGGCATTGCTTCCTGTGAGCTGTACTGTGTCCATCCCCATTGACCTGAGGAATGGCAGATAGCTGAGGAGAAGGCAGCTGCTGCTCCTGCTGCTGCAGCTCCTGCTACTGCTGGTGTTGCTGCTGCTGCTCCTCCTGTTCTTCATCAAAGGTTCAAGGTAGAGCTGCATAAGCTGCTCTCATGCTGCTGAGAAGCCTGACAGCTGGGAAATGCAGATTGAAGTGAAGTAACAGAAATTACCTCCAAGGTCTTGGAAATCACCTCCAAGGCAGTGAAAGCACACTCTCACAGCAATGCTATGAGCAAAAGCCTTTCACTTAGGTAAAGAAGCAGTTATCGTCATTCAGTTTTTAAAGGCATTCCAGCCTGTCATTTAGTCAACCCATCAATGCCCATTGTCCTCTTTCCTTGTACAACCAGATGAGTTCCAGGAGGCCCAGGAAATCTGTCTGACATTGGTTAAAGATAGAATCCATGGTGAAAGATACAGTGAATTGTCTTTTAGCATATGTTAATAACAGACCTGCCTGTCCCATGGGGATTTCCCACACATTCATGAACACACTGCAGTTAAATGTGGAAATCTGCAGGTTCCTGTGATTTCCCGTCAGCATTTTTTGATACAGCCATAGAACCAGAGAAAAGTTACAGCACAGAGGAGGCCATTCAGCCTATTGTGTCTGCACCGGCTGAAAAAAACTAGCTGCCTAATCTAATTCCACCTTCCAGCACCTGGTCCGTAGCCTTGCAGGTTACATCACTTCAGGTGCATGTCCAGATACCTTTTCAATGAGTTGAGGGTTTCTGCCTCCACCACAGATCCAGGCAGTGAATTCCAGACATCCACCACCCTTTGGACTAAAAGGTTTTTCCTCATATCCCCTCTAATCCTTCTACCAATCACCTTAAATCTGTGCCCCCTGTTAATTGACCTTGCCACTAGGGGAAACAGGTCCTTCCTGTCTGCTCCATCTAAGCCCCTCATAATTTTATACACCTCCATTAAGTCAACCCTGAGCCTCCTCTGTTCTAAGGAAAACAACCCTAGCCAATCCAATCTTTCCTCATAGCTGCAACTTTCAAGCCTTGGCAACATTCTTGTAAATCTCCTCTGTACTCTCTCCAGAGCAATTATGTCCTTCATGTAATGTGGTGACCAGAACTGAACGCAATACTCCAACTGTGGCCAAAGCAGCATTTTATACAGTTCCAGCTTTACATCCCTGCTTTTGTATCCTATACCTCGGCCAATAAAGAAAAGCATTCCATATGCCTTCTTCACTACTTTATCTACCTCTCCTGCCATCTTCGGGGACCTGTGGACATACATTGCAAGGTTTCTCACTTCTTCTACTCCTTTCAATATCCTCCATGGCAGGTTAAAACTCTCCTCTTTGAGAGGGTAAGAAGTGAAAGATTTGACAGAATTTTAATCTGTTGGAGCATGTAATTTTGGGAATGCGTGCAGGGTGAAAACTGGTAAAATTGACAGCTGGCTCCAACCCGCCGACTTCTGCATTTCACTGCAGCACGTTAGGCTGTGTGCGAGCAGCCCCCTTGGGTGAGGTGAGGCTGCCACTTAAGATATGTTAATCACTGAATTAGAGTGATATTGTCCCAGGCATTCTGGAACTCGCTAGTGAAAGCAAGGCGAGAATACAGTGGTAATTGAAGGAGCTGAAGCCACGGCAACAAAAGAGGCCAATAAATACTCTGTCCTCACGGCTGCTTTTTTTAACCTGCTTGTGGGAAAGGGTTTTCTCACAGTACTTCTGCTAAAAGGTTACTTTACGCACTTTGGAGATTTAGTTTAGTTTAGAGATACAGCACTGAAACAGGCCCTTCGGCCCACCGAGTCTGTGCCGACCAACAACCACCCATTTATACTAATCCTACATTAATCCCATATTCCCTCCCACATCCCCACCATTCTCCTATCACCTACCTACACTAGGGGCAATTTACAATGGCAAATTTACCTATCAACCTGCAAGTCTTTGGCTGTGGGAGGAAACTGGAGCACCCGGCAAAAACCCATGCGGTCACAGGGAGAACTTGCAAACTACGCACAGGCAGTACCCAGAACTGAACCTGGGTCACTGGAGCTGTGAGGCTGCGGTGCTAACCACTGCGCCACTGTGCTGCCCATTTGCAACATTTTGTCGGTTTCTTCAACATTTTGGAAATATCACCTACACTTTAGAGCATAAGAACATAGGGAATAAAAGCAGGAGTAGGCAATACAGTCCCTCGAGCCTGCTCCGCCATTCAATATAATTATGGCAGATCTTCTGCCTAAATTCCACTTTCCCACCCGTTCCCCATTTCCCTTGATTCCTGGGCAGACCAAAAATCTATCAATTTCAATCTGGAATATATTCAATGATGGAGCATCCACAACCAGGCAGGGTAAATAATTCTAAAGATTCACAATGCTCATCCCAGTCCTAAATGATTGACCCCCTTATCCTGAGACTGTGCCCCTATGTTCTAGATTCCCCAGCCAGGAAAAACAACCTCTCAGTGTCTATCAAGTCAAACCCCATTAAAAACTTGTATGTTTCAAGGAGATCAACTCACATTCTTCCAGAGATTATAGGCCCAATTTACTCAGCGTTTCATCACAGGACAACCCTCTCATCCCAGGAACTAATATATAGCGAACCTTTACTGTACAACATTCAAGGCAAGTATATCCTTCCTTGGATATGGAGACCAAAACTGTGCACAGTACATCAGGTTTGGTCCCACCAAAACCCTACACATTGTAACAAGACTTCCTTATTCTTGTACTCTAATGTCCTTGCAATAAAAGCCAACATGCCATTTGTCTCCCAAATTGTTTGCTGCACTTGCATGCTAACTTTTTGTATTCCTCGGACAAGTACACCATAGTCTCTTTGAACACCAACATTTAAAAGTTTCATACCTTTGAAAAAATATTTTGCTTTTTTATTCTTACTATCAAAGTGGATAACCTTATCCTTCCTCACGTTATACTTTAATTGCTACCTTGTTGCCCACTAACTTAACCTATCTATATCTCTTTGCAGCATCTTTGTGTCTTCCTCATAGCTTACATTCCCACCTAGTTGGATACATTACTCGCAGTCTCTTCATCTAGGTCATTAATATAGAGGTCCCAACACTAATCTTTGTGGCACTGCACTAGTTACTGTCTGCCAACTTGAAAATGCCCTGTTTATCCCTATCGCTGCTTCCTGTCCATTAACCAATCCTCCATCCACCATCCATGCTGATATATTATCCCCAACTCCATGGGCCATTATCTTGTGCATTAACCTTTTGTGTGACACCTTATCAAATGCCTTTTGGAAATCCAAGTATACTGCATCTACTAACTCCCCTTTATCTACCCTACTAGTTACAACCTCAAAAAACTCAAATAAATTTGTCAAGCATGATTTCCCTTCACAAAACCATGTTGACTCTGTCTGAACATACTATGATTTTCTAAGTGCGTTGTTAAGATTTCCTTTATAATAGATTCAAGCATTTTCCCGACGACTGATGTCAGACTAACTGGCCTGTAGTTCCCTGTTTTATTTCTCCCTACTTTCTTGCATAGTGGTGTTACATTTGCTAACTTCCAATCCAGTGTGACCATTCTAGAATCTAGGGAATTTTGGAAAATCATAACCAGTGCCTCTGCTACCTCTACAACTACCTCTTTTAGAACCCTCGGATATAGGTCATTATGTCTTTGGAATATGTCAGCTTTTAGCCTGTTAAGTGTCTCTGCTATTTCTCTGCTGATATTAATTACTTTAAGTTACCCACTTATTCTAACCCTTTGGTTACCCTCTATTTCTGGTATGTAATTTGCATCTTCCACTGTGAAGACAGACAAAATAATTGTTAATTTCTGCCATTTTCTCATATCCTATGGTAATTTCTCCTGTGTCGGCCTTCAAGGGACCAATGTTTACTTTAACTATGCTCTGTTTTATATATTTCTAAAAGTTCTTGCAATCCATATTTATATTCCTGGCTAGTTTACTCTCATGTATTATTTTATTTCCCTTTCTATCAACTTTATGATACCCATTGCTGGTTTCTAAAACTCCCAATCCCCAGGTATACTACTATTCTTTACAACAGTATAAGCTCTTTTAATTTAATGCTATCCCTAACTTCCCTTGTAAATCACAGATAAATCTTACTCGTTGATTTTTATTTTAATGTAACCTCTTTTTGTTGAGCATTTTGAATCATTTTCAAAAATATTTCCGATTGTTTATTTGCCGCCATGCCTTCTAGCCTATTTACCCAATCAATCTTAGCCAACTCACCCCTCATATCTATGTAATTGGCTTTGTTTAAGTTTAAAATCCTTGTTTTGCACTCGAGTATGTCACTCTCAAAATAATATGGAATTCAATTGTATTATGATCACTTTATCCCAGAGAACCTTTTACTACGAGATTATAATTAACCCTGCTTCATTACACAATACCAGATCTCAAATAGTTTTGTTCCTAGTTGGTTTCACAATGTATTATTCTAGGAAGCTGTCATGAAAACATTTCTCAAACTCATCCTACAGATGACCTTTGCCAATTTGATTGTCCCGTCTCTATGAAGATTCATGTCTCCCATGATTATTACATTATTTTTGTTACAAGCTCCAATTATTTCTTGCTTAATGCTCTCTCCAACAGTATAACTACTTTTTGGAGGCCTATAAACTGCTCCCACAAGAATTTTCTGACCCTTGCTTTTCCTAATCTCCACCCACATTGATTCTGCTTTCTGATCTTTTGAGCCAGGACCCTTTCTTACTACTGTTATAAAATCATACGATCATAAGAAATTGGAGCAGGAGTAGGCCATTTGACTCCTTGAGCGTGCATTGCCATTTAATAAGACCATGGCTGATCTGATTGTGGCCTTAACTCCACTGTCCTGCCAGCCCCTTATAACCCATGACTCCATTGGAGATCAATAAGCTGTCCAACTCAGCCTTGAATATATTCAATTACCTAGCTTCCACTGCTCTCTGTGGAACAGAATTTCAAAGATTAATGACCCTGTAAGAGAAGTAATTCCTCCTCATCTTCATCTTAAATGGGTGCCTCCTTATTTTTAAACTGTGGTCCCTAGTTCTAGATTCCCCCGCAAGGGTAAACATTCAGCATCTACCCTGTTAAGCCTCCAAAGAATCTTACATGTGTCATGCAGGCCCCCACCTACCAAGGATGAGGCACATTGATTTTGTCGTAGGAACATTGATTTTAAACTGTTGCTGGAGCAGGGAAATGACTTGTTGAATAGATCAGCCATGGCTGGAAAAAACATTTGCATACTAACAGATGGTGCTTGTGTAGACAAAGGACCATTCCCAGACACATTCAACCCACAATGGATGTTGATTGCCGGACAGTGAGGGGGTGGAGAAGCTCACTCCAGGGCCTGCTGGGATGATGCAATCCACAGGGACCAGAACTGGTTGGACCAGATGGTCACATGACTAACTGGCTGTTCCTGGGTTTTTTGAACTAGCCACAGAGAGTTTGAACTCAAAAAGACTGTTTGCTCCTCGACTGAGAAGATCTCTCCTGTCTGCTCCCATCTCTTTCTCACAAGCCTCTGAATCCACTGAAGACACATGAACCCCAAGAGAGAAAAGTCTCCTACAGTGAACAAGGTTTAAGAAGAATACTGGGCCCCAGTGAAAAGCAAGATCTACAATCAAGGACTCTACAGTGAGCTCGAAGAACCATAACAAAAACTCTTACCTGACTGCGGGACTATTCCCTTGGTTCCGCCGGGGCTGCCTCCTGCTACCTAAATTCCTGCTCCCTCCCGCTTGCTAGTCAGGCTGTGATTTCTGCCAGGTTCGGGTGGGATTTGGGGTCTGAGTATTAAAATGTGGCCCAGGAGTTAAAATCTCCCTGGGCCTTGATTATATGAGCTTCTTGCTTGCCCAGGCACCTTGCACAGAGCAATCCTGTTCTGTTTCAAAATTTGGGTCATTATCTTTTCAATAAAAATTAGAGTGCAAATATGTCATAGAAACATAGAAAATAGGAGCAGGAGTAGGCCATTCAGCCCTTCGAGCCTGCACCGCCAATCTTTACGATCATGGCTGATCATCATGCAATGCAGAAAAAAAGCACAAGAATATCAGAATGAAAATGAAGAACGAGGTAGTGAATATGGACCAAAACACTTCAACAGCAAATAGATGTGAGTCATCATGAATCATCATAAGAATACAAGCCATACTGTGTTAAATCAACCAACACTGAGAAGTATTCCATGACAATCTCAGGCTTTTATGATGTTTGCTGTAGCTATCTATCAGATTTATTTAAGCACACATTTCAGATCTAAAGGTTCAGTGGCTTTTCAAACATTGCACTCTCCCTTGTGTTCAAGAGGTAGATTCCCAGAACTCATTCTTCTAAACATTCTGTGTTGGCCCACTGTCTGCAAATTGATTAAAATACGTTGTCACATGAACTCGTATAAACCCTCTCACGTGCTACAAACTCATTTTAGATTTTGCATTCGATTGGAACTGCAAATGTTTCAGATTTCACTAACCATATTTCGGGTAGGAAATCTTCTCTGGTCTGGAAAGTTCCTCACATTCATTTTCATTTAATTTCTTCATATGAATGTATACAATTTTGTGGAACAGATACAGTTCTATTCTGAGGATCAGAGTGCATAGAATTGCTACAAGAATTATGTGTTCTCCTTGGTATCATGGCAGGCTTGCATACCATTGGAAAATTCATTTGTTAAGCCTTTCACCATTTGTATTCCTTCGTTATCATTTGATAGGACTCATCTGGTCTCTTTACAATGTCTCAGTATCAACTCACATATTTGTGTTCTTCATTTGCTGCAAGAAAAGCTTTCACTCTCACTTTCAGAAAGTAAAAATATTTTCTTTAAATTTCCATTACAAGGGAAACAAAGAAAATGAGTAAATATTTGAAAATTAACAAAAGAAAGACACCAAGTTTACAAAGTGCATATTAGAAGCCAATAAGCAAATGTTTAACTAAAATGAGAAAGAAAGGGACAATAAGGAGAGAATAAGTGGAATGTTTTATTTTAAGTCACAATGGATATTGACATCACTTTTATGGGTTGAGTTATATTAATACTAATATGCCATAAAATGAATTGATTGGGCCAGGTAAACAGAAGTGTTCCTGAATCTGCAGCTTGTGATTGAGTGGGCAGAGTGTTAGTTTTAAATTCCAGTTAAGAGTACAAATTGTCCTCCACGATCCTGCCTGATATTTGGTAGGATTGCAGCCAAGAAAAAAGGATGAAGTTGGGTTGTCAGGCATACAGCCACCTCACTGCTCGAACTGAGGTTTCTCAATCACTTCTCCCAATGAGACACCCTCATCAAATGTCAGCTATGGCTCAGCAACAGCCCTCCCACCTCTGAGTCAGAATGTTGGGCTTTCAAGTCCCACTCCAGAAAGCTGTGCTATCAGAGGTGCCTTCTTTCAAATGAGGTGCTAAAAAGAGGCCACCCTCTCAGGTGAATGTAAAAAATTCCAGGCAGTACCTTGAAGAGAACATGGGTGTTTTCCTTGGTGTCCTGACTGTCATTTATCTCTCATCCAATGCCTAAAAACAGGTTACCTCCTACTCTGGGATGTTGCTGTGCACAAATTGGCTGCTGTGTTTCCTGCAATGGTGACTACCTTTCAAAAGTCCTTCATTAGTTGCCAAGCACTTTGGGATATCCTGAGGTCACAAAAGGCACTATATAGATGCAAATCTTTCCTTCTCATCCACTGCATGCAACTATTGGGAGGAAGAGGTCTCTACTGGGTTTTTGATCTTTCTACCCCCTTGCCTCTGCTCCCCAGGGGTTCCATCTTGTAAGACATTTGGATATCTCTTGTATTTTTGTTATGCTCTGAGGCGTTTGTTAATATCTCCTGTATTTCTGTTCATAAGTAAAATGTAACCAGCGTGTGGAGCTCACACAGGTGGTGAAGATGGAGAGGTGAAGGATACTGGGACGAAGGGAGAAGAATTCTGACTAGGGTTCATATTGAACTTCTTAAAAATAAAAGACAATGTAAGTGAACTAGGACCCCCACATACACACACAGACAGGTGAATCAAGATATGCCACTGATGTGATAGCCTGGGCTGTTAAAACATCAAACAGCCTGTCTACAACCATACTCAGTGACAATGGCCTTTTGAAATATGTGTGAATGATTTCCTTCTTGTCTTTTCAAGATGCAGATATAACATCCATGGGTGGCATGCACCTCAGACCATCCTGCTGAGAACAGGATATGACCACATGCAGATGGCCTTGCATAGCCAGGGTGGGATTGATAATGCACTGAAACCCAATCGGATGACCCAATTCAAAACATTACTTGATATGTCGAGGGGCTAGGATCAGAAAGGGGTATAAAGTCACAGCTTAGAAGGACATTGTTGCTGCAACCGGGAAGTGTGAATTCGTCACAGGAAGTCGTGTGGAAGACATCATTCAGCGGACCTGACCACCCGGGAATGAGTTTCTGTATGCGGGCCTACTGAGCAACTGGTATTGTACTATTGCTTGGTAAGTTAATAAAGGTGTTCCACATTAAGTAGAAAGTGTATCCAAAGTCTGTTTCATGTGATTGATACTCAGTAGGGGGTCAGGACCTTAGAGGGAAGTGAGACCCCCTTTTTAGAAGTCTTACAATCTGGAAGGTGTCAGCAGGCCTCAGGTATCACATGTAAATGACAAGAGTTCTCCCAGTGGAGGGGGAGGATTTCTAGTTCCCGCTTCTTCCTCCAGTCAGCCCCAGAGCCATACCTGTTAAAGACCTCAGTCTCAACCTAAGTCTTCTGTGGGAGTCTTTCTGACCTGCTGCAGCACCAGCAGAATTTGCTTACATATGCTGGTTGGCTCCCTCGTGCTGGTGGGAATAAAGCTAGAGTGAAGCTATGCCTACATAATGAGCTCCAGCCCTGAGAAACCATGCAGTGCTGGGTGGGTACGGAGAGGCTGAAATTCCGACCTAATAAGAAGAATCCCCGCCTAAGACTATACACGTCCATATCCACTTCAGCTTCCCTGAGATCAAACTTTTGAATGGGAATTGTTTTTTGCTATGAACTAGACTGACCAAATTGAGTTAGAAAAATAGCATGGAATAAGTAAAGTTAATTTGGCCCCTCAAACCTATTCTTTTCACATTTCATATACAATCCACTCCATCATGGGCTCTATCCAAACCATTTAACCATTTCAAGAAAGTGTCTATAAAGCTTCCTGCTCACGCTTAAAGGTAAATCAAGGAAAATTCTGAAATTTCTGCCTAACATTATATCCTACGTTATTCATTCTTTATGAGTTTGGTTCTTGATCTAATATTGCAAGTGCACATCAGGAAATTACAAAACTCCAGGCAGTGATTTTCTATCAAGGAATGGGGGTATACCAGTTCCTGATATACACTCCTGGAACATGCCAGGAGTACTGAAATAGGAAACCTCTCCAAGCATTTCTATTGGCCCAATATGCACCATTAGGCCATGAGAAATCTGCTGCATACCTCTTCCTTGTGCCCTCTTATAGATAAATTTTATGATGTGGCTGAATTCCTCAGGCAAATCAATAGATGGGACCCATGTTAATCATTAGAGCAATTTCTTAACAGAAAGAAATTTCACTCTGTTAGCATTGAACTGGTATGTAACCAGCAGCAACAATTCACATGAATGCCTGCTTTGCTGGGAGTTGTTGTAAAGTCATTGTCAAGCAGCAGTTGAGTCTTCCAGCTCTTTTTAGTGAAGAAATGGAAGTGTCTGGATGGTGACTTAGCATCATATTCTGCTCCTTAATGCCATGTTGATGTGCCCATTCTGAGTGCTCGCTCAAATAGCTGAATATCATAACAATTTTGGTTAATATAGACCCATGTGTGGTCATGGAGAGGACAATTCAGTTATTGAAGTTGGCACGGGGGTAAATAGATCAAGACAATCTAATGACTGCGAATTTAGCTCCATAATACCCAGTTTTTCTAAGCTATAGGTGCCGTTTTACCTCTGAAATGGCACCCATGGTGAATTCGCTCATGATGGCTGTCCTGAACGCCATTTTGGTGGGTGCATTAGCATGCATGCAAAGGAGCATCCCCTGGAAGTGTGCGGGGTAATTAGATTGTAAAGTTAATCAGCATGTAATGCTGATTTGATGCCAGTGGTGCCATTTTGGAGCTGAATGCTCTCGCTATTGCCCCCTCTTAACCTTGCACAGCTGAACATGCATTCAGTAGTAGGAAAGATGCTCCACCATCACTATGTAAGGTATCATCAATTGCTTTCACGATAGTTAGTAATTGTTTGCTGCTGGCTCTAGCAGCGATTGTAGAAGTAGTTCACAGTTTCTAGAGTTATTTAAAGTTTCTGAAGTCTACAGGGAGTGGTGTGGCACATGCTGAATGATTTTGACCTAACTTCAATGGTTCTGCACAAACCAATCACTCCCAGACACAGGTGCAGTGTGTTGTGATATTTCTTTAACTGCCTGAATACTAGTTAACATGCTACTGAATATGTACATAGTTTGGTATCCATCATCACAGGAAGTGATGCAAGCTAGCATGTGACACAGTAGTTGGATCAGTGTTCGTCAACAGGTAGCACGTGTATTGAAGAGCTCTCCTATAATTCTGTTATTCTGTCATAAGGAACTCTTCATTCAACTTCACAATTATCCTCGCAGTGTTTGGTATGTTTGTGCTAGAAACAAATAACACAGCACAATAGTTTGCACTCCCCCTGGATCACAGCATGATAGGGAGAATGAGTAGAGCCAACTCAAGGCAATACAAACTGCTAGAAGAGCAGGGAGGAGGAGGAGGAGAGCTCTCAGTGAGAGATCATATCCACCTTGACTTTCAGGGAACAATTCTCTTATCTGAACCTGTGTGAAAAAGTGGGTCAGATGTCTGCACCTCACTAAGGAGGTGCTCACTGAAATCTGCCAACTGTTGTAGCCAGAAGTACAGCCTCAAAGCTGGGTGGGCGCAGCATTGCCAGTGGCTGTTAAGGCGATTGTGGCCTTTATACATCTGACTCCTTCCAGGCAGGAGCAGGCAATATTTGCAACGTGACCCAGCTTGCATTCCACAGTTGCATAAGAACATAAGAACTTAAGAAATGAGAGCAGGAGTAGGCCATTTGGCTCTTTGAACCTGCTCCACCATTCAATGCGATCATGGCTGATTTTCTACCTCAACTCCACATTCCCACACTACCTCCATATCTCTTAATTCCCTTAGTATCCCACTCGTGTTAAGTGTCTCTAAGCTATCCTCTAAAGTTGGCCTAATGTCAGTACCTGAGCTGGTGGCTGCGAGTGTGAGAGTGAGTGAAGGTGTTTCTTCCTCATTGCCTTCCTGCTTTTCCACTTCTTTCTCTTCCACCACTTACAGGCCATGTTGCAGAAGAAAGGAACAAGAGTTGGGTTGTGGTGAGAAAGGGGTGGAAAGCAAGAGATGCATGCTTACACCTTCTGCAGCTTGTAAATCAGAATCGATTGTCAGATGAAAGGAGAAGTGGGATGTGAGAAGGAGAATTAAGTTTGAGCACCCCATCATCTTTGATGGGTTCAGCCCCAGTCATGGCCACTCCAATGATGGCGAACACAGTCTCCTCTATGGTGATAAGGACATACCTGACCCCTACCAGTTAACTGCTGCTACCTCCGGTTATGCGCCACCTGGTCATGCAAGAGAGAGGGAAGTGTGTCAGCGAATGTGGTGTAATGTGTTTTTGTAATGTGGCTAGCAGTGGTTGATTATGGCTCATGGTTAGCTATTAGTGGTGCAACCTGTGAGATGTGGTTGTGAAGCTTGCAGCAGTGCTAAGTGTGTGCAGATAAGATGAAGCATATGAACATTACGTATGAGTCACGATCAAAAGAGATTGTTGGTAGGTGAGTGACGGGGCTGTAGTGTATTCAGCAGTGTGTGAAGCTCGAGGTACGGTTGGTTGAATATGGCATTTGAAGATGCATTCACTGACCTTGACCACTCATATGAGGCCATTGAACATCTTGCGGCATTGCATCCTGATCCTCAGGGTTAGACTGCTAGCATTGACCGCCGTGGCTATCTGGTCATGCTGTCTCCTCAAAGTTTGTTTGGAGGGCCCCCTAACCCCCTGTGGATAGATGACATCTCTCCTGATCTCCAGCTCCTGTACCAAGGCCTCCAACGCAACATCAATAAATTTTGGAGCCCACTCTTTGCCTTGTTGTGCCATTCTTGTGTCTTTCCCATGTCAAAATCAGTTTTACAATGACTTCCAGCATCTACCCCAGCTAAAATGCATCTCCCCTTTAAGAGGTGCGGGCCGGCTGTAAGTAGCGTAGGCTACCTTTAACTCCTGCTAGGCTCTCATCGTTTTGTGCAGTCTCCTCAGGCATGCCTAATGGTGACTGCACGCTGCAATTATTTGTCATCAAATTTTGCAGCCAATGTGTGGCTGAAAGACTGGTGAGAGAAAGAAGGACTCCATTTCATGAGACACTCACAGCAGCACTGCCACAGGAATTACATACATACATAGGATTACATAGGATATATGGCACAGAAACACGCCATTTGGCTCAACCAGTATATTCTGGCATTTAAGCTTCACGCGGGCCTCCTCCCTTTTTTCCTCATCTAAATCTATCATTGTAACTCTCTATTCCCTTTTCCCCCAAATGCTTGTCTAGCTTCCTGTTAAATGCATCTACACTTTTCGCTTCAACCATTCCTTGTCGGAGTGAGTTCCACATTTTCACCACTCCTTGGGTAAAGAAGTCTCTTCTGAATTCCCCATTGAATTTTTTGGTACCTATCTTACATTGATGGCCTCTAGTTATTCTCTCCCCCACAAGTGGAAACATTCTCTCTGTATTAACTCTATCAAAACCTTCCATAATTTTAAAGACCTTCATTGGGTCACCTTTCAGCCCACTTTTTCAAAAGAAAAGTAACTGTACAACTGAGTCAGACTGCATTTGAACTGGCCTGGTACAAAGTTCCGAGCCAAAAAGATAAAATAGGGATATAGAAGAGATTTTAATCGAGTAAGATATTGTGGGATGGCTGGTGGGGGGGATGGTGGCGTGGGGGTGGGGGTCTTGGGTTGGTTAGAAATAATGGTAAAACTGATGAGGATGGGAAAAAGAAGGGATAAGAGCAAATGTCTGAGTGCAAAAACAGGTTAAAAAATACATGATATAAGTAAAACAGAAGGGTGAGAGAAAACGTCTAATTAATGCAGAAAGTTTGCGAGATGCTCCACTCCAGCAAATTTTGGATCAGTAATGGCTTGGATTTTGCAGTGGTAATGAGGGGGAAACTGTCTGCTCTCACCATCATTAATCCTCTGAAACTGACAGCAAATTATGGAGTATGCACATGTGCAGTTAAATGTGGAAATCCATAAGTTGCGATCAGTCATCTTACATTTCTCTATAGGGTGCCCAGTTGAAGACCCTCAGATTTCAAGTAGTAATCATTAAACTGATGAAAACTTGCCCTTTTACACTATTAGTCCCACTGTAAAAAAAGCCTAATTAAAGTTATGTCACAGTCTTGTGTTATTTTCTTTCTCTCCTCGGGAAAACTGTGTGCATCTTTAAGACTGTAAAAGATCAGTGCACCTTTAAGAACTCTCTGGAGACTTAGTGAGCCAAAGTGCATTCTGGTTGCCAAGCAACAGCCACAGAGAGGACAGAAATTCAATGTTGCAGTTTTGACTTTAAAATTAGCTGAGCAGCAGTCAATTGAGAGACTGTTCCAGCAATTGAAGGAAGAAGGAGATCTCTCTGAGACAACTTAAACTGAAGGAAGGAGCAGTTTTTTCTCTCTCAAGATTCTGCAAAGCTTCAAGATTAATTAATTCCCTAAGAAAATAAGAAAAGCTTTTCTTTCTTAACAAACTATCAGTATTGCTGTGGTTATCACTAAGGGGACAGTTTATGCTACAACTGCCGAACTTAACTGCTGAATTCTTATTTTTGGAAGGACCTTCTGTTTCATCGGACCTTGGAAGACTGCGAGTGAACTTTGACTGTGTTGAATTGGACTCCATTCATCAGGAACGTAATTTGCAAAGACCTTATTTTTCAGTTAGCTAATTAAAAACCAAACTACTGTTAGTTTGAATGTATGTATGCGAATGCATGAGTTAGATTTTTAAATAAGAAGTTATAAGGTCTTTAGATATTGGTTTATCTTAATAGTGTTTAAAATTTTAGTTTTATTTGAATACATAGTTAATTTGTTGATATCTAAAAATAAAGGTCTGGTTCACTTCATTCGGGGGTTACTAGATTGTTCCATTTGACTGCTTTTTCCAATTTGGAAAACTTAAAGAAATATGATGTGACCTGTGGAGTCATGGGACTGAATTGACAGTGCATTGCTCCTACTGCGATTAGAATCATATATTTTGATTGGGGGATTTTTCCTGGGTGTAACAGTTACACCTTGTTGAACAAGGTATAAATGGGTTTTTAATGGCATAATGACATTCATAATTAGTACTGATTACCTCACTCACCCTGAAAACTAATTTTATATTAATGGAATGTCAAGTTTCAGCATTAGGAGAAAACAAATTCACATATTTTAAAAAATCTTTTTTAAAGTTTGTTTATGATATTTCAGCTTCGACCTTCATCCCACATGTATATCTCTATTTTGCTCTCTGTAAAATTTTAATTAACAGTAAAAATGTCAGTGCATTTTATTCCCCGTTTTGCTGTCTGTGAGAATACTTCAATGTAATTGGCTGCTTAGCCTGCTTGATGATATCATTGTTGCTGAATGCCTGGAGATTCCATTAACTTGGCAGCAGATTCTAGCTGATGTTGGGAAAGGGGAAATCCTTTCCACCGAGATTGCTGAATCTTTCTTTGAGGTGAGTGGTGGGAGCTTCCTCTTCAACACTGGCTGCGACTTCTGGGCCATTATGTTTCAGAACCAACAAGGGAATGGGCCATGCTAAATTAGTATTGAGTAATGAGCCAGAATTAATTAATAATGTGACATAAGGGAGCATCTTGAAAATACTGACAATAATAAGTGCTCGATATTGAGGAGGGAGATTACACATTAAAGAAGCTTTTAAAGTCAAGTAAGACTGACTTCATAGGAATGAGGTGTAAGGTGAGCACATCAAATTGTGTTGGGCTGCTAACAGGTAAATCTACAGCAAAACAGTGGGTGGTATTTAAAGAAGTGTCTACAATCCTAGAAGAATACCAATACATGGCCTTAAAGAACAAAAATTCAACATGAACAGTCAAGCAACATGTGATGCACGACACCATACAAAACTAAAAGAAATGGCAAGGAAAGTGGTAATCCATAGGACTAGGGGCTGATATAGAAACCAACGAAGTGGCACAAAAAAAATATCAAGAGCTGCAAGAAGGAATATGAGAAAAAACTTGCAAATTATATAAAGGCAAATTTTCATGAAGGTGCTTTCATTATTAATATTTTTTTGAGGACTCATGTTTAAAAGACTGTGGAAAATACCTGAGAAGATGCCTGGACTTGTTTTTTTTTAAAAGGTCACTGGAAGGACACTTTGGATTTTGTTTTAAAAGAATACTTAATGGAAGAGACAATGAAGTGCTAAATAAACATAAGGAGCCTGGTTGGCTATTGGAGTTGTTTACGGAGAAGTTACGTGTCTAGGTTTCTGGTTGTCAGGAATTTTTGGCTTTCTGATTTGGGCATGGACTGTTTGAATGCTCAGTTGGTGTGTATGCTGCTCAGAGAGAGCCACCCAGCTCATCCTTTTCCACCTGCTTTTGAAGCTCTTCTGAGAATCCATCTGATAGCTGAACCCACTGATGTGGTAAATCTCCTGAAAAGCCTGTCAGACTACTCTTCCATGTCACTTTAATAGAACTGTTCCAGAAAGATCAAAGTGATCCATAAACGTGTATCAGGACGCCAGGCCAAAAGTCACCTGGAACATTCCATATCTTATCCTTTTTCATCAAAAATTGACAATAACTTGGCCAAATTATTTTTTTTTAAATTGGTCTCTGCAGAGCCAGTTTTTTCATTTTTATTCTTTTATTTAACTGATGTGTGTATTTGTGTTAGGATATTTTTAGAAAGGTAGATATTTATACTTTCATATTTCAAACTGTGTGTTAATAAGATTAGATTAGATTAGATTAGAGATACAGCACTGAAACAGGCCCTTCGGCCCACCGAGTCTGTGCCGACCATCAACCACCCATTTATACTAATCCTACACTAATCCCATATTCCTACCAAACATCCCCACCTGTCCCTATATTTCCCTACCACCTACCTATACTAGTGACAATTTATAATGGCCAATTTACCTACCAACCTGCAAGTCTTTTGGCTTGTGGGAGGAAACCGGAGCACCCGGAGAAAACCCACGCAGACACAGGGAGAACTTGCAAACTCCACACAAGCTTTGCATCTTTATTGACTAAGTCTTGTTTTATAATAAATCAACAATTCCGTTGTTTATTAAAGAAACCTGGTTGGTGGATTTTTATTCTGAAACTAATACAGATAAAGTATGTAATTGGCCATATTAGTAATTGGATAAAACAGTCAAATATATGTTGTGACCTGTGGAGTAGTGGAACAAGAGAAAGACTGTGCATTCCTCCAACCTCGGTCATAACAACATAGTAAAAGTTTTTATAAAAAAATATTAAGAGAAAGAGATTGGCTAAGGGATATTGTCATAAATAGATGCAAAGCCCCTGTAAATTGTGCTTTGAGCATTTGAATATTGATGTCAACGGCCATTTTATAAAGCATGTTTTCAGGTTTACTTTTATGTTCCGATTGTCAAAATGGAGGAGAGTGTTCCGGTGGGACAGCAACTTGAAATAGGTCTAGCTTTAGGACACAGGAAACCCCTATTCAACCTACCTGGACTTGACACTGTGACAGTTTGAGGGTATAGCCTGTCTTCTTCATACAGTTGCCGTGTGCTGCCTGGACACACTTCTCCCTGAGACCACTCTGCAAGAAGCAGAACTGTCTTCAAATTGCAGTGACATCTCTCTCTAAGTCACAAAAGCCAGAAAAAAATAAAAGACACAGACTTCAAACAGCAAAGAAAAACTGCAGACATAGTCTGCAAAATAACAAGAAAACCTGCCTTTTGCTAGCTTCCTCTCCACCTAAGGAAAAGGTGACTTCAGCAAAAGTTGAGCTACCTCCATTTATATCTGAGACTTCAAAGGAGGGGAAGTTTGTAAGAGAACAGATATTTCCAACAGCTCCTTCCCTATTTGGGATTTCTAACCAGTGATCAAAGAGTTTTGGACTTTTTCTGCTAATTTAACAGACTCAGTGTCCTCAGTACCTTGCTCTATGGCAGCGAGGCCTGGACAATGTATGTCAGCCAAGAGCGACGTCTCAATTCATTCCATCTTCGCTGCCTCCGGAGAATCCTTGGCATCAGGTGGCAGGACCGTATCTCCAACACAGAAGTCCTCGAGGCAGCCAGTATCCTCAGCATATACACCCTACTAAGCCAGTGGCGTCTGAGATGGCTTGGCCATGTGAGCTGCATGGAAGATTGCAGGATCCCCAAGGACACATTGTACAGCGAGCTCGCCACTGGTATCAGACCCACCGGCCGTCCTTGTCTCCGCTTTAAAGACGTCTGCAAACACGACATAAAGTCCTGTGACATTGATCACAAGTCGTGGGAGTCAGTTGCCAGCGATCGCCAGAGCTGGCAGGAAACCATAAAGGCGGGGCTAAAGCATGGCGAGTCGAAGAGACTTAGCAGTTGACAGGAAAAAAGACAGAAGCGCAAGGAGAGAGCCAACTGCGAAACAGCCCCGACAACCAATTTTATCTGTAGCACCTGTGGAAGAGCCTGTCACTCTAGAATTGGCCTTCACAGCCACTCCAGGCGCTGCTTCACAAACCACTGACCACCTCCAGGCGCTTACCCATTATCTCTCGAGACAAGGAGGCCAAAGATAGTTCTAACTGAAATTCATGGTAGTTTAAGTTTCTATTTAGTAAATGTCCTTGCCTTTTTTACGCCTTTAACCTTTCCCTGAATGCTTGTAAGCGTGCGTGACAAAGTTAAACCCCTTCCCCAGTTTAAGAGTGTGTTAATAAACCCTACGTCTTTCTTTGAACTTTTAAAACCATGTTGTTGATACGTTCATTTATTATTTGGGTTTAAGGGAGGGAAAGAAATTCAATCACTAATCTATTTACAGACAGGCGGTTGAAAAAACAGGGAAATTCGTTCAGAGAAAAATTAAAGATTAACTACCTGTTGGTAACATAGAAATTGGGAGCTCAAGTCTGCGATAAACCCACGAAAGACCAAAGATAAGAAACAAGCTGATTCTGAAATTCACATAATTTTTTAAGCCAAAAGGGGAAAATCTGGTAGCCGTGAAGATTAAAACTAATAAATGACCACAGCAAACCCTCTTACACTAACATTAGAAAATGGCACATTTTGATTCAAAGATGTTTTTGGAGCAAGGTGATGTAACTGCTGAATTGCTGGCAAACCTGAGTATCGGCCAGTTAAAAGCTACAGCTAGGGAGATACAAGTGAAATTGCCCAGAAATGTGAAACACACTGAGATCCTAAAAGTGCTGGCTGGCTGAGCTCCTAGGACACAGTCTCATTCCAGAACAGGTAGATGAGGAATTACTTCCTGAAAATGACAAATCTCCCATGGCCAGAATGGAACTGGCAAAACTCAGGATGCAACTGGAGTTTCAGGAAAGAGAAATGCAGAGAGAAAGAGAAAGGAAAGAGAAAAGGAAAGATAAAGAGGGGAAAGAAAAATGGAAAGACGGAGAGAGGAAAGAAAAAAGGAGAGAGAAAGGGTTTTCCAGCTGCAAAAATTGGAAATGGAGCTGAAGGCTCAAGCAGAAAGAGAGGCGAGACAGTTGGAGGCTGCTAGGGAAAATCTCTCTTCACCGGGTATCCGCCCAAATCTCCCTATCACAGAATCAGGCTTTGAGGCCCTTAGGTATGCTAAGTTCAAACCAAAATTTGAAGAGAGTGAAGTGGAATCCTTTTTTGCCATTTTTGAGAAGGTAGTGGCACGGCTACGATGGCCACAGAAAATGTGGCTCCTCATGATTCAGGGTCAGTTAACAGGGAAGGATCAAGAGGTCTATTCCAGGCTGACCTCTGAAATGTCTATTCCATGCTGACCAGACCAAAGCTGCCATCCTTAGTGCTTATGAGTTGGTCCCAGAGGCATATTGCTAGCAATTCCAGAATGCTCGAAAGAAGGCCATGCAGACTTACTTAGAATTTGATAGACGAAAGCAAATCGCTTTCGACCGGTGGGTTCAATCTGTAAAAATACAGCACGATCTAATGTTGCTGGAGGAGTTTAAAAGTTGCCTACCCCCCAACCTAAGAGTGCACATGGAGGAGCAGAGAGTCCACACAGCTAAAGAGCCTGCAGGAGCTGCAGATAGCTATGGCCTCACATAGAGGCCCGGCAACTCAGGCAGATCCTTTCAAAGCCACCCCCAAAAACAGTGGGAGAATAAGAAGGGAGAGTGGGATAAAAAGGGAGCCACACATGGAAAGAGAAGTACAAATGAAGGTGCAAAGAGTCCACCCCAAGCCCACAAAGAGAAACCCCGGAGACCAGTATTCTCCCACTGCAACAAAGTGGGTCACTCCAGGCCAGAATGCTGGAGGCTAAATGGAAAGCCAGTGGCTCTAGTAGGTCTCTGCAAGGGCAGTCCCAAGGAGGATCCCCCAGTGAAGAGCATAGCAGGACCGGTAGAGGCCCTCACAGTAGAGCCTAAACTCCCTGCGGGTTTTACCCTATGTGTTTCCGGACCGGCCAAACTCTCCAAGCGTTATCGGAGTTTTTTCCTGGAAAGAAATGTGTTCTACTACCCTTCGCAGGAGATGAGCAAGTTCATTGTACTGCTCAGGAATGCAGGGGTGACTCAATCCTTAATGTTAGGGAACAGCCACAGCCTTCCCCCGAAACCTCCATGAAAGCCAAGGCCCTGATCAGTGGAGTGGGAGGAGGTTACCTGTCTGTTCCCTTTCATCGAGTCCACCTATAGTCCGACCTAGTCTCAGACCCGATATCCATAGGAATTGTCCCAGAATTACAAATAGCAGGGATAGACTTCCTAATGGGAAATGATTTGGCTGGTAGCAAGATAATAGCAACCCCTATAATCCTAGACCAGCCCAGTGAAATCAGGGAAACCAAACAACTACTGGGAGGAAGTACCAGGGATCTTCCCCAATTGTGTAGTGACTTGGCACCAATCCAGACAGTCCAGATTAGTTGAAAGGGAGCCAGTGCCCCAGCTGGATGAACTAGAGGTCTGGTTCGCTGAACCTTTCTTGAAGGACCTATTTGAAGGGGAGGAAGTGTTCAGCCGAGCCTCCCTAATTGACACCTGGCAGGCAGATCCTGAAATAGAGCACAAAGCACAGACTGCTTGTTCTGAGGCAGAGGTCACCCCGATCCCTGAGTGTTGCTACATATAAGATGGGGTAGTAATGCGGAAGTAGAGACCTCCCGGGAGACCAGCAGAGGAAGAGTGGACAGTGCTCCACCAGATTGTAGTGCCCGAAAAATACCGACCAGAGATTTTAAGGATAGCCCATGCTGTGCTGATGGCTGGACATGTGGGTACTTGGAAAAATTTAGTCCAAGTAGTAGACGTTTCTTCTGGCCTTGCCTCTGGTTCAATGTGGCTGAATATTGCAAAACCTGCCATACTTGCCAAAACCCAGGCCACGATTAAACCGGCCCCTCTCAAACCCATTCCGACATTCGGTGAACCCTTTGACCACACGTTGATAGACTGTGTGGGGCCACTACCCAAATGCAGTCCACTGGTGAGTATTTGCCAAAGGGTGGAAATACCTGCAGGCAGCTGAGGAGTCAGTCAAGGAGGAGGCAATCCCGATTGAACCCCCAGCTACCAAACGGGCAAACACAGAAGTCTTAACCACTCAGCTGACACACCTAGCACAAAAGCAGCAGGGGGACATGTCCACCCTGCTGGAAAAAAGTCAAAGAGACCTGTAAAGATCAGCCAGGGAGTACCACCCTAGCGGTCCATGGCATGGATGTGGGAGCCACGCCACCAGTCAGGTGGTTGAGCCCCGACAAGTTAGCTGAGGTTAGACAGGAAATTCAGTACGTGCTGGATAAGGATGTAGTTGAGCCTGGCCAAAGTGATTGGAGCTCCCCTGTTGTCCTGGTCCCAAAGCCGAATGGACCCATACCACCTGCTATTCCCTTGCAGACTCCTTACCACCCTGCAGAGCATGGGTCCACAGTCCAAGGTGCACATCTGACCAGTTATCAGACTAGCACTCATACAGCAAATACAACATTAATGGTCGGTCAGAAAGTGGAACCAGCATCCATTGTCCATAATTTTCCAGAGACTTGTGAAAACACTCCTATTCGAGTAACACTATCAAGGTTTCCCCAGGGGACCCTGACTTGCTGTCCAGTGAAGCAATATCTATAATTAGAGGTGCGCTTCATGAGGACTTAGGGGAACTCATACAAAGAGAGGGTACCTGGGGCAGGAATACATTCACCAAAAGCCTGCTTGCCTTCTGTTCCTAACCGGGATGGAGATGGATCTGAAACCATCAATGAGCTCATCCGGCTTGGTCAATCTGCTTGCACATACAGCCACAGAAAGAGCACAGACATACCTGGATTTTATCAGAATAGTGTTAAGCAATCAAAACAAAAATTGAGGACATTGAGCCAAGGGAAAAATGGGATTTGCTCTTTTCCTGCTAGTTCTGTCACTGTACCTGTACCCGACACTAATCGGGAAGAAATGTTGAAACCAGGAAGGTCTGCTGACAACCTGCCTTCCAGAAATCATTCCACTGTATTAGACACTAATGTTCTGCAGCTTGGGGAATCCATACGGTGCTGTATTGATTAACAAAACCCTGTCCAAAATGTTATCACCCTAGCTGCCCCACCTATAGCAGCACTGACACCAAAGATAAAGGTGATATGGACAGAGGCATGCCAGGAGGTGTTTACAAAATTGAAAGCCATCTTCGTGAATGAGCCCGTATTAGTTCTCCACACTTCAAACTTTTGTGTGTGAATGAGAGAGTGGGTGAAAACCCTTTACTTCTTTATTTCTTTTTGATGAAACACATGTGAAGAAAAAAATGAAATATAATTCATTTTTTTCCCCAAGGGGTAAAGGTGTCAAGAATAGATGCAAACCCCCTGTAAATTGTGCTTTGAGCATTTGAATATTGATGTCAACGGCCATTTTATACAGCATGTTTTAAGGTTTACTTTTATGTTCCGATTGTCAAAATGGAGGAGAGCGCTCCAGTGGGACAGCAAATTGAAATAGGTCTAGCTTTAGGACCCAGGAAACCCCTTTCCAACCTGCCTGGACTAGACACTGTAACAGTTTGAGGGTACAGCCTGTCTTCTTGACACAGCTGCCTTGCGCTGCCTGGACACACTTCTCCCTGAGACCTCTCTGCAAGAAGCAGAACTGTCTTCAAGTTGCATTGACTTCTCTCTCTAAATCACAAGTCTGCACAAGCCATAAATAAGATGAAAGAAGACACAGACTTCAAACAGCGGAAAAAAATTACAGACGCAGT